>NC_056743.1:931099308-931426808 GCF_019279795.1 Protopterus annectens | reverse complement strand
TGTCTCTGCAGCATATCGATGTGGGGCAGCAGTTGTGGGGGACTGGCATCATATATTTTTGGATTGCCCAGATCTGTGCCTGTTCAAAACTCAAATTCAGGCCACTGTGGATTGGATTTTGGGAGGGCAATGATTAACTCTAAAACTGTTTCTTTTTAGGGTCAGTCAGGAGAGAGCTGATGAAACCATACTGGGCTGATCTGAGCCTACTGTTACTGTTTGCAAAAAAAATAAAAAAATGCATCAGAAGAAAATGGAAGCAATGAATCCTCCCAGTTACTGTGGACTTGAAGGGCCTCCATCAAGAACTGCAGTTTTGGAAAGTCTTGTCAGTTCACATTTTAGGTCCGTTAAACCTTCACTGCAAAGACTAAAAGAAAATCTAAAGGTATTACTGCCCAATGCTTGAAGAATAAACAAAAAACTCCCACTCCCTAGAAGCTCTCTTTATACTAGAGAATACTGACATCTGTGCGGTCACTGAGACATGGTTTAAAGCTGCAGAGAGCACAACAGCAGTGCAAGGTTATAATGCCTTCCACATGTTTAGGCCACCTACTTCACTGGCAGGGAGTAGAGGTGGAGATGTCCTTCAAGGATGCATTTGCAGTCATCACATATGGGTTGTCCTGCCTCAGGCAGCCCTTTGGTCGGCCGGATTCCAAAGTCTGGGTCCGGCGTTGGCTGATGTTCATTCCCCGACGTCAGAGCGCCTGGGGTATAAAAGCATCCACCGACGCCATCTTCCTCAGTCTTTCTTGCCGCATGGTGCCCGAAGCAGAAGCAGTTCGCAAGTGCCGGTCGGCCAGCTCCTGTAATTCAGCTAACCGAAGACTTCAAAAGCTAAGTACCCCGTTGGGGACTCTTTCTTGCCTCAGCCGATGTCAGATAAAGTTAATAATTGTTTAACTTGTGGGAAACAAATACCTCATAAGGATTTCCACTCTTACTGCCTCCCCTGCTTAGGCCCAGACCACGACGTCTCGGCCTGTTCAGCCTGTGCTTCCTTCAACCGACGCACTCTTAGACGTCGGTCGGAGTTTGCAGAGGAGTTTTTTAGGGCTAGTTTTTCATATAAAATGCCGTCGGAAACCCCGACTTCACATTTACCTAAGAAATGGAAAGACAAGGACCGACACACGCGGGCCGCGGTTTTGGATGAAACCACGGCTAGGCCTACTGCGAGTGTCTCGGTCTCGGCTGATAACAGAGTCCTTGGTACTTCCGAACCCTGAAACCGTTCAACCGACAGCTTCGGCCCTAGAGGCCCCGGCCGAGTCGGTTATTGAATTCCCTTCAGAAACTGGTGTCTTGGAAGCTTCCGACACCATTCCACTAGACAAAACTACACCAGCACGTGGTGCAGCCAGGCCTCCTGCATCCATGTCCATAAAGGCTTTTACCAGGGCTAAAGCTGCTAAACACACAAAAGCTATGCCTCCCAGGGTTATTCCTTAGGGATCCTTTTCTAGTTCTCAGATCCTAACTTTGGCAGAGGACCTTATCTCTTTAATCAGGGGCTCTCAGCCCCATCCGGACAGGGGCTCTCAACCACCTCTAGACAAAAGGCCCAGGGTTGACCCCCCCTGGTCCCCACTCCTCAGAGGAGGTATCTGATGGCTCTGATCACTCGGACTACCAGGAGGAGGCTTTTTCGGCCTACGAGGATTCGGATGCAGAGGAGTCTATCCCCTCAGCCTCCCCTCCTGAAGAGCTATCCTTCGGGGAGACCCTTCACTCTATGAGAGAACATTTCAAATGGCAGGGCCAGGAATATTCTGATTCCAGGAAAAGATTAAGAACCTTTCTATATTTACCTCAGCATAGACCTTTGGCTATTCCTCCTGTTTTAAATGTCATTGATGTGTACTCTGAGTCTAGTATAACCCCTGACACTCTGCCTCCGGCTCCTGTTAAACCCGATAGGTATTACAGGGTCCCGGACTCACATAATTTTCTTTACAAGGCCCACTCTGCTGACCCTGAAACTATTTCCCAGGGCCCTAAAGGGGTTGCAGCTACTACTACTAAGAACCCACTCCCCTCTGCAAAGGAGTCCAGGGCTTTAGAGAGATGGGGTAAAAAAGTATATACTTCTGCCACTCTTTCTATGAGGGCTTTAATTTGTCAATTTCATATGATACAGTACCAAGAGTATTTGTTAGAAGAAATGCGTAAGAAACTGTCTTCTTCTGAACCCCTTGATCGCAAATCCCACCAGGATCTGGTACATAACTCCCAGCAGGTTAGCAACCATTTCTTGCAGTGTGGTTATGATGCATTGGAAGCTTCATGTAGGTCAGCAATGACAGGTGTAGTCATACGTAGGCATGCTTGGCTGAAGGAACAATCTCTGCCAGACCATGTTAAAGCTAAGCTTCTGGATGCTCCTCTGGAAAAGCAAAAATTATTTGGTTCCACTGCTCAGGAGGTCCTAAAGAAATTTGAGGAAAAGGCAAAATCTGTACAAACAGTTAAGGATTTTCTTCAAGTCCAACCACCAAGATTCAGCAGAAATTGGCCTAGCAAGAATTGGTCCTTTCTGGACACAGAAAGATTTCAGAGAGGCCGGAACAGGCGTGCCAGAGGTAGAGGGCAAGCTAGGGGCTCCTACAGAGGCCGTCGGTGGCAGCCACCAAACCAGACAGGTAGTGCAGGACCTACAACTGCTGCATAAGGACAGACTCAATGACTTTGCATTGACTCCGCCAACCAGGGCTCAGTTAGAAGCACCTTTAGGTGGAAAGCTTTCTTTATTCTCAAAAAATTGGCACAGCATTACAAGAGACAAATGGACACTGCAAATAATAGACAACGGATACAGGTTCCATTTTCACACATTGCCAAACAGAAAAGGTATGCCAGATCTGCCACCAAATCAAAGGGCAGAGGCTTTGAAACAAATCTCAAGCTTAAAACAAATGAAAGCTATAGAAAAAGTTCCTCTTTCAGAACAAGGCCAAGGATTTTATTCCAGACTATTCCTTGTTCCAAGAAAAGAAAATCAATGGAGTCCTATTCTTGACTTGTCCGCACTGAATACTTATCTCATTGTGCCAAAATTCAAAATGCTAACTCTACAGCAACTCCTTCCCATGCTGGGCAAGGGGTCTTGGCTGGTGACTCTAGACCTCAAGGAGGCATACCTGCATGTCCCTATCAGACAAAGTTGCAGAAGACACCTCAGATTTCTTGCAGGGTCAGAGCATTATCAATTCTCAGCATTGCCCTTTGGCTTATCTACTGCGCCCAGAGTATTCACGAAATGCCTGGCATCAGTAATTGCACACTGCAGACTTCAGGGGATACAAATATACCCATACCTGGACGACTGCCTTATACAAGCGGACAGCCAACAAACATTGGTAAAGGACTTAAATTATGCCATCAATCTTCTGCAGGCCTTGGGATATACAGTCAACATGCACAAATCAAGACTTGTTCCATCCCAAAGAATAACCTTTCTGGGTGCGGATCTAGACACAACCACCCAAATGGCCTATCTCACAGAAGAAAAACAAAGACAACTACCGGATTACTTCAAGAATCTGACAAGACAAACTCAGCTGACTGCAAGGAAAATCCTGCAGGCCCTGGGTTACATGGCATCCTGCATTCGTTTGATCCCACAAGCAAGGCTGCATATGAGAAAACTACAGTGGTAACTAAGGAGTTTATGGACTCAGCACAGTCACAGCTTAGAAACTTTGATCCCACTCATTCCATGCCCTCAAAAGGAATTTCTGTGGTGGGCTCAGGCCAGCCAGTCCAACAGGGGGTTACCCTTCATAAAGCCAAAAGCCACCCAAACTATTACAACGGACGCTTCAGACCTAGGTTGGGGAGCACACATGGACGGCCAAGGTATTCAAGGACAGTGGTCACAAAAGGAGCTACGCATGCACATAAATCAAAAAGAAATGCTAGCAGTGATACATGCAATCGAGGCCTTCAAACTCTTTCTGCATCAGGGCCACCTACTAATAAGGACAGACAACACCACAGTTATGTGGTACATAAACAAGCAAGGAGGCACCCATTCCTACCCTCTTTGCAGACTGGCAATGAATCTATGGGATCTTTCCTTGAAACTCAATATACAGCTGCAAGCCCAGTTTGTGCCAGGGAAAGACAATATACTGGCGGACAGCTTAAGCAGAAATATCATGGATGCGCACGAATGGATGCTGCACCCAGACATTTTTCTACAGATAACACAATCATGGGGGAGGCCGGACATAGATCTATTTGCCTCCCCTCACAATCATCAACTGAAGACATTCTGCTCAAGGACATACCACCCTCAAGCGTGGAAAGTGGACGCTCTCTCTTTCAGTTGGACAAATCTAAAAGTGTATGCATTTCCACCTCTTCCATTAATGACCAAGGTGTTACTGAAGATCAGGGCAGAGCAGCCAGAAGTGATTCTGATAGCTCCGGACTGGCCAAGACAGCACTGGTACCCACTGCTAAAGAGCATGTCACATACGAAACCATGGCCTCTTCCTCTATGGTCACTATTACTGACACAGCACAATTACAAAACTCTGCATTCCAACCTGAAAACCTTGCAACTAACAGCCTGGAAAATACCTTAACTCCTCCTCAGGATAAGCTATCCCAGAGAGTGAAGGATATCATCATGGAAGCGCGCCGCCCTTCCACAAGAAAGGCATATTCAGCAAAATGGAAAAGATTTCTCATTTGGAACACCACAAAGGGCCTAGATGCGACAGTTATGAGCATGGCACATATCCTGGAATATTTGGCAGAAATCTTCCACAATGGTCTGTCTTATTCTTCCATAAAAATTCATGCTTCAGCAATTTCAGCAGAGTACAATACTTATCCACCTGTCTTCTCTCATCCTCTACTAAGACAGTTTCTAAGAGGAATCAAAAACATCAAACCTCCAAGGAAACCACCTCTACCTGCTTGGGACCTTAACTTCGTGTTGGAAAAACTAACGCTGCCTCCATTTGAACCAGCAGCATCTGCAGATGTACAGTACCTTTCGTGGAAGACTGCCTTCCTTCTGGCCATAACCTCAGCAAGAAGAGTATCGGAGTTACAGGCCCTGATGGCAATACAGCCATTCCTTATTTTTCATCAGGACAGAGTTTCATTGAGAACCAATCCTACATTTATGCCAAAAGTGGTATCCAGGGTTTCATTAAACCAAGCTATTCACTTGCCTACCCTCTTTCCAAATCCACAAAACAAAGGGGAGAAACTTCTGCACACCCTGGACATACACAGACAGTTGCGCTACTACCTGGACAGAACTAAAAGTTACAGAAAAACTGACCAGCTGTTGGTAGCATATGCTGCTGGTACACAAGGTAAAGCAATTTCCAAACAGACAATTTCAAAATGGATAGGAAATTGCATTCGTTTTTGTTACTCCTTTCATGGAAAGATTGTACCAGCTAACATTAGACCTCATTCCACGAGAGCAACAGCCACCTCCACAGCCTTCTTAAGAGGGGTGGCTACCAAGGACATTTTAGAAGCTGCCACATGGAGCTCTGTGCATACATTTGCCTAGCATTACAGTTTACCCTTATATTCCAGATCCAGAGCAGGCTTTGCTACGGCAGTCCTGCAGGGTATTTTAGCTACACCATCCTTTACTTAGTTCCTTCACCCCCAGATTGGCTATGGTACTCTACCCATATGTAATGACTGCAGATGCATCCTTGAAGGACATAGTACAGTTTTGTACCTACCATAAATGTAGATGCCCGATAGGTATGCATCTGCAGTCAGGTTTACCCTCCCTCCTTCCCCTCTGTGGTATTTCATGGGTACTTCCCCTCATATACCTAGCTGGGCGGATCTATTATGGTGTGTTTGTTTTTATATTACTGTGCATGTTTGGATTTTTAAATGCATCTCTCCAAATTTAGCCTTCCTTAGAGGGCATCTGGCATCTGGGGCAAGAAAAACTGAGGAAGATGGCGTCGGCTGATGCTTTTATACCCCGGGCGCTCTGACGTCGGGGAATGAGCGACATCAGCCGACGCCGGACCCAGACTTTGGAATCCGGCCGACCGAAGGGCTGCCTGAGGCAGGACAACCCATATGTGATGACTGCAGATGCATACCTATCGGACATCTACATTTATGGTAGGTACAAAACTGTACTGTCTCTCTCTCTACATCAAAAGTAAATGTACTTCAAGGCTGGTCAAACAAGACAATGCACTTGATCTGCTCCATGTTCAAATCACCATAGGCAAAATCCATTACCACTTCCTTGGAAGCTAATAGGTCCTTCTCTGTAACCCAGTAAACCCGTACCATGTATTTAAACTTGTTAGAAACACTGACCATCCAACCCAGTACCATATTCATGGGTGACTTTAATTACCCCACTGTTAACTGGGAGTCCTGTATGATACCAAATGTACACGCGCACAGATTCCTGGATTTTGTAAACACAAACTCCCTGAACAAGATTAGTCAATACACTAACCAGGGGTGCAGCAATACTCTATCTAGTCCTCAGTAATATAGGAGACTGCTGCACACTCTCTGCTGTAACGCCTTCCCTGGTATTGTCAGACCATAAAATGGTCATCATTGAAGTAAAAATAAAACCTGGACCCCTAGCCAAACCTGGAATATTCAGGAACTATTCTAATGCTAACCTCCTGCTATTAAGTGAGAACCTGGCAAAATTTCAAGCCCCCATAAACCCTGAGAGCAATGCTGCCTATCCAGAACTGTTCACAGAAACCCTGTACAAGCATGTTAATAGCCGCATAGAGGCAGCTGTACCACCAGGAAGAAGTACATATCTAACTAAAACAAGCCACCCTGGTGGAATCACAAAATCAGTAGGCTGTATAACACGATGAGGAAAATCATGGCAAAAATCACCAAGTGCAGCACCCAGCAGGATAAAAGCACTCTCATCAAGCTAAACAAACAACTTAGAGGACAAATAGTCTACCACAGCCAGATTTGAGATAAGATTGGCCTCCCAGTCCAAGGACAACCACAAAGCATTCTTTAGCTATGTTCGCAACCTCAAAGGCAATACACAAGTGTGTGCAGAGCTCATTGTAAATGGAGCCAGCTATACTTAGCCAGAAGATGTAGCAAACTTCCTGGCTGATAAATTCAGCTGCAACTTTACCCATCTCTCCCCCTCAACTTTCCCTCAGGAAATATCAAATACAACTCCCCCTACGATCACTAGGGAACAGGTCCTTAGTACTCTAAGACCAAGAACACTGCATCAACGGGTCCAGGCAATATCCCAGGATGCCTTCTGAATAGCATGAAACATGACCTGTCTGGGCTTCTGAAATTACTATTTAACTGTAGCTTCTAAACACGCTTTGTGCCTCATTAATGGAGAAAGGCAACAGTCATCCCCCTGCACAAAGGAGGGCCATCTACAGACCCGTAAGTCTCACTAGTCTTATGTGTAAAGCCATGGAAAGATTGCAAATTATGAGCTGTCATTGAGTCTCACACTGACACAAATGTTCTCCAGGAGGGGATGACACAGACCAACAACTGGTGTCAGAGCCATGGACTAAAACTAAATACCAAGTAATGCATAATAGTATCCTTTGGGAAGTCATCCATCCCTGGTAGTTATACTGACCACACGCCCCTTAGAGTTGACCCGGTGGTCAGGGACGTGGAGGTACATACGGATAGTAATTTGGCCTTTGACCATCACTTGTTTACAGAGGTGAGGAAGTCATGTTGCACAACTTACAAAGGTATGGCATCTAAATCCAAGGAAGTCATTTTTCTACTGTATTTGGCATTCATCAGACCTATCATTGAGTACACTGCCCCCTTTAGTATGTACCTAACCAGGCATATCCAACAACTGAAGCATCCACAGAGGTTCTTCACTAAAAGAATACAGGGTATAAGTAAAATGTCCTATGCAGACTGCCTCAAAGCCCCATCCCTATATTCTGTCTCCTACAGGCTTTTGAGGAGAGATGTATGCTTGGCATACAAGGCATGGTCAGACCCCAATCTGATGGACCTTCTGCATATCCACTAAACAAACAGCACCAGAATTACCCATTCTAAAGACTTAAACCTTGCCTGTGATCTAAAATAGTGCCTGCTGGAGAGATAGTTATGTATCCCAGAGACTATCCTGTCTATGGAACAGGTTCCCTGCCCATATGAAGCAAAGTTCCTCCCTAACTCAGTTCAAGTGCAACTTGGACAGTTGGCTGGGAAACCGAAAATTCATCCCTGGTTTGACATCTATGTCTCTAATGGACACGGGTAATCTGTAAATGGTTCATCTCCCAAGTCCATGCTTGCACTTATCAAAGGTATCAGAACTGTCAGAGATTTGGGATGCATGTCTAGGCTTAAAAAGGCCCTTGTGGTCATTAGCCTGGTAAACACCTATGAACCTAAATAGCAACTATTGAAAGGGTAGCAAACGTTGACACCACCAATCACGGAAGGCGGACGCTATGTATAAATCCACAGAGTTTATTGAAAATCCAAGATGTTATGTGATCCTATCTCGCCTACATTCTGTACTGATGGGTTCGGAGCCGATCCTTGGCTCCGACTCGGCACGCTATACTATAGAGCGAAGTCTCTTATTGGCTGAGCTATTCTATATCCCAGGATGCACCACCACCAATTCCCCAGATCTCGTTTGCCGCTTTACAAGCAAGGACGTGGTCTCGAACTTGGCTGAGCTAAGTGCTTTCTTTCTAAGAATTTTCTGTCAGTAATTTTCTTAAATTTAAACCAAAAGCTGTTTTAACGGCTATCGCTGTGTATGAATGAGTTTTTTCTGATTTTTTTGTGGTAAATTTACAGGGTAAGGTTTCCATTTAAGTTAGAGGGGCCTTCCCCTCGCGCATGAGTGAGCCTTCTTGTGTGTGTCGTTAGGTGGGCAAGTACCCGTTTTTAGTTAGAGGGTTCTTGGCCCTCCTATTGTGTGATTTATTTGTTGACTTTTTCTTGTTAATTTTAAAGAGAAAGTTTTCGAAACCCATTGTACTGGGTTAGATATATATATTTTTTTCTTGTGACTACTAACCGTTGGCAATATGTCTAAAGAGCACAGACCCTCAGGGTTTAAAAAATGTACTAGATGCGGCTACAAGATGTCCATAACGGACTATCACTCCCTATGCGTGTACTGTTTAGGTCCCAAACACCTTCAGGAGTCTTGTAGCGTGTGTCACGCTTTTTCCTCTCGAGTCCTCCAAGAGAGGAAAAACAAATTGATACTAAAAGGGCTTATCAAACCTACTTTTGAAGAGGCTTTATCTTCCTCTTCTTCTCCCTCAAAGAAAAAGAAATCGTCGGCTCCGACCAGTCCGTCGGAACAGACCACCAAGAAATCTCGGCAGGCTTCTCCATCGGCTCCACGGACTTCGGAGCCGAGGGCGGAACGGTCTTCCTCGATGCTTCCAGCCTCGACTCCTCTGGCTTCGGAGCTGATGGCTGGAGCTTCGAGAGGCGGGTCACCTTCATCGGCTCCACTGAGTTCGGAGCCGATGAGAGTTTCCCGCTCAGACTCTTCCCCTTCGGTGCCAAAGACCTCTTCGGCACCGAGGGAAATTACAATGGAGTCTCCTTCGGCACCGATTTTGATTGAGACAATTCGGAGCCGGTCCCCCAGTCCTTCGGGGCCCATGGAGAAGTCTACTCGGACCCGTTCAATCTCCTCCCGGTCTTCCAAGATGTCGGATTCGGACATTGACAGGGTGCTCCAAAGGCTGTTTCAGTCTCCAGTCTTCAAAAAGTTAGTTTCGGCTCCAGCCCAGTCGGCATCGGAGCCGATGGTCCACCCCTTAGCCTTGGTTCCACCTCCAACAGCCTCGGCACTGTTGGAGTCGGTGCTGGTGGAGCCGATGGAGGTTTCTGGGTCGGCTCCGACCCTTACTCCTACCCCGGCCTTCGGGTCGGAGTTCGGTACACGGACCTCTTCGGTCGGCCCCGGGGGTGACGCTTCGGGACCGATGTTTTCGGTTCCGAGCCTCTCTCTCGGTGCATCGGCTGCGGGAGTGCTGTCTGCCATTATGGCTTTGGGGGTCGGACCTTCCCAGGATTCTGGGGGTCCGGCCTTTAGAGCCATGGAGTGCTTTGGCCAAATCTTCCTTGGCTACCTCCACCATCTCCCCGGCACCTTCCCTAGGCACGGAGACTAGTTCCTTTGTAGTCCCCCTGTCTCAAGACAGCGGAGCCCTGGGGCCTGAGGTCACTCCCTTTATGGGTCCCCCTCTTCCTGGGGGTCCTTCTGAAGAGTCTTCGGAGGAACCCCCAAGAAAGAAACAGTGCAAGAGGAAGCACGTCGACTCCCCTGACGAGTCTCTCACCTTGGACACCGATCTTGATGATGTGGAAGGGTCCCCCAAGTCGTCCTCAGATGATGTCTCCTTTGCGGACATCCTGGAAATCCTCAAACAACGAGGCGGCTGGCAGACCAAACCCCCTTCCTCTGATGAGTCGGTGTTCCTCAAGGCCTTCGGGGCTCAGCCTTCCGCCTCCTGGGTGTCTCCGCCCTTCAATGAGCTCCTAGATTTGATCTCTCAAAGGGCGTGGTAACATCCAGATTCTGTGGAACCGGTGCCTGCTCGCCCTAACAAATTTTTGTCAGCGCCCCCGGAAAAGGAATTTCTCACCAAGGGTGTGGCTGTAGATGCTGTGGTGGTGGCATCTGCTACCCAGCAACATGTGGCAGAGGCTTCGACGTCCGTCCATCCTCCTAATAAGGAGTCTAGGAGCATGGACCGGTACGGGAAGCGCACCCTCACTTCAGTGGCCTTTACCTTAAGGTCTCTGAATTACCTGACGCACTTCACTAGACTTCAGAGGGATCTGATCAAGGAACTCTCAGATTCCCTCTCTGGTAACCTACCTGAGCAGTTGGCCCAGACGGTTAGCTCTCAGTTGGCTACTCTATCATCGATATCGAACTCGTCCATGAGGCTCATTTCGTATGCAGCCGAGGGGGCGAGTAGAGCGGCGGGTACGGGTGTTGCTCTACGGAGACAAGCGTGGCTCCGCCTGTGTCATTTTGCGGAGGCCTTCAAGTCTTCCTTTGCCGACGCTCCCTTTGATGGGTCCTCTTTGTTTGGGCCCAAGGTAAAGGACACCTTGACCCGCTGTGAACAAGAGGGTAAGACTTTGACTGCCGTAGGGGCACGGTTTTCCTCTCCCTTTCGGCCTTATCCCAAGGCTAAAAGAGGAGGGAAAATGTGGTTCCGTAAATCTCAGAAGACTTACCCCTCACAGCAGGACGATCCCCCTTCTAGAGGCAGAGGAGGGGGAAATTTTTCAGGAAGACGCCGTCCCAGAGGCGGCAGAGGCCCCCGCAACACTGGAGACCGCGAGTCCTTTCATGGCTCTTCAACCTTTCAGCATCCCTGAAAGATTGCCCGACTGCGCAGCTCCGGAGCCAGTCGGGGGTCGTTTTTCGAGGCACCTGCCTGGGAGAGTATCACTCAGGACCGATGGGTGCTCCGAATCATCGCCGGAGGTTACGTCATCCCCTTCTTGCACCCCCCCACCACCACCATCCAGGAAAATCCCGGACCCGCCACCCAGTCAACAGGATATTGCAGCCATCGAAATTTCAAAGCTGCTTCAAAAAGGAGTCATCCAACCGGTCCCCGTAGACCAGATTGGATTAGGGACTTACTCAAAATTCTTTTTGGTGCCAAAAAAGACCGGGGACTTGAGGCCCATTTTGGATCTCAGCAACCTAAATTGATCAGTCAAGAAGTCCAAGTTCCGGATGTTCACCTTACAATCCATTCTACCGCTATTGGAGAAAGGTGTTTGGATGTGCTCCATAGATCTCAAGGACACCTATTATCACATTCTGGTAGATCAGGCGTCCAGGAGACATTTGCGCTTCAGCCTGGGAGACAGTCATTTCCAGTTCTGCGCACTGCCCTTTGGTCTCACCACAGCCCCCAGGGTGTTCACCAAATGTTTGGCGGTGGTGACTGCTCACCTGAGGAGTCTAGGATTCCAGGTGTTTCCGTATCTAGACGACTGGCTCCTAACTGCCACCTCCAGGCATCTACTATTACAGAACCTAGCAGCCACTATATCTCTAGGCACCTCCCTAGGAATCACCTTCAATTGGGCAAAGTCAGTGTTGCTGCCATCTCAGCGCATTCGGTTTATCGGGGTAGAGATAGACTCAAAGCAAATGCGGGTCTATCTTCCTACGGAGAGAATAGAAACATTACAATCTCAGGTCCGAGCGTTGCTCCTCAAACGCCGAGCCCCAGCAAGGATGGTCCTACAACTGTTGGGTTCCATGTCGGCTACCGTTCTCCTGGTCCCCTTAGCAAGATTGCACATGAGGATTCTCCAGTGGCTCCTGTCGGTCCAGTGGTCGTATCAGGAACTTCCTCTCAGTCACCACATTATAATCACGGAGACGTGCAAACAGGACCTCCGTTTGTGGCTTCTCTCCTCCAACCTGGATCAGGGGCGACCTTTCGTTCCTCCCCCTCCAGTGGCCACTTTGACTACGGACGCCTCCCAGACGGGGTGGGGGGGACATTACCTGGGCAGGTCAGTCCAAGGCAAGTGGCACCCCGACGAGAGTTCCTTACACATCAACATACTGGAAATGAGGGCGGTGCTTCTATCGCTTCAAGCACTACACAGCTTCCTCCCCCAGGGTATGATTGCCATTCAGTCCGACAACATGTCATTGGTTTGGTACCTGAACAAGCGGGGAGGGACCAGGTCCTACCCTCTTTGCAGAGAGGCCATGAAAGTATGGAATTGGGCTGTTGTAACCAACCATTTCTTAGTAGCAACACACATTCCGGGGAGATCCAATGTGATAGCTGACAGACTGAGCAGAACCATTCTCTCTCCGCACGAGTGGTCTCTGAATGACAGAGTAGCATCTCAGATCTTCAGAAGATGGGGAACTCCTTGTTGCGACCTCTTTGCAACTCCGCTCAACACGAAATGTCTACAGTTCTTTTCTCTCACCCCGGTTCCGGGGGGGTTTCCCAAGGACGCCCTAGTCCAAACTTGGCCCACCGGCTTATTGTACACCTTTCCACCGGTTCCCCTTCTTCCCAGGATGATCCAGAAAGCGATTCACTTGCAGTGCAAGATGATTTTAGTTGCCCCATACTGGCCTCGTCAAGTCTGGCTGCCATTTCTTCAGAAATACGTACTGGACGGTCCATGGTTCCTGGACCAGGTTCCAGATCTCTTGATTCACCAGTTGGGACAGCTTCACCCATCCCTTCACTCACTGAAGTTAACAGCTTGGCTCCTCCACTTCCGACTATAGTCAGGAACCAGGTTTTGGATTCAGAAGTTATACATATCTTGTCCTCCGCCCACAAAAATTCTACTAAGAAGATGTATAATAGTAAATGGAAGAGATTCGCTATTTGGGCCCAACTCCGGGGATTAGATCCCATTACTACCCCGGTGGCTGAAGTTTTAAAATTTTTAGCTTCCTTATTCAATCAAGGTGCTTTGGTCTCCACCATTAAGGTTCAATTAGCAGCTATTTCTAATTTTCATGAAAGTATAGACCCACCTTTGATGAGCAATAAGTTGTGTAAAGCCTTCATGAAAGGTGCTGGGCTGCTACGTCCTCCAGTTTCTCATCCTGCTCCACCATGGGATCTTAATTTCGTATTAGGTACTTTGACCTCTTCCCCCTTCGAACTGGCAGCAACTTCTGACTTGAAATTTCTTTCCTGGAAGACTGCTTTCTTGGTGGCAATTACATCAGCCAGAAGAGTTTCGGAACTTCAAGCCCTATGTGTCAAACCGCCGTACCTGTTTTTTCACAAGGATAGAGTATCCCTTAGGCCTAATCCATCTTTTGTTCCCAAAGTTTGTTCTAGTTTCTGTCTTCAACAGTCTTTGGAACTTCCAGTTTTCTTCCCCAACTACTCAGACAGAGCAGAATACATCTTCCATTCATTGGATGTTCACAGACAGTTGCGTTTCTACTTAGATAGGACGCACCAAACACAGAAAACAGATCAGTTGTTTGTGTCCTTTTCAGACAATAAATTGGGCAAAGCCGTCACGAAGGTCACTACTGCCAAGTGGATTAGAGACTGTATCAATCATATTTATTTTCTTTCTAATAGACAGCTTACAACCACTGTGAAAGCTCATTCTACAAGGGCTATGGCTACTTCAACAGCCTTTCATTCCAAACTTGCCATTAGTGACATTTGTGCTGCGGCTACCTGGTCCTCTCCTCACACATTTATTTCTCATTACAAATTGGATGTGGCATCCCGGGGGCGAGCTTCCTTCGGTTCCACAGTTCTCAGGAGTGTTTTCCAGTGAGCCACCCAAGAATCAGGTGCTAGGGATGCTGTCCCATCAGTACAGAATGTAGGCGAGATGGGATCACATAACATCTTTTAGTTATGTACTTACCATAACTTTAGATGTTTGGGATCCATCTCGCCTACATTCCTAATACCCACCCACCTTCCCCCTGCCTTGGAGATCAGAAGAGACCGGACGGTTCGAGTTCGACCGTTTCATCTTGAAACATCTGGCAATGTTATATCAGCAGCGCATGTGTGTGTGCATGTGTGCGGACAAACTAGATCTGGGGAATTGGTGGTGGTGCATCCTGAGATATAGAATAGCTCAGCCAATAAGAGACTTCGCTCGATAGTATAGCGTGCCGAGTCGGAGCCGAGGATCGGCTCCGAACCCATCAGTACAGAATGTAGACGAGATGGATCCCAAACATCTAAAGTTATGGTAAGTACATAACTAAAAGTTTTACAAGTTTAAAATAAAAGTTAAATGCTATAAAGCGTTTTTCGTCCAGATTAATATCCGGACTTCCTCAGACAAAACACTAGCATTAAAAACAATTAATGCTTAAATACCAACAGGTGACCACAGGTGTTTAGCGTTTGTTACGCAAAGTTTTAAATACACCTTTTTAAAGCGGCAAGGCCTAATATCTCTATTTTTTGCAAAAATGTTTATAACCTTTGCAAGTTTCAACCATTCACTAAGCAAACAGTTTTACTAAATTTTGTTATTGTAGTGCTGCTCCATGCTAAGTGCTTGGTTGTGTGATCCCTACATACACCTTACATAAACCTAAAAAATATATATATTTAGCGTAAATTAATGGATTTTTTTAAAATGAAAGAATAATTGACTTATAGACTGCGTTTATACCCACAAGTATTATAATCTTGTTTGTGAGAGAGTCTTCTATACATAGTACATAATTACATTGTCTCCCCTACGCGTATCTATGTTAAAAAAAACAATGTTAATGTAAATATAAAAATGTATATCTCCTCAAATTAATGTACAACCGACAAGGCACACAAGTAAGTAAACATATACTATATACTGAGTGTTAAATAAATTGATTTCTCTTTAAAATAAACAATAATAATAATGATAACTATTGAAAATATATTAAAATATCAAGTCTTAATCATTACTGTACAATTATAAATAATTAAATAAATACATAATAGTTATTAAATATGTGCTTTCATGTTAAATTAATTAAAAAGTTAATTGTTTAGGAAGTTAGTATTTTGAAAAAAACATTAGTTTACAAAACAATTAATGTTTCAAATAATAATAATAATAACAGATAATAAATATATATGGCCTAATGATACACAATTGTTGGTTACAACTTAGATAAGTGGCAAGTATATTCTCCAACAAAGGAATGAAAAAGTTTATTTAAAGACTAATTAAACATTTATCTTAATAAACTTTTCATTTACATGATTAATTTAATTGATTACCATAAATTTAAAACTATGACACATAAATGTGGGGCATGTAAGTACTGTACATATATTGAAACATCAGAAATGTTTATTATTAAAAAAGAAAAGTTCCTTGTCAAAGATACATTTAAGTGTAATTCAAGGGCAATAGTATATTTAGCTCAGTGTACACAGTGCACATTGTTTTATATAGGAAAAACAGATAGGCGTTTACGGGATAGGATTTATGAACATACCTATGCAATTGCAAGGAATAAAAATGAAAACGCCTTAGCGAGGCACTGTACACAATACATAGGTCATAGTTTTAAATTTATGGTAATTAATCAAATCAAAAACAATGTACAAGAATATAATTTTCTGAATGATAACTACCTGAAATTAGAACTAGAAAGGAAGGAACTATGTTGGCAATTACGACTTGGAGCATGTAGAGAACCAGGACTTAATGAATTATGCTCACTTGCATGCATATTAAAAATGAAAAGTTTATTAAGATAAATGTTTAATTAGTCTTTAAATAAACTTTTTCATTCCTTTGTTGGAGAATATACTTGCCACTTATCTAAATTGTAACCAACAATTGTGTATCATTAGGCCATATATACATATATATTTATTATCTGTTGTTATTATTTAAAACATTAATTGTTTTGTAAACTAATGTTTTTTCAAAATACTAACTTCCTAAACAATTAACTTTTTAATTAATTTAACATGAAAGCACATATTTAATAACTTAATATTATGTATTTATTTAATTATTTATAATTATAAAGTAATGATTAAGACTTAATAATATTTTAATATATTTTAAATAGTTATCATTATTATTGCTTATTTTAAAGAGAAATCAATTTATTTAACACTATATGTTTACTTGTGTGCCTTGTCGGTTGTACATTAATAATTTGAGGAGATATACATTTTTATATTTACATTAACATTGTTTTTTTAACATAGATACGCGTAGGGGAGACAATGTAATTATGTACTATGTATAGAAGACTCTCTCACAAACAAGATTATAATACTTGTGGGTATAAACGCTGTCAATAAGTCAATTATTCTTTCATTTTAAAAAAATCCATTAATTTACGCTAAATACATATATTTTTTAGGTTTATGTAAGGTGTATGTAGGGATCACACAACCAAGCACTTAGCGTGGAGCAGCACTACAATAACAAAATTTAGTAAAACTGTTTGCTTAGTGAATGGTTGAAACTTGCAAAGGTTATAAACATTTTTGCAAAAAATAGAGATATTAGACCTTGCCGCTTTAAAAAGGTGTATTTAAAACTTTGCGTAACAAACGCTAAACACCTGTGGTCACCTGTTGGTATTTAAGCATTAATTGTTTTTAGTGCTAGTGTTTTGTCTGAGGAGATCCGGATATTAATCTGGACGAAAAACGCTTTGTAGCATTTAACTTTTATTTTAAACTTGTAAAACTTGGATTTTCAATAAACTCTGTGGATTTATACATAGCGTCCGCCTTTCGTGATTGGTGGTGTCAACGTTTGCTGTTATTTTGGAGTTTGGCGTAGCTTCATCGTGTTCTTAGTTTGTTTTGTACGCTGACAACCAACTAGAAAGGATGGACAATTCGACAGAAGGGGAAGCGCTTTCACAAGGCAACCTGACGCAACTACTGGAATTAATAAATGAACGGCTAGACCGCTTATCGGAAAAGGTGGACTTTGCAACCAAATCCGGCGGCAGCGTAACTAACCAAACAACTAGCACTAATTCAGATGTATCTAGTGCACAAGCGGTGCACAATGATGGTAACGCTTTACCACAACGGAGGCGTACCAGAGAAGCAAATGAGGTAACTCGAACTATCACTGTTAACAGTTTTGATCCTAGTACTTGGTTAAATAATGAATTAAACATGGACTGCTCACCTGAAGGAGCTGATGTAACAACCGACAATGACAGTAGGTGTACTATAGTGGACAAATTAAAGATATTTGATTTTAAATTTTTTAAAACCAAGAAACTTCAACTTGAGCTTAATTATTTTAACAGATGTCTAAAAGAAAAAATAGTCCGTAAGGGACTAAGACATTACTCATATCCTACTAGCCTAGAATATGGGTCGGATTTTTACAGTGAATTGGTAGCTATATATAATAACCATGGTCTTGAGATACTACGATGTATGGTTAAGCATTATCAAGTTACACTAGATGACCTGACAAGGGAAACTATTATATTGGAACAAGAAATAAAAGAAGATTTTGATTATAACAGATATGATTTTGAATATAATAGAACATTGTCAAGTATAGCCCAACAAATGACTAAACTAAAAGCGAATAAATTGAAGAAATTACAAAGAGACTTGAAAGCATACCAAGATGGGTTAGCATTTCCTAAACCCCCAAGCTCCCAAACTAACCATCGTAATACTAGAGTCTACACAGACCAGAATATAGTAAGAGACCAAGGAAGAACAGTCCGGAATAGGAACACCTCTGATGGGCAAAGAATGGACCCTCATAATACAACTTTTATCAATGACAGTTTTGAGGGTAACATTTTCGAAGCAGAAGTAGGTGGACAAGGTTTAAATCAACCACATTCCACAGACAATAACCAATGGCAAGGCCAAGGCCAACAACAACAACAAAAAAACTACAGAGGGGGGAGGGGGGGCAACTGGAAAACGAACCCACAGCAAGGATTCAAGAAAAAATACAACACTCGCAGCAACAACAAACATCAGGGTTAAAGTTATATGAGACAATTACAAACACAGAAGGGGATTTTACAATTTATAATTATACCGAATGTTGTATTGATGTGACCTTGGTGGAATTATTTGCAAAGGGACTGACCTTTGTACCATCTAGAAAATGTGACATTGCAGAATTGTTGATTGATTTCAAATTGTTCATTCGTAAATTGAACTTGAGTATTTTGTTTGGTAATACTACCTATAATGAAAATGAACTAAGAGTAGCAAGTACATTTAACCCACCTCAGAATGCTACTTTAAATATGTATGAACAACTATGCGAAAATGAATTTAGACAATTAATTAACTCTGAGAGGGAAATACAAGAACAACATTTCAGAAGAAGAAACAGAATTATTAACGCTTCTTAGGAGCCTCCCACTCAGATTTATGAAACCAGACAAGGGTGGGGGACTTGTAGTGATGTATAACAAAGACTATTCCAACATTATGCTAACACTATTAGAAAAAAACACCTATGAATTATCAAGTAAGAATCAATTAAATCAGGCTTATAATAACATTAAGATGTTTATTAGTGATTTATATATAGATGGACTAATAGACATGAACCAAAACCATTATTTAACAATGTTAGCACCAAGAATCCCAAAAATCTTTGGGATTCCCAAACTTCACAAAGACCTACTGAACCCACCCTTCAGGGGACTTGTGGATGCAAGACAATCAATGACTTATGCATGTGCCAAACTAGTGGACTCTATACTAAAGAATTATGTAAATAAAGAAAAACAAATTCTTAAGGATTCATGGTCCTTTCTGGAAGACTTGCAAACTACGGTATTTGACAGTACGCTAAACTTTCTAACCGTTGATGTTTGTGATTTATACTCTTGCATCCCACATGACCTAGGTATTGAGTGGGTAGTTGACTTTATTAGGTCAAAAGGGGCAAGTATTAATGAGTGTAACTTAGTTGAACAATTACTAGACATCATTTTGAAAAATAATTTTGTATCTTTTGAAAATAGGTTGTATATACAAAAAATAGGAGTAGCAATGGGTTCACCAGTAGGCTCAAGTTTTGCAAACTTAGTAATGGCCTACTGGGAAACAAACTACATTTTTAATAGTCAATGGAATAACATAATGTTTATTTACAAGAGATTTTTGGATGATATATTTATCATCCTAAGAGGCCAGAAAGAACAAGCAGACGAACTAGTTGACTATTTCAGTACAACAACCTCATTTCTAAAATTTACGAAGAATTATCAAGAAATGACTATTGACTTCCTGGATATTGAATTAAGCAAGAATGAAGAGGTTTATATGGCAAAGATTTACAGAAAAAGCACATATTCTAATACCTTTCTTCATTTTACAAGTGCACATCCTCGCCATCAGAAGAAATCAGTGGTCAAAGGCCAACTGGTTAGGGCGGCGAGGATGATTGCATTAGGTGAAGAATTTGAAAAAGAATGTGAACTTTTATATCAGAGGTTTTACAGTAGAGGTTACCCTGCTTCATTCTTGAATGAGATATTCCAAGAAGTAACCAATAAAAGAAGAGACTGTACATATAAGGCAATTTTAAATAGTAGATCAGTAAATCTAACAGTTACAGTAAATGATACAGTAAGTTGCAACATTGAGGTAAACACCCAACACCCCAATCACGTTGAGGAGGGCACAGACAATAGTGACAGTATTCAAAAGAACTTTACTATTGCATTTACGTTTACCTACTGTCCAGAAGCTTTAGATATACGCAGGATAGTGAGAAAGTATTGGTACTGTCTAGCACTTGACAAAGATCTTGCTAAAATCCTAAACTTTGGCCCTATTGTGACCTACAGACGGGGGGGGGGGTAAACATGAAAAAATTATTGGAAACAAAACCTAATGTAAAGAAAAATAATAGGGGTACACACAAATGTGGGGCATGTAAGTACTGTACATATATTTAAACATCAGAAATGTTTATTATTAGGAAAGAAAAGTTCCTTGTCAAAGATGCATTTAACTGTAATTCAAGGGCAATAGTATATTTAGCTCAGTGTACACAGTGCACATCGTTTTATTCAGGAAAAACAGATAGGCGTTTACGGGATAGGATTTATGAACATACCTATGCAATTGCAAGGAATAAAAATGAAAACGCCTTAACGAGACACTGTACACAATACATAGGTCATAGTTTTAAATTTATGGTAATTAATCAAATCAAAAACAATGTACAAGAATATAATTTTCTGAATGATAACTACCTGAAATTAGAACTAGAAAGGAAGGAACTATGTTGGCAATTCCATCTTTTGTTGGCAATTACGAGAACCAGGACTTAATGAATTATGCTCACTTGCATGCATATTAAAAATGAAAAGTTTATTAAGATAAATGTTTAATTAGTCTTTAAATAAACTTTTTCATTCCTTTGTTGGAGAATATACTTGCCACTTATCTAAGTTGTAACCAACAATTGTTTATCATTAGGCCATATATACATATATATTTATTATCTGTTATTATTATTATTTAAAACATTAATTGTTTTGTAAACTAATGTTTTTTCAAAATACTAACTTCCTAAACAATTAACTTTTTAATTAATTTAACATGAAAGCACATATTTAATAACCTAATATTATGTATTTATTTAATTATTAATAATTATACAGTAATGATTAAGACTTAATAATATTTTAATATATTTTAAATAGTTATCATTATTATTATTGTTTATTTTAAAGAGAAATCAATTTATTTAACACTCAGTATATAGTATATGTTTACTTGTGTGCCTTGTCGGTTGTACATTAATAATTTGAGGAGATATACATTTTTATATTTACATTAACATTGTTTTTTTTAACATAGATACGCGTAGGGGAGACAATGTAATTATGTACTATGTATAGAAGACTCTCTCACAAACAAGATTATAATACTTGTGGGTATAAACGCTGTCTATAAGTCAATTATTCTTTCATTTTAAAAAATCCATTAATTTACGCTAAATACACTTAGCGTGGAGCAGCACTACAATAACAAAATTTAGTAAAACTGTTTGCTTAGTGAATGGTTGAAACTTGCAAAGGTTATAAACATTTTTGCAAAAAATAGAGATATTAGACCTTGCCGCTTTAAAAAGGTGTATTTAAAACTTTGCATAACAAATGCTAAACACCTGTGGTCACCTGTTGGTATTTAAGCATTAATTGTTTTTAGTGCTAGTGTTTTGTCTGAGGAAGTCCGGATATTAATCTGGGCGAAAAACGCTTTGTAGCGTTTAACTTTTATTTTAAACTTGTAAAACTTGGATTTTCAATAAACTGTGTGGATTTATACATAGCGTCCGCCTTTCGTGATTGGTGGTGTCAACGTTTGCTGTTATGTTGGAGTTTGGCATAGCTTCATTGTGTTAACTATTGAAAGGGTGCTCAGTTCTCAGTAAGGAACCCAAGTCTGGTCATTAATTTATTGGGCTATGCTTATGGTCATGCCTTCCCTTTCCTATGGTCTTTGCATTGTTATGCTTATTCATAATACCTTCAAGTGATTTTACTGTTGACCACTGCATCATCATAAAAAATACAAAACTAGTAAAGTGTTTATATTTTTAAAAAGTGTAATGTCGAAAATAATTGTTTACAGAAAGTCAAATGGTTTGATTGAATGTCCAGATCTTAATTACTTTGTGTAGGTTCACCCTTAATATATGTGGTTAGTATCCTAATGGCTGATGGATCCCACAGTATCCATTTCAATGGCAAAGTCATACAGCCCAGTCATTTTTTTTTTCTTTTTGCATCCTCTCTAGTCAGCTTTTTAATCACTACAAAAGTAAAATGTGCATTTTTAAAACCATACTTTAATAGCACTGAATTTGCTATGGCAAACATTTTTTTATACTTGTTTGCACTGCCACAGTAGAAAAAAGTACAGGAGTTTTTGCACCATACCTTGCCCATTTAAATGTGTTTCCCATCATGAGCAAAACACCTGATGATGAAAGCGTGGATCACTGTAGAATTCAAGGCTTATGGGATTTAGCTGCAAGTGAATGTCCGACTGATGGCCTGATTCTGAGAGCCTTGTAGATGTATGGGCATAGGATGAATCCCCCTGACGAGGGAGGCGCATTTGCATTCCAGAAAATAGTTAGTCTCCACCATCTTCAGTTCATTTTTTTATTGTGGGCATGAGTCTGTCATAGTAAGAACCTCCACACTTGCCCAGCAGGGGCCTCAGAACTTCTTTCTTCAGAAAATTGCAGAAAAATAAATGTTTCTTTATTGCTTATTTGTTGCACTTTCTGGTGAAATTTCAGTCTTTTTCACATGTAAGCCTGACGAGCCTTTGTGAGTGTGTGCATCTGATCCCGTATAAAGATTTACATTTCAGTTGCCTGTTTTGTTTAGAGGAGTTTTATGGTTTGGTTATTTGCCTAACAAATTCAGCTTCTATAAGAAAACTGAGGAAGTATAGATACCTTGTTTGAAGGACTGATGCAAAAAAAATGTAAGCAGTTATTCAGGTGCCCAATCATTTATCTGTGTCTTTAGGATAAATACTTACCCTAAAAAGGCATACCGAAAAGAACAGTGTTTGAAAAAACCCCAAGAGGAATGTTTGAGTGAAAAGTTGTTCCATTCCATAGACCTGAGAGCATCACAACAAAGGGGTTGGTTATGCATTCACTCTTGGTTGTGCCTAATCCTCTTGCCAGTCTAGCTCACCCTTTTGGAAAAGATACATGGGCAACATCACATCCACCCAAGCCAAGTGCCACATGGCTGGTACTTCTGAATTTATGTTCTCTAGAATATTGTTCTTGTATATAAAATCAGCAGTGCAGTCAATGAGAAGGGATGCCAGAGCCTTGGTCAGATAGGTCTGCAGACCATGGTAGATTGCCATAGAAATTCCTTAGTGAGGGCACTCACTACCCCTGCATAGAGCTCTTTCCCCGACATCACAAATATTTGAAAACCATAAGCCACCTTGTCCTGTATCCTTTCAGGGCTCAACTTTTTCATTTGAACCTAACTATACAGAATTTAAAAAAAGTTGTAAGAGTGGTTTGTTCCATGACAGGTGGCCAGGCTGGGCCCTTCTGTACTTTCTCTATCAAACATTCCTGTTTAAAAAGAGAAGATTCCCAAACCAAGGATTCAGATTCTTCTTTGGATAGTGATTAAGACTTGGCCTGTACTGCTTACTCACCTGCCCTTCTTACAAGGTTATGACTTGGATGATGATGAATCTGTCTTTGTACGTTCCTCTCCCCGCCAGAGGATGTCTCCTTTAGCAAAATGCTCACCTTGATTGAACTTTTCATATGGAAGACCTGTGGCATGTTGGCTATATGAAAAACTTATCTCGGCCTTTTGAACTTAGATAAGTTGACCCCATGATACTTCCTCTGGTCTTTAAAGCATTTGAAATGCTTTTCTGGCAACTTTGTTATAACTATTTACCCATGTCCTCCATTCAGCCCGTAAGAAACCCATCTAGTTTTATGATTTGTTTTTTAAAAGCCAGGGCCACTAATAAAATTCCAGTCACCTGGATTGCAGTCAGGACTTCATCCCTCTGCCATAAGCCAGGCTTAATCTCATTAACTATATAGAGAGGAGAGTTCTGAAGAGATTTGGAAAGAAGGTGAATGTTCACCCCCTTGGCCTTTAGGGATAGTAATGGCTAAATGCACATTGGCAAGTACTAAGTGTGGAAAACTTCAGGATGGATAAGTTTGTGAGAGATTTTGGAGTAAAGTTTTTTTTTTTTTTTTTATTATTATTCTGCTGGTTTGTCCTTCAAAAGATGGAATTGTTTACTGGCTTCATTTGAGAACATGAAGTTAATGTTTTTTGAAGCACCTTTATTAAGTTATCATTTAAAACAGAAGTACAGCTATATTAAAAGAAAAGAAAAAGTACTATTTTGCATTTATATAAGTTATACATTATATATGGTTTATTTATAATTGTCTGTCATTCCAACATATACTTAAATTCTTGCCTTCCTACAAACCTCGCTCCTCCTCCTCTTCCTGCATATTAGTTTACATGTATTGCTCCTGCAAATTCCATTTATTTCTATGTAATTTTCTTGTTTGCTTTTCTTAAGATCCCTCTAACAGTTTTTATTTCTTTTACAGCATTCAGTACTTCAAATACAGTTGGTTTAAATTTTGATTTTTTATTTTCTAGCAATTGCTTTTTTGGCAACCAACAAAGTTTAAACTTAAGGCCGTACTATGTCTTTTCAGTTCAGATCTCGTGTCCCAGCTTAAAATAATAATTTCCTTAGTTACAGCCATTTGCTCCCCTAATGTTTCTGTCAGAGTACTTTGCAGGGAATTTTTAACTTCTGCCATCTCATTACACTCTCAAAAACATGTTCTCAGTTAATCAGTTAACCTCTTTCTCACCTGTCACATCTCCAATTTTTGCTATGTCTGTTGAAAAATTCTAAGTCTGCTTTTGATACAAAAATGCATATGTTAACACTTCTGAGCAAAAACCTTAAACAATCTGGGCTTTGTTACATATTTGGACCCCTACATATGTCCTCCCATTGTTCACTTGTAAATTGCTTTTCAAGTCTCTTACCTATCTTTTATAACCTTCTCTGATTGTTATACATGTGGAATATTTTAGATGTTTTTAACAGCAGTTTCTGTTCTAGATTCAAACAAAAACTCTAATGGAGCAGGTCTTTCAATAGGGACTCCCTTATTTGTTTTTTCTTGCCTATACTTTGATATCAATCCTTGGTAAGGTAGGCAGTTTCTCTCCTGTAGTTCAGATTACTTTTCCAGTTATCTTCAATTTCTTTCCAGCCCCTCTTGCATATTTTCTGCACCCCGACTTGCAGTTATCCTTCTTGGAAAAATCTTCCTTCTCCACTTTTATGTTGGCATAATTCTTTGAATACTCTCTGGAAGTTTATAAATATAACATTCTGTATAGCTGTTGTTTTCTTTAAGGATCTGCATGCAAAATCCCACTTTCCCCTTATTTATTGAACTCCTTCGCTTCATCATCATCCTCCCTTTCCACTGAGTTATAACCTTCTGCTTGTGTTGGCTATAAGAGCCTTAACTGTGCAACTCTAAAATATCCCTTCAAATAGGGTAATCCTAAACTACCTTGTTCTTTTGAGAGGATCATCTTATCCCACTTAACTCTTATCCACTTCCCCTCCCAGATAAATTCCTTTAATTTGTTAATTGTTGACTACAATGTCTGTTTGATAAAAACAAATCTGACCTGCTTATAAAACTAAAGGGGCTAAACTGTTTTCACTGCTTGTATCTTACTTACCTGTATCCATAAATAAGAGCTTCCAGTTTCTCACTTTTGTATTATCTTTTATTTTCTGTTTAAGCCTTTTGAATCCATATTAAATACTTCATCTTATCATTTCTCAATAAAATATAGGTATTTCTGAACCAGTATGTGAGCGGTTTTGTAATTGGGATCTTTAGCCTTTGTTTTCTCTTCATTCGTTTTATATCCTGAGAAAAATTGAAACTTCTGAAAATGTTCCACAATACCAAAGTGTCATTTTTCTGGATTTAAGTACAAAATAATATTGTCTGTAAATAAAGCCAACTTTTTTGATTACTGTAACAATTATATTCTTGAATTTGTGTCACTTCTTTGATGCCATTGGAAAAGAAAATGTAAAGCAAATAAAAAGGAAAGAGGACACCCCTGCCTGGTTCCTCAGTTCAAATACAACTGATTATAGAGAGTAGCCCTCACACTTCAATTCTTATCTCCAATCCTTCATTTATCCTCCTATTTAAAAACCTTATTGTATCAGGCAATACAAATGCTTCCTTTGCCCTACTTGTAAAATTCCAGCTCACTCCATTGAATGTGTTCTATGCATCAGTATCTACCAACAACAGTGGTGTTTTCTTACATTCTGCTTACCACTTAGATCATCATTCTTTTAATGTCAAATTTTTGCCTTCCCTCCTCAAAACCACATTGATCCATATTTATCAATTTTGGTAACAGCCCTGATGTTCCTTCAGCTACCATAGACATAAAGACTTTATACTCATGCTTTAAAGTTGAAATGAGTGTATATGAAGCTGTATCCAGCAGTTCTTTATCCACTTTGGCTTATACAGCCACCATACCTTTCCTCCAAGTTGCTGACACTTCCCCTCCTTTTAAAATACTATTAATATCTTCCAGATCTTTATCACTTTTTTTCACTCCTACCTTCCAGACTGCCACAGAATTGCCAGCTGTTCCTGGAGACTTCCCTGCAGATTGATTATACATCATCCTTTGCATCTCATCTTGCCATATCTTTGCTATTAATTGATGAGCCTCATCTTCCTCTAACCTTGGCATAATTAAGTCTTCCATAATAATTCCATTTGTGTTCTTTCTTGGTTTTGATATTTGTCTGTTTTGTACAAGCTTTCATAAAATTTTCAAAATTGTATTTATTTTATTTTATTTATTTTACATTTGTTTACCGGGGAAGTCAGACTGAGCAGGGTTGCCCATGTTCAGCATATAGGCCCAGGGAGAAAAGCTCCATACAATAAACCAAATACATGACACACATTCTACTAAAAACATGCAAAAGCAAGAGACACAGTTCCATACAAACTGAATAATACTTGACACCCCAAATAATACAAATTACAAAATACAAAATGTCAGACAAGGAAGAAAGGGGATAGTCTAGAAAAGGAATTTAATAGTTTTGTTGAGGATTCACAATTAGACAAAATTGTTAGTTAAGACAGCATTGTTAAGTTGAAAGACTTGATGCATAATTGTATAACATTTGGTAACATTTGTATTTCCAAAAATATATGGGTATTGAAATTCTGGCGGCCCTTAAAATAGATATATGGAGGATAATATGCCTACAGTTTTAAAGGAGTTAACTTGGGTCAGGTAATTTGACAAGCGTGGTCTTATAGAGGTTATCCCTGGTCAGAGCATTTACATATCCAAGACCTGGTGAGATAGGATTTTAACCGTTTCTTTTTAAATTAAGCTTATTTGTATCAGTCCTAATTTCAGGTGGGAGGGAGTTCCACATTTTTGTGACAGTACAGGAGTGTAGGGATGCCCCTGATCTATATCTGCTTTTGTATACTTCAACCATACCTTTATTGGTAGACCTTAGGTGACAGCTGTTAGTGTACTCGTTGATTAGGCCATCCAAGACAGTTTGTGGACGGCTAGACAATGGTGAGATCTGTAGGAAGAGTTAGCATATTTAGCTATCTTGTGATAACATGTGAATAGTTTTAGTTCACCTTAGTTTAGGTTAACTAGGATGGACGAAGCATAAAGTAATGTGGAGAGTAAGTGGGTTCTTGCTAAGGTAGTTTTACTTTTGGAGGTTAGGTAGTTTTTACATCTGTAGTGTACCTAGTTTTTTTATGCACTTTAGTTATGGTTTGAGCTGTGTGTTTGTCAAATTTCATGTTTTGGTCGATAACATCTAGTAGTTTAGCGTGTGCAACTCGTGTGATGTGGGTGTTAGAGGCGATGACAGTGAATGGGGGAATGAGGTCTATAGTTTTGGAGGGATGAAAGAGCATAAGCTGTTTTTTTTGGGGGGTAGAGTATTAATTGGGAGTCAGTTTCAGTTGCAGTAAAAGATTCTTGAGTTATTTTCTGTAGAAGTTGGGGGGGGCAGAGCAGATTAGGTTAGAATCATTGGTGTACTGGACTAAGTTTGCATGAAAGATGGCTTTGTGGAGGTTTTTTGTGAATATTGTGAATAACAGAGGCCCAAGTATGGATCCCTGAGGCATACCTAAGGTGACTGGGATGCCATTTAATGCCCTTTTGTCTGTTAGAAAGGTAGTCTTTGAACCATAGGAGTGCAGAGTTTAGTTTCAGTTCTGAAAGGGCAGACAGTAGTTTGCTATGGGACACCATCAAATTCTTTTGAGAGGTCCAAAAAGACAGTTGATACTAGATTGCCTGCATTTTTTTGTTGATTAATGTGACTGGTAAAACTGATAACGGCAGTGGTGGTGCAATGGCCAGGTCAAAAGCCATGCTGAGTTTTGGCTAGGAGATTGTTAGAGAGGAGGAATTTTAATATTTGGGAATGTATGCATTTCTCTAGAATTTTTGAGAGTGGGGAAAGGATGGCTATTGGGCAGTAGTAGTTTGATAACTAAGTTGAGTTTCCTCCCTTGTGTAGAGGTATTATATGTGAGTTTTTCTAGAGGATTGGGACTTTTTGCTCGGAGAGTGACCTATTTATGAGTATATTCATTGATCTATTTGAGTATAGAGATTGGGTATGAGATGGCTTTGGCTGTGATACAGAGATATTTTGCTGGGAGTTTATCAGCAGCCAGGATAGTGGGTTTTAATTTGGACAGGTATCTGTGGACTGTACTGGTTTGGACTGATTGGAAGGAGAAATAGTTTTGGTCATTTGTGGACTTTGCCAAGTATGGGAGGGTGAAACCACAGACACGAAAACTGTTGAAGAACAAAAATGCAGACTCCTTGAGATGCAAGCCCTCCCTTAAAACTCAAGCTGTACAAAAACAGCCCACGGCCAATACCAGCCTACACCAATAAAAAGCGAACTTAACGAAAATAAATCCTCGGCAAAAGACACAACCTTAACGCCAAGTTTATTGATACAAAGCAATAATAGAGGCGTTTTCACTGGAGACACTGCTACAGCTTCTTCAGAGGTACTTTAAAAAGCCGCCAAAAAAGGCTTTAAATACCACGTCATTGCATGCTCCAAATAACGCCATTTAAAAGGACATTTCAGTTTAAAACAAAAAACATTCGTCCTAGGAATCATGTTCATAAACACATTTATATAAGCGACAAACCATTATTTAAAAGTATTATGTAAAAATATATATATATATAAAATGTAAGGGAGGGTTGTGGGTGGAGAATTTGCTAATAGTTTCAAAATGGAATTGGTAAAGTATTCATTGAATTGTCGCAATGTTATTTGTAGAGTAATGGTTGGGGTACTAGTTTGCACTCTCATAATTTCTAGTACCTATTCCTTAAATTCCCTCTTTTAACAGGTAGTTGAGAAAGCACCAGTGTCTCGTTTTTACTTCATTGCCCTGCATTTTTATCTTAATTTTTATCGGTAAATGATCTGAAATAGTTATTGGGATGTGTGTTGAAGCTTTCAATTAAATACACGTTTCTATGAAAATATAATTTCTTTCCAGTCTAGCCAAGTTGTTATACCTTGGGGAGTAATATGTAAGTTCTGTATGAGGCCCTTCTACAGAATTCATGCCTTCCATATCAAGTGTTTTTAGAAGTTGACCCTCTGTTATATTTTCCCTCCCAGGTTCCTGTGGTACAGCCTCACTATTTCAAATCAAGTTCCTGTCCCCCCCATAAATCATAATCCCTGCTGAAAGCTGATTATTTCTTCCAAAATTTTCTTACGTTCCATAATATCAGCATTGGTGGAATACAAATACATGCTAGTGTAATCCTCCTCCATTGCCAGTAGACACTTACTGCCACAAATCTACTGCTATTGTCTTTTATCCTCTCCTATCACTCTTGGAGCACCTCTAGCCATCAGTATTTCTCCAATTTTCCTTTGACACTAGTATTTTGCTTGAATATCTATCCTAAAATCATTTTTCTCAATCTTTCCAAATATGTCTCCTGCAACATTGCTATTTTGTATTTTGCATTTATTAATATAATTCAGTACTCTGTTCTTTTCATCAGTACCTGTAAAACCATTTACATTCCAAGAGAATATAGCTAGAGTAGCCATTATGATAAAAAGCTGTTTCCTACCTGTTATACACAACAGTTTTTAATGTATATTTCTAACTTTTATTTTGCATGCACGCACAGTATTTCACAGGCTGATCTTTTATACAGTTATTTCCTCTCCTCTCATTTTGAGAACCTATGTCACATTTTTCAAAATTTTCTGCTTTAATGAAAACCTTCAAACAAAAAAATTAAATACATTTTCATAACATCCCCACCCCTGTTAACTTAGAAAAAACTCACAAAACTATGTAAATGTTCAACAAATGAAGTGTAACCCTCCAGATAGTAACAGTGTCTCCAGATGGACAACTGCACCCACAGGCATAACCTTATCTAAAGTTAAGGTTACCCATGCTAAAGTAGTTGTTTACAGCCTGTGTTCCCACCTACGGTGATTGCTGTTTGTTCTTTCCTTATCTCTGTTCCCCTCCCAGATGTGAAAACAGCTTGTGTACTTTCAAAACACCAGGAACCACTCCAAAACGAAAAACACTGTGACCAAAAAATCAGGTTCGGTTACAATAAAGGCTGTCTTCCAGAATAAATTGTTCGTTTTAGCAGTAATCACATCCAATAGTTCCAAAAATAAAACAATTTATTGGCAACAATGGACAATAGTAAAAAAAATAGATTTAGTGCTTTCATCTTCCACCGGAGACCTCATCAGAATCAATTAACATCACTCTAACCATTCCTTTTATGTAAAAAAACATTACTACCAATTAAATAACAATGAAAAATCATTGGCTGGCCATATAAATTAGGACTCCTCCTAAAAAATTATTAAAGGTACATACTCCCCTTATCAATGTTTGAGAGAGAAATGTTTATATAATATAAAATAGACATTACAACACATTAGGACATCAGACCTGAAGGAATTCGTTATAGGTTTGACACAGAGGTTGACGTAGTGATTCCGACAAACCTAATATAACTAACCAAAAACAATCAAAGGAACCTCGTCAAAAAAGCAGCATAAGGAAAGTACCATGAAAGACTGCATCAAATAACATTAAATAATACCGGTTCTACCTACAAGATGTTATGTGTATTATCAAAATATAAAATATATACATATGTATACATAAATAAATAAATATAATATAAATGTAAATATTAGTATAAATATATTCCAATAAATACCAATGGTAAATGTAAATGTTAAAAATTAAACTACATAGTGTGTAAAATATGTTTTTTAAATGTTCTTGAAAAAACTTTAAAAATATAAATATATCTTTAAAATATAGGCAACCTTAAGTTTTTGTGTCTTTTTGGGTCATCAGATAATATTTTAAGGGCTGGTGTAATGGAAATGTGGTCGTTCAAACCCTTGCCACTACAGGCATCCAATTTCAACTGCCAAATCATTTCCCTATATTCTAATTTGGTCTCCCAATTGCCCCCTCCTTCAGAGTGTTCCACTTCCTCAAGAACCCAAAACGTAAAATTTGCTTGTTGACATGTAAGAGAGTGTTTATAAAGGGCATTATTCTCATTTTTCCTGTTAATATCCCTAATGTGTTCGTATATTCTCTTCCTTAGGTGTCGTTCCGTTTTACCAATATAATATCTCCAACAGGATTTGCAATATGGCAAATATATCACCCCATTTGTGTAACAGTTACTATATTTTCTTGCCTTCAATGTCATTCTCAAACTCTGGATCCTCAGTTCCTTTTCACCAACTATAAAGGGGCATTGTGGGCATCTACCACATCTAACAGTACCTCTTTTGTTGGAGACAACTTCTCCTACCTCTAGATGCTTCTTTTTCCCTCTTAAACATTGATAAGGGGAGTTATGTACCTTTAATAATTTTTTAGAAGGAGTCCTAATTTATATGGCCAGCCAATGATTTTTCATTGTTATGTAATTGGTATTAATGTTTTTTAGATAAATGGAACAGTTAGAGTGAGGTTAATTGATTCTGATGAGGTCTCCGGTGGGAGACGAAAGCGCTAAATCTATTTTTTACTATTGTCCATTGTTGCCAATAAATTGTTTTATTTTTGGAACTATCGGATTTGATTATTGCTAAAACAAACAATTTATTCTGGAAGACAGCCTTTATTGTAACCAAACCTGATTTTTTGGTCACAGTACTTTCAAAACACATCAACATTTAGCCTTAAGAAAAAGTGCACCGACTACCTTTAAATAAAACTAAATTGTACACTTTTCCATTAAATGCACTGACGTATTAAGGCTGCTGGGGAGACTATCTCTTTTTCACTTCCCGTAATTTCAAACTATTTTTCACAGATCTGCTTGTCATTGTACCTTTAAGTTTTGCATTTCCATAAGCATGGAATGCTCATAAGTTTGGCAATTAATTGTCTGGTCCTGCAAACATCTCATCTTCATGAAAATTAGTTGACAATGAGAAAAAAAGTTAACAACTTTGTACCTGCTGAAGGAATCGTAGTAAATTTCACTTGGAAGAGAATGTACAGAATCCCTCTGGCCCAACTGCCTTCATTTGCAGACTTCTCTCACCGGGCATTTGCTTATGGGGCAAAATCAAGCTAATTATCTTTGCAGATGTAAGAAACTTAGCATTTTTGTGGCTTTTATTTGTTTTGTCTTATTTTTCAAGCCTGTTTGCTTACAAAATAATTATTTATAATTTAAGGCAAGGACATTGATCTAGACAGCCACCCTTGTTAAAACAAAGGAATTTATATAGTTTGACATGTAGTATAATCAGTGCACTTTTCCCACCACCTCAACAGCCAAGATCCTAACTTAAACTTGCTTCTGTTCAACATTTCTTTTGTTATACTGTATAGCCTGCTTTTATTACAGCTAAAATAAACTACTTGTTTACTAAACATATACAGCAGTCACTGAAACATCCGTCCATCCATCCTCAACACCTTTTCCCATTTTGCACATGTGGTTGGGGTGTCACTTCTACAGTGACAGTAATCTCAAGCCAAGGTTTACACCACCAGGTGGCTAGCCCTGTAGCGGTAGTTTATTCGTACCACGCACTCACCTTTGGCCAATTTGGAGTGTCCAGTCCACCTACTGCATATGTTTGGAATGTGGGAGGAAGCCAGAGTACCCAGAAGAAACCCACGTGAAATGACTCCCCCATATTTAAAATGCCACTGACTGCAGACTATACAAATCTGCTCTACAGTATAGCATGCAGTGTATATCATTGAGTGTTTTATACTAATATTAAGAGCAAATATTGTTCTACTTGGTTACTTTTTCCTTTTAGTGCCCTTCTTAAACATTAATGACATAATGTGGAGTATATCCTTTATAGTCCAGCCACAAGTTTAACAAAGTTAAAAGTGTTTTTTTCAGCCACTTTTTTCTTGCAAAGCCATATGTCACAAATGTGATTATTGCTCAGTAGTCTCCCATTTATTCACTAATTTCAGTGTTGCTTGTGGTCTTCCTGAGCATCTCCATCTCCCAACACCCAATTGTGGTTCAAGTCCAAGGTACTTTTCTTCAAGTGGAGTCCGTCATTCAAGCATTTTCCTTTGAAGTTTAGGACAGGTTTCACTGGTAAAGTCTCTGTATGAGCTTTATTGTCAGAAGAATATGAAGCTTACTGGCTTGTTTTTTGTTGGATAACTTTTTCCTGCTTAGCCTGTTCTGCATCAAACAAAATGTTTTCTATCTTTCAAGAAGAATACTCTGAAGACAGCAGTGCGAGTCTCACATCTGGGTCTCAACATTCCCTGATCAGTGGGATAGATTTGCTTCTCTTCTGCATGGTGTACACTGAATAATCATTTTCCACAGGTACTCTGCTCTCTCAAATTGTTAATATTTTTCCCTTCTGCTGCAGATTTGTTAGGATAAACTGTTTACGCTGATATGAATATATCTTTACTAATATAGGTCTTGGCTGCTTTCTCATTGCCAGGTTTTGAGCGTACACTCAGTATGCCATTTCAGTTACCAAATAATGCTGTGAAATACCAGTCCACTTGCTTATTTATTCTTTTATAAATTTTAATACAGTTTGTTCCTTCCAGTTTCTCTGGTACAACAGAAAATGTCTGGTTTCCTCTGCTTGTGCTGTCTTTTTTTTGTACTATTTTTGAAACTGATCTCAGCCTTTTCTTCATTTCAACCTCTGATTTTTTTCAGTTTAATCAGTTCATCTGAATAGCTAGTTAGATCTTCTATTTTTCCAGACTTTTGATATATTTTTTCATTATTTCATTTATTTTTGTCATCTTTTCTTCTAAGTTACTGGAAGCCCATCTCTTGAACCAAAGTAAAGTTTGAACTCTTTTGCTGAACGGCTACAGGATTTTTCAAAGCCAGTGTTTTCACCTTTTCTGGTTGATTTTAAGTTCTCCAAATTTCGTCTTTGCTGGTATTCAAGCCCTGTACTTACTAGCCAATAACTGAATTTTATCCAAGCTGACAATTTCACTGATCCTTTTTTCTCAGTTTCTGTTTCCATACTGGGAGAGTTGAAGTGAAGATGCTGATCAGTTTCCGCTTAAAGCTAACTGTTAAGTTTCCTTCCTTAGCTGTTACAATTTCAATGAATACCTTATTGTGTCTGTTTCAAATGTAACTAAACACACACTAATGCTGTTATGAATCTACTAGTGCTTTATTAAGAATTGCTGCTTTTGTTTTGATTCAGTTATAAAAATATCATTGATACAGTTTGAAACCTTTCCATGTTGCGTCTTGTTGTGTCTTTCAGCTTATTCGGCGGTTAGGGGTCGCCACGGCAGAATTCCGGACCGCTAATGTTTGGTAGTGGATTTTTATGTGCTGAGTTACCAGCCGTGACGCACAACCTTCAACGAAGGCACGCTCATTCACGTCTGCCTACACACAGAAGACGCTCTAGCTGAGAATCGAACGGGACAACGTCTTGCTTTGAGGCGACAACACTACCGCAGCACCACTACCGAGGGTAGTTTGAAACCTACGATGTTAAAGTTGTTCTGTTCGACCCTTGTACTGCTATGGTCCTAAACATTTGTTGCTAGAGGGATACTAATTTGTTTTTTTCCCATATCTATAAATCCTCTTTGTCCTAAAAATACAGAGAAGAAAGGGGGAGCCTCCTAGTCCCAGGGGTAATCTAAAAAATGTGTATAAGTACATGCATCATGTTGTTCCCCTCTCTTACCATGGCAAGCTCTTTAATATACTCTTTATTCTATGCCTCCATCTTCTCCAAGGCATTAGTTTTTTTCAGACTGATGCATTCTGAGAATATTCTTACATGAATCCAGATGGCCGTGAGTGTCCCTTTCTCTTTTTCTGTAGATCTCTCGTCATGCTAAAAAAAACAAAATTTCTTCTTTCCTCCATTTCTGGAACTGATTTTGCCTGTGCTGGTTATAGTACTTGTTTTCCTAGGTCTGAGAGGCAGAGATTTTTAATTCAAGTATCCCCTTGTACCAAAGGAAGAAGGAACTCTGAAAACTGTTGTAGACCTTGTTACTTATCTTACCACCATCAGTTTCATGGTAACATTAGGTAGAAAAGATGATTTCATCTCATTCCAAATTACATGTTTTTGATTAACATTTTGTGTTTGTCTTATGGGCAATCTTTTTCTCGAAGAATATTTGCAAAATTTCTGTTCCTAGTAATTGCTTACTGCAAACTGCAAGGCATTGACATGTTTCTATTTTTGGACAATGGTCTTATTTGCAGATGACCCCCCCCCCCACACACACACACACACACACACACACACACACACACACACACACACACAGTAATAAAATTGTCCGACGTGTCAATGAAATCCATTTAAGTCTGGCATTTCCATTGAACTTTCTAAATTCATCTATTTTTCTTCCTTCCCGTGGATTAGGTTTTCTGGAAAGTGTTTGAATGCATCCCTGTTTCCTGATCTTTTCCAGCAAGGTATTGTGTTCTACTTAGGAATATCTCAGGATTCTAGGTTTCATAGCCTTTGTTGATTATCATGACTCCCTTTAGAAGAAAATTTCAGTGGTACGTCTGGTCATTCTGACCTCATCAGCACTCTTTATCCTTTCAGATTCCAGTGCTGGGATTTGTAGGAAGGGTGTTAATAGTGACAGACCAGGTATCTCTCTTGCTCCAGGGCTCTTCTCCTCCCTTCCCTTCCATATCTTTGTCAGTCTGTCAAAGTTGATGCTTCAGATTTTGTATGGGAGATTTTATCAAAAGGATTGAAAGTGCAAGGCCTGTGGAACAAGGACAGAAAAAAAGTGCACATGTTTCAGGGATATATTGGTAGCCATCGATGCTCATTAGGCTTTAAAACATCTCTGGTCCCCATCACCTCTGCAAGTTACCATATCTTATTGCCTTCCAAGAATTGTCATGATTGCCTAAGAGGTAGGATTTCTATTCATTTGAATCCAGTAAGAGAAAGATGTAGGATACGAGCTGGTCAGGACCAAGACAGATCCTTTCCAATGGGAACTACTACTGGTGGGGGTTCCAGAAATGGATCCATCTGTGGGGAACACCTCAAATATGTGTTTGCCTCCTTTCAAAATACACAAAGAAATTCTGCTACAGGATTCTGTGCCACAGGCCTGAAATGTAGATACTTTCTCATTCCCATGAACTGAATTGTTCTATGCCTTGCCACTGATACCAAGGGGTTCTCCTGAAGTTCCAGGACTATTACCCAATTGTGGTGGTGACTCCCTTTTGACCCACACATATGTGGTTTTCCCTTAATTTGATACAGGCTAGGAACATTTGCCACACATTCCCTATTTTCTGGATTTACTCTCACAAGACACAGGTTGCTTGATGCACCCTAACCTGTATATACTTCAATTGCCTGACCTAAAAGTTTTGAGAACTTTAAAGCACCTTTTTTTTTCCTGAGGTAATGCAGCAGGTAGTAGAAGGTAAAATGCCTGCTACTAGAAAATCTAAATGGTTCAGTAGAGAATATTTTCTATTTGGTGCCATACTGAGAACCAAGACCATTTGCAGCCTGGTTACTTTTGGTTCTAGATTGTTTTTGAAAGTTATTATCCTCTGGCTGGTCTTATTCTTCTGTTAAATGTCATCCTTTGAGCATTTCTTCTTTTATGTCCTCATGTTATAACCCCTACTTTCTACCTGTTTTCAACTTGAGCAGTTTTTTGGAAAAGGTTTTAATCTTCTGTCTGCCTGGAAAACTGATGGCTCCTGTTTGGGGTCCTTAATTTTGTGTAAAAAAAATTACACTTGTTCATTTTAATCCAGCTCATCAAGCTATTTTGATGTTTTTTTTTAAATGTAAAGCTTTTAAACTGATGGATCTGATGCCATTTTCATTCATTCCTCTGTTAATGGACACAACCATCAATTGGCCTTTCTTCCATCAAACTGAAAACAAACCTTAAAATTGCATGTCTATCAGTTTCTTTCACATCCTGTCCCTCCAGCAAAGTTCTTCAAGCATTAGGATCAATGGCTGCAGTGATTACCCTGCTACTAGGTGCTCATTTCTACATACATATTCTTCAGTGAACTCTAGCAGTTCAGTGGTCAGTTGTTCAACAGCTTCAAAACCATCCTATAAAACTTTCTCAGGTTTCCATAGACTTCCTACTTAGGTGGATTCAGTCCAAAGAAATTTGCCACGGACCTCCTTTTGTACTTCACCTCCAACAGCCACTATGACCATGGATGTCTCCCAGTTTGGGGGGGGGTGTTCTCCCCTCACCCTTATCCCTTATATAAACTGATTAACTCCATTTCAACTCAAATCAAAATAAAGTTAAGTGGAAAAACTACAAAAAAAAAATCCAATATACTAAAAATCTATTTAATGTGTGGCATTCAACCTAATCCTGGCACCCACCTGTCCTAACCAGCATCAAAACAATTTTCTTACACACACTGCCTTAACCCCCAGTGCTCTACCTTTCGCCCTGGTAATCTAACTTTTGCTGACATAATTTAGAAGCATAAGAAATAAAATTACTGAACTACATACCTAAATTATAACACAAGCTTGATATTTTCAATATAAGTGAAACTTTGCTTAAACAAGAATGAAATTACCTCCCCCCAGCTATACTATCCATAACGACTGTGTCAAGAGGAAGGGTAGTTGGTATTACTCTAACATTTCCCAACAACTACCATATTTTCCTCTACAACAAAACCAGTACCACATTCAATTCAGCTGGGCTTATTTCTTTCCTGAAAATAAGGGCAGTAACACATTTTTTTTTTTTTTTTTTTGTCGTCCCTCCTGGTGTCTATACAGCTACACTGGAAGATATTCTATATTGGATATCCATAATAATTCCACAAGAAAAATTGCTACTAGATTGTCCATATCCATTGGTTGGACATACCCTCTAACTCCCCTACATCTATCATGAACGTGTATGATTCTGCACAAATAAGTAATAGCTCCACAAATGATAGCAAAACATCAAATTCCTTATTAGATTGGATCCTAGTATCAGACCATAGCAAATTCACCACCACAGGTACATCATCAGACTCTGTGTCCGTATCTGTCTATACAACCAGACATCTCACACATGCAATCAAACAGCATGTTTATAAAACAACATGCAGTCTAAGTTTCAACCAGAAATAGTCATTACTACTGTCTTCTGTTAACTGGAGCATACTAAAAAAAATATTCCCCTTAGATGATGCTTTAAATTAATTCAATACAACTTTCCTAAATATCCTTGTATCCCCCAGAGGGAAGAGACTAAAAACAAATTTTGCAATATGGCTATCCACGAAGAGTAGAATGCTAATGCAAGCTAGAGAAAAAGCATGGAATGAATGGCTAAAGTGTAAAACACCACAATATCTGGAAAACTTCAGAATGCTCCGCAACTGTACTAGAAAAACAAAGCAATCTTACATCCCGGCCAAAAATTTATCTCCAACCTGTCTCCCAATAACTCGCCACATGAAACTGCAATAGAATTCAACTCTTATTTCATTGATAGCATAGTATCCCTAACCAGTGATTCCCCAATATCTAATCGCAACAGCGACATCTCACCATATCCACTTAACATGTTCAAACCTGTGCCCACATCCTATATAAAATTACTATTAAACTCAAACCATGCTGTACTTCAGCTGATCACCTTCCAAGCAAGTATCTTAAAACACCAGCTAATAGCATTGACTAATCTATCTCAATCTGTAAAAAATAGGTTAATCCAGGCATTCCACGTTATTCTCTTTGGAAAAAATCACACATTATCCTTTTACTCAAAGGAAGAAATTCAACAGACATCACTAATTATGAAGTATAGCAATCTTATCCCCCTCTCCAAAGTACTTGAAAATGTATTTAAAAACAATTGTTAAATTGAGTCGTGCAGGAAGAACTCCTTTTTCCCACACTACACTGATTGTGTCCCTCTCGTAGTACTAACATTGCACTTCTAAACTTTGTAGATATGTCTAATTTCTTAGTTGCACCAATTTGCTTACCCAGTATTTCTGACAGAGTACTCTGCAGGGAAATTTTTAAGTCTGCCAACTCATTGCACTCCCAAAAGTATGTTCCCAGTTGCCTCTTTCTTCCCCATCACACCTCCAAAATTTGCAGTCTACTTGAGGAAAAATTCTTTATGGTCTGCTTGGGGCATAAAATTACCCATACAAACACTCCAAGCAAAGATCTTAAATCCTCTAGACTTTGTTGCATATTTGGGAGCTATACATATGTCCTTCCATTGTTTCTTTGTGAATTGCTTATCCAGTCTCTCTTCCCAGCCCTTTCTAACCTCCTCTGATTGATTCCTAGTTATGTAATATTTTATATGCCATAATAATTCACTTTTGTAACAGTAGCTTCTGTTCTAGATGCTACTAAAACTATGCAAGTGCTGATCTTTCACGTAGAATCCCCCCTGTTCCTTTCACTTTGCCTGTACTCTCATATCAGTTCTTGATAGGGAAGGCAATCTCTGTAGACTGAAGTCCAAATGAATTCTTGGCCATTTCCCATTGTTACCTTAACTTCTCTAATTATTCGCTGCCAATACCTTTGTTCCTTTGCCAGTTTTCTCTATTAAATTCCAGCCCCCTCTTGCCTGTCCTCTGTATCCTTAATTGCAGTCATCCCTGTCATCAAAATCTCCTTTCTCCTTCCCAATGTTGACTTAGTTCTTAAAATACTTTATGAATATAATATTCTGTAGTGTCATTCTCCTTAAGGATCTGCATCTAAAATCCCAGCCTGTCCTTATTTCTTGAGCTTGTCACCCTGTTTTATTGTCATCCTTTTCCAGTTTGAAGTATAGCTTACTGCTTATACTATGTGTAAGGAGCCTTAAATATATAGTGTTGAAATACCCCTTCAAATCAGGTAATCCCAAACCGCCTTGTTCTTTTGGAAAGATCACTTCTTCCCACTTGACTCTTGCTCTGTTCCCTTCACAGATAAATCCATCAGCTCTTTATTAATTGCTATCCACAACTTCTCTGGTTGATAAAAATATGCCTGATCTGTGTTAGAGACTTAAAACATTTCACCATTTATATCTTTCTAGCCATATCCATACGTAAAACAGAGTTTACAACTTCTCCTCAGTTTTTGTATTATCTTGTGTGTAGTCTCTTGCCACATATCCTTAGTTGCCATAACAGAATCCTTTTTAACTCGTACTCCTAAGTACTTAATTGCATCATGTTCCCATAAATATGGGTATTGCTGAACCAATTTGTTTGTGGGTATGTATGTTACAGCTATTGCCATTTTGTTTTCATTAATTTTGCATCTCACAAGATTTGTAACGGTCTCAGAATGTTCCCCAACACTGAAATGTCATTTTCTGTTTATCAGGTACAAAATGTCATCTGTAAGTAAAGCCACCTTTCCTTGATTTCCATACCAATTATATCCTTGAATTTCTCAGTCCCTTATTTTCATGGCCAGTGGTTATAAATGTAATGCAAATAAGAAGGGATACACTTGCCTGGTTTCTGTGTTCAAACATAATTTATTAGAGAGGAACTTCTCTCTCTTTAAATTTCTTCTCCGATCCCTCGTATATCCACCTAGTTAACTTTATTATTTTGTCAGAGAATGGAATGCTTCCATTGTCCTACTCATAAAATCCCAGCTTACTGTCTTGAATGCATTCTCTTCATCAAGACCCACCAACAACAGTGATATTTTCTTACATTCTGCTACCCTGTGGATTATTATTGTTTTATTAATGTTGTCAGATGTTTGCTTCCCCACCACAAAACCACATTGATCCGTATCTGTCACTTTTGGCATCACCTTTGCCATTCTTTTCGCCATTTTAGACAGGAACCCTTAATAATCATGGTTTAGAATTTAAATGGGCCATATGAAGCTGGATCTGATGGGTCTTTACCATCTCTAGGTATTACAGGCCACCACCACTTTTTTACAGGATGTTAGTGCTGCTCCTCCCCTTAAAATGCTATTAAACAAAACCTTCCAGATCTTTATCACTTTCTTCTCTCCTAGCTTCCAGACTTCCACAGGAGTACCATCTATTCCTAGAGAGACTGCACTAGACTGGTTATGCATCACCATTTTTATTTCTTTTTCTCCTATCCATTTCCTCCTATCCTGTTAGTAAGTTAGCCTCATTTTTCTTTAATTCTGACATAAACATTTCCATTTGTGCTTTTTCTTGATTTCAACATTTTCTGCTTTTTACAGATTTTCATAAAATTTCTGAAATATTTCTAATACCTCTTCAGGAACTCTGGTCATTTTCTTTGTTATAGGCTCTAAGCTTAACAACAACCCTTTCTGTTGTCTGAGCCATTGTGCTAAAAGCTTTTGTGCTCTGGAGTTATCAGGAAACAGTTGCTTTACAGAAAATCTTTCTAAACTCATTTATGTTGTCATTATAGTCTCTGTTTTTCTCTTTAGCACTCTGCAGTTGTGCGTCCTCTTCTGTGAGATTCCCCTTATTCTGAAAAACTTTAACCTTTGTCAGTCCTTTTAAATAATTATTGCTTCTTAACCATATATTTTTTCTTTTATTTCTACCTTATTTTTAAACTCCACGTTCATTTTATCCCACTCCCTAGCTTTATTTTCTGAAGAAATGTTTATTTTCCCTAATAAATCCCAAATGATTTTCACTATCCATTCTGTAAATTCCTCTCTTTTTAACATATAGGTGGGGAAGTACCACCGTCTCATTTTTATTTCATTACTCTGCGTTTTTATTTTTGTTATTGGTGTTTGATCTGAAATAGTTATTGGATGTGTATCAAAACTTTTAATTAAATGTATGCATTCCTGTGTATTAGTTTGTCTAGCCTAGCCCTGTTTTTGTACCGTTGGTAATTTCTAACCAAACACCTAGTACTGACTTCACATATTCCATAAAAAAAAAAGAGGCTCAGGGATTTCCTCCTCCCTCAGCACAAGCTTTTAGCCATTCCCCCTGTTTTAGACATTGTGGATGTATTTTCGGAGTCAAGCTTGATCCCTGACTCCTTACCTCCGGCTCCCAGCAAGCCTGACCGATATTACTGGGTCCCCGACTCACATAATTTTTTATTTAGAAGCCCTGCTGCTGACCCTGAAACTATTTCACAGGGTGCAAAGGGGGGTTAAGGCCTCAAAGGCAAAAAACCCTACCCCCTCTGACAGAGATTCAAGGGCACTAGACAGATGGGGAAAAAAGGTTTATACATCTGCAACCTTGGCAGTCAGGGCCTTAAACTGTCAATTTCACATGCTTAAGTACCAACAATATGTTATGGGATTGCTGAAACAGAAAATTATGTTGATTTCAGACTGTGCAGAAAATAAAGAATTGCAGGAATTATTGCATGCAGCTGAACAAATTGGAAAGCATACTTTGCAATGTGGTTTTGATTCCTTAGAGGCCTCCTGCAGGGCCGCAGTTACTGGATCTGTGATTAGGAGGCATGCCTGGTTAAAGGAACAAAATTTGCCTGATCATGTTAAAAGCTAAATTGCTAGATGCACCTTTACAGCATGATTCTTTGTTTGGTATTAAGGCAGAGGAGGTTTTAAAGAAAATTGAAGACAAAGCTTAAGTCTATGCAAACTGTTAAAGACTTCTTACAAGTGCAGCCACCAAGATTCAGTAGACACTGGCCTACCAAAAATTGGTCCTTTCCTGTTTCAGACAGAGCTCAAATCCCGATGCACAACTGGTTCCAGATACCAGAAGCAAGATTCATACAGGTCAAAGCAATGAGGCGCATCTACCTCCAAATCAGGGGGAGATAAAGCGCAAACCTACAGAAAACAGTCCCAATTGCTTCCCTCTGCCTACACCAGCACTTATCTTTTGACAGCACCCTTAGGGGGAAAATTAGCACCTTTTGCTCAAAGTTGGCAGTTTATAACCCAGGACAAGTGGGTACCAAACATAGTATCACAGGGATACAGATTCCATTTCCACACGCTGCCAATGGCAAACGGTTGGCCAGATCTGCCCAAAAATCAATGGGCAGAGGCACGGAAACAGGTTACGTCCCTCATGGATAATGGGGGCCATTCAACCAGTACCAGAACAGGAAAAAAGGGCAAGGTTTTTACTCAAGACTGTTCTTGGTACCCAGAAAGGACAAGGCCTGGAGGCCAATACTGGATTTATCAATTTTGAACACATACCTGGACATTCCAAAATTCAAAATGCTGACTTTGCAGCAGCTTCTGCACATGCTGGGCGAGAATGCTTGGCTGGTGACATTAGACCTAAAAGAGGCATACCTGCATGTCCCAATAAGACAATCGTGCAGAAGATACCTCAGATTCAAGTCTGGCTTAATGCATTACCAATTCTCTGCACTGCCCTTTGGCTTATCTACTGTGCCCATGGTCTTTACAAAGTGCCTGGCACCAATAATTGCATTTTGCAGACAAAGAAATATACAAATATATCCTTACTTGGACGACTGTCTCATTCAAGCAGAGAACAAGGACACTCTTCTTCGACACCTGGTGTTTGTGAAAAGGCTTCTAACATGCCTAGGGTACACAATAAACGAAAAGAAATCACAACTGGTACCCTCTCAAAAGATAACATTCCTGGGTGCATGCTTGAATACAACTGCCCAGATGGCTTACCTTACGCCAGACAAACAAAGGCAACTGACTACTTACTTCAAACTGATGGCAACAAAATCCCAGTCTTCTGCAAGACAAATTCTGCAGGCTCTGGGCTTCATGGCATCCTGCATCCTACTAATTCCATATGCAAGGCTGCATATGAGCAAACTTCAATGGTACCCAAAAAGTTTATGGAGTCAACATTCGCACAGTCTGGAAACAATGATTCCTCTCATTCCCTGCCTGCAACAGGAGTTCCTATGGTGGGCAAAGGCCTGTCAGCAAAACATGGGACGGCTCTTCACTCTACCCCCTGCCAGACAAACCTTAACAGACGCATCAGAATATGCCTGGGGAGCCCACATGGCAGGAAGATGCATTCAGGGCATATGGGCACCAAAACAAATTTGCTTGTCAACCAGAAAGAGACGCTAGCTGTTCAAAATGCCCTAACAGCCTTCAAGGACTTACTTCATCCAGGGCAAATACTGATAGACAGACAACACCACAATCCTGCGATATATAAACAAGCAAGGGGGCACACACTCATACCCCCTTTGCAGATTAGCCATGGCACTGTGGGGCACAGCTTTGACCTACCAAATACATCTTCAAGCTCAGTTCCTGCCACGAAAACAAAACACTCTGGCAGATGATTTAAGCAGAAACCTTATGGATCCTCATGAGTGGAAACTAAATCCACAAGTCTTCAGCATGATAACAGAGAAATGGGAGAGCCCAGACATAGATCTATTTACCTCACCTCAAAATTATCAACTGAAAAGATTCTACACAAGGACTTATCACAGACAAGCATGGAAAGTGGATGCCCTATCCTTCAGTTGGAAAAACCTGTCAGTTTACTCCTTTTCTCCTCTGCCTCTTCTACCCAAGGTCCTCCTAAAAGTCAGACAAGAGAAGCCAAAGATGATATTAATTGCCTCGGACTGGCCCTGCCAATACTGGTACCCAATCCTAAGGAACTTCTCAATACCCAGCTTGGACCTTGCCTCAAACACCACAACTACTGTCCCAGCAAAACAATCGGATCCTGCACAATCAGCTACAGATATTGAACCTGGCAGCATGGCTAATCGTGTAAGCATACCAACGACACCTCTCAGTAAAGCTGTGATGGATGTCATTTTGGAAACCAGAAGGCCTAGTACTAGAAAATCTTATGCTGACAAATGGAAGAGATTCTGTGCTTGGAATCAAGCACAAGGAACTAATACAGCAGAACCAAATATTCCTCCGATATTACAATACTTAACTGAGATACTTGACAAAGGCCTAACATTCTCATCAATCAAAATCCATGCCTCTGCCATTTCGGCTCATTACAACACAGACCCACCAATCTTTTCTCATCCTTTACTAAAGCAGTATGTTAGAGGAGCCAAAAAGTTAAGGCTCCCTAGAAGATCACTATTACCTGCATGGGACCTCAATTATGTGTGGGAAAAACTCACCCTGCCTCCATTTGAACCAGCTGCTACCGCTGATATAAAGTTCTTATCATGGAAGACAGCTCTGCTACTAGCAATTACTTCAGCAAGAAGAGTTTCAGAGCTACAGGCCCTGATGGCTGTAGAGCCTTTTATCATATTTTACCCGGACATGGTGTCTCTGAGGGGGGTCCATATGCATTTGGTCGACAGTTCATTTGATCGACAAGCATTTTAGGTGGGGGGGCTTCGCCCCCGCCCTAATGTGGGGCTGTGCCCCACACCCCTAACTATATATATCAACTCCAGGGTCGCACAACATTGGGGAAGGGGGCAAATGCTTGTCGATCAAATGAACTGTCGACCAAATGAACTGTCGATCAAATGAACTGTCAACCAAGTCATAGGGACACCTCTGAGGACATATCCTACTTTTATGCCTAAGGTGGTTTCCAGTGTAGCTCTTAACTAAACAATTCATCTGCCAACTTTTTATCCTAATCCGCAGAACAAAGGGGAGAGAATTCTGCATTCCTTGGACGTTCACAGACTGCTAAGATTCTACTTGAGCAGGACTAAAGCTCTAAGAAAAAATGAGCAATTACTAGTGTCATATGCTGCAGGATCAGAAGGAAAGGCTATTTCAAAGCAGACAGTTTCAAAGTGGATAAGCCACTGTATCCGTTTCTGCTACTTACACCATGGTAAACCTGTGCCTAAGGGCATTAGGTCTCATTCCACCAAAGCTGCAGCTATTTCAGCAGCCTTTTTCAGAGGAGTACCAACCAAAGACATTCTAGAGGCTGCTACTTGGAGTTCTGTTAACACCTTTACAAAGCATTGCCATTTGCCCCTCTACTCTAAGTCCAGGGCAGGCTTTGCCACTGCAGTGCCGCAGGGCCTTATAGTCGCACTTATTGCTGTTTAGCTCCAGGATCTCAACCATAGCTTTGGGATTCTACCCAAATGTAATGACTTGACTGCAACAGTGAAACACGAAGAACATAGTACAGTTGTGTACACTTACCATAAATGTAGATGTTCGAGTGTATTCACTGTTGCAGTCCCGGTTACCCTCCCCCCATCTCCCTGTCATTCTGAAGTTTATCTTTCCTTCACTATCTTCTCCAACCTATGTGGTGTATTTGCTTGTAGATTAAGGTAAAGTTTATATTGATGTATGTATATATATATATATATATATATATATATATATATATAATATTGCTACCTTTTTGGGGGCACCTGACATCGGGGGCAAGAAAAACTAAAGAAAATGGCATCGGCTGCATGTTTTATACCCCTGACGACCTGACGTCAATGAAGAGAAGACAGCAATTGACGCAGGACCCATGACTTTGGAATTCAGGCCAACTGAGGGCAACCTGCCAGCAGATTACCCAAATGTAATGACTGCAAAAGTGAATACACTCGAACATCTGCATTTATGCTATGTGTACACAACTGTACTTTTGGGGAGGGTGCCACACTTTGAAATCCAGCCTACATGCAAGCTCTGTAAGGGTTTTAGTGCCTGGACCCCTGCAGAGTGTCAAAGCAAGTTGATCCTAAAGGGATTGTTAAAAACCCCCTTTTCAGAGGTGGTGTCTGAGGCGGAATTGACAAAACCTCCTAAAAAAAGGAGCGAAAAAGAGGAGCCATTCTGTTTCAGTGTCTCCTCATTTTCAGGAATCAAAATCATCCAAAGGCTAGGTTTCCACATAACCGAAGTCTAAACAGTTAAAATCAGCACTGATAGCCGTCTCGGCACCAGAGTCTACAACCCCTTCCATCGTGCTGTCTGTTCTTATGGAACCGACTGAAGTTACCATGGTACCGCAGATCCTCTCTGCACCAATAATAGTTTCCCCTGTAAAACTGGTCACCCCCCGTCCCCCAAGACAGGCTTTTGGTCAACCAACCACGGTGCCGAAGGTCGAATCCCTAATCAGGACTCCTATTGACCCCTTTATTGGTCAGCAGCTCAGTCCCTTTATTGATCATCCAGAATTGTCCTCTGAGATGTCTATTTGTTCCACCAAGAGCCTTTCTGAGCTGGATGTAGTTTGATTGATTGATCAGCTCTTCATGGCCAGGGGTATTCCAACCCCATCTAGGACCTCCCTCCCAACTGGAGCTGTGGATCTTGCCTTAATTACGGAACCCACTCTGTGGACCTCAGCTTAGTTGGAGCTGACCCACCCACGAGACCATGACTTGGCTGCCGCCTCTGGAATCCCTAGTACGGCACCGATTTTTTTTTTCCCATGGAGCCATCTACGGTTCCGGTTACTTTGACAGTTCTGAGTACTCTCGTGGCTCCTTCTATGGAGGTAGGCTCATTGGAGCAGGGTGTGACCCCGGTTCCAAGGTTGTCTTTCTTGATTCTAGGCTCCCCTCCTGCTTTTCAGATTATGGAGAGAGCGCTCCCCTCAGACTCACAGTTGGCGCACTCTACGTCAAAATGTCATATCTGTGTGTCCTCTGTCTCGCAGCTGTCACTCTACTACATTGGGGCAGCGGGCATGGGAGCAACAAGACGCCCTACCGCAGGGTACCCTCTCTTCGGAGTCGTCCTCTGATCTCTCCACCCTGATGAGCCACCCCGTAAGAGATTGTGCAAGAGGAAGCACGCTGATTTTCTGAAAGAGTCTCTCACTAAGGATACAGATTATGATGAAGGGGAAGGGTCCCCCATGGTCGCCCCCTGAAGATGTCTCCTTTGGAGACCTCCTAGAAATCTTAAAGCAGAGGAGTTTAACTGGAAGCCCACCAACCCTTCCTCCGAGGAATCTGTCTTCTTGCAGGCTTTCCGTGCCCAACCTTCTACTTCCTGGGTGACCCCATCTGCAGATGAGTTAATCTCTTCATGCAGCGTGCTTGGAAGGCCCCTGACACTATTGAGCCAATTCCCCAGAGACCTCACAAAATACGTCTCGTCCAGAGGATCAACTCCACTGGTCCAATGGTTTAGCGGTAGATGCTATGGTGGTGGCGGTGGACACAAAAAAGGAACTCTCAGAGGAGAGTCCTACTGTCCATCCTCCAAACCGAGAGTCTTGGACGTTGGAAAGATTAGGGAAGCGGGTTTATGCTTCAATGACCTTTGCCATATGGTCTTTGAATTATTTGGCACATTTCACCCGTCTTCAAAGGGGCTTGATCACTGAGTTCTCAGGAACCCTAGCAGGAGCCGTGTCTGACGAGGTACGTGACAAGGTTGCCTCCCAGCTTGCGACCCTAGAATCAATCTCTAACTCATCCATGCAGTGGATTGCACATGCAACCGAAGGGGCACCCAGAGCAGTGGGTGCAGGAGTTGTCATGAGACATCCTACCTGGATATTCTTATGCGACTTCACAGACCCCTTCAAGTCTTCCTTTGTCAATGCTCATATTAGTGATTCCTTGCTGTTTGGCCCAAAATTTAGACACATTAGCCAGGTGTGAAAAGGAAGGAAAGACCCTTTCTGCTGTGGGGATACATTTTTCCACTCCTGAACGACCCTATTCCAGGAATCAGAGGAGTAGAAAAATGTGGTTCAGGAAGTCCCAAGGGCCTTTTCAGAACACGTGGCGAGTTTTATCCTCTGGGCAGATGGAGGAACCCATCAGGAAGATGTCACTCGTGTGGCAGAGGGGGCCTGCGTAACCAGGGCTCCAGAGATTTTCTCTGGGTAAACTCTATCAGTGCTCCTGAGGAATGGCCCGATTGCTTACATCTGGAGGCAGTCGGGGGAAGGTTTGCTCTGCACCACTTAACCTGGCATTCAATAACATCAGATTCCTTGGTGCAGACAGTAATTCCCAGAGGTTACCATATCCCCTTTGATCTTTATCCAAGGCCATAAAGGCGAATCCCGGACTTTCCACCCAGTCAGAGATGCAGCAGGTCAAGAAATTCAAAAGCTGCTAGATAAAAGTCATTCAAACAGACACACCAGACCAAATAGAATTGAGGTTCTACTCAAGATTCTTTTTAGTGCCAAAAAAGACAGGGGACTGGAGGCCAATTCTAGACCTCAGTTTCTTGAACAAGTTTATCAGACAGACAAAATTCTGGATGGTATCGGTTTTAGTCTATCCTTCCTTTTCTGAAAAAAGACAATTGGATGTGCTCTATAGATCTTCAGGATGCGTATTACCACATAAAAATGGGCAAGCGCTCCAGAAGATATTTCTGTTTCCAGCTGGGAGCCATTCATTACTAATTTTGCGCTCTGCCCTGTGGTCTTACCGCAGTCCCCAGGGTGTTCAAATGCATGCCAGTGATTAGCAGCTCATCTGAGGCTGTAAGGATTCCGGGTGTTTTTTCATATTTAGACGATTGGCTCCTTACCGCCTCTACTAGGCATCTACTGCTTCACGTCTTATACTACACACTAGAACTGGCAGAGTTCTTAGGCATTTCAGTAAACAAAGAAAATAACTGTTAATGAATGAGTCCAACAGTGCCAAAGTCCACTATAATACCAGAAAAAATACTGCTGAGATAAGATTCGCAGCTGACACTTTGGAGTCTTGAGATGGATTCAATAGACGAGATTCCTGGTACTTTGTACAATCAATCTATTTTATTTTTGTAATAGTGTCAGCTGCGAATCTTATCTCATCAGTGTTTTTTCTAGTATTATAATAAACAAAGAAAAGTCAAACTGGTGCCCACTCAAAGCTTAGAATTCATTGGAGCGACATTTGACATGAAATCCTGTGTGGTTGCTCTACCTCTTCACAGATTACAAAGGCTAAGATCACAGCTCCAAGTGATACTCTCTCAAGACATAGTCCCAGCTCGTTTAGTCTTACAACTACTAGGTCAATGGCAGTGACAATCACCCTAGTTCCCTTGGCGAGATTCCACATGAGGCTGCTTCAGTGGCTCCTAGAGTTACAGTAGTCTCTGTTAGCACACCCCATGTCTTATCCAATGTGCATAACAAATCAATGCAAGCAGGATCTGAATTGGTGGATGAAGCCAGAAGAAGAGTTATAGAGTAGCTCTTTTTCACCTCCTCAGCCCAAGGCCGTAGTGACCACGGATGCATCCCTGATGGGGTGGGGGCATTTTCAGGGAAAGACCGTCCACGGCACTTGGTCCCCCTTAGAGGCCAATTTGCATGTCAACATCCTAGAACTGAGGGCAGTGCTTTTAGCATTGCAAGCATTCCAATCTGCCCTTCCATTACTATCCAATCAGACAACATGTCTGTCGTATGGTACGTCAACAAACAGGGAGGATCTGTTATGTCAGGAACCCCTGAGAGTATGGCAATGGGTGATCGCTTCCAACCACTTTCTGATGATAATGCACATTCTCAGGAATTCCAGTGTGATTGCGGACAAACTGAGCAGATGCATTCTCCTGCCTCATGAATGGTCTCAGTCCCGTAGTAGTGACAGAGAACTTTCATCTCTGGGGTCAGCCTTGCTGTGATCTGTTTGCATCTCCCACGAACCACAAATGCAGCAACTACTTCGCCTTAATCACCATTCAGGGGAATCCCCAAGAGCTGCTTTTCTACATGACTGGCCCCAGGACTGCTTTATGCCTTTCCTCCTTTTCCTCTAATACCCCAGTTTCTGAAGAAAGCACAGCAGTTGAGAAGCAAAGTGATCCTCATTGCAGCCTATTGGCCCCATCAAGTCTGGTTCCCCTTTTTTTGGCCTCACCTAGTTTACCGTCCATGGATACTGGACCCAACTCCAGGACTGCTGTCTCATCTGCAAAGGCTGGTCCATCCCAACCTACCAAGTCTCAAGCTGACCGCTTTGTACCTCTACTTCCAGTAATTGTCAGGTGGAATAGTCTATCTTCCCAAGTACAAAAGATACTTCTGGCTTCCCATAAACCTTCCACCAGGAAACTTTAGCTTAGTAAATGGAGCAAATTTGTGATCTGATCTCAAGGAAAAGGAGTTGACCTCTTTTCAGCCTCAGTTAATAAGGTGTTAAAATATTTGTCAGCCTTACTCCAGTCAGGAGCCTCATCTTCTATTGTCAGAGTCCATTTAGTGGCTATTTCAAATTTCCATAATGGCTTTGATGATTTTTTCTTGATATCTCACTGCCTCTGCAAAACCTTCCTAAAGGGAGTTATGCATTTAAAACCACCTTTTAAAGAGCCCATTGATCCTAGTAACTTGACGTTAGTATTACAAACTTTGATCCATCAGCCCTTTGAGCCAGCAACCACACGTGATACAAAATTTTTATCTTGGAAGACCTTATTCATGGTAACCATCACTTCAGCCAGGAGACTATCAAAATTGCAGGCCTTGTGTGTAAAGCGCCGATACGTTATTTTTCATAAAGAGAGAGTATCCCTCAGGAGTAAACCCCTCATTTCTACCCAGAGTTCTCAGACTCAAATATTAACCAGTCCATTGACCTGCCAGTTTTCTTCCCAAATTTTTCAAACAAAGGAGGATATTGTTTGCATTTGTTGGATGTACAGAAAACAATTACATTTTTACTTGAAGAAATCATTCAGAAAATCGGACCCAATTGTTTTTTTTTTCAGGTCCTCGACTAGGCAAACCAGTTTCCAAAGTCACCTTGTCGAAATGATTGAGAGATTGCATCAGCTTTGCTTATCAAAATAAAATGAGTCTATTAACTGAAGTTAAGGCTCATTCTACTAGATCAGTTTCCACTTCAGTGGCCTTTCATTCTAGATCCCCCATGGATGACATTTGTGCAGCAGCTACTTGGGCTTACCCTTCTTACCTTTATCACTCTTTCCAAATTGGATATGGCCTCCAGGGGAAGATTATCCTTTGGCTCTAAGGTGCTCAGGAATATCTTTCCATAGGGCCTCCCGGGACATAAAGTAGTTAGGGACTCTGTCCCAACTATCATGAATGAATGAAAATTGACAACATCAGATAAAGAAGTTATGTTCTTAACATAACGTTCCATCTGTGTTATCTGTCTTTATTCATTCTTGACATCCCACCCTCTTACCCCCTCCAAAGACTCCTGGAGGTTCAGAACTAGTCCTGGGTCTGTAGTAGGGCAGTTGCTCAAACAAAGCTTTCACTTTCTATATCTATGGGTATACTTGATCTGAAGGGAAGAGAGGCATTATGGGTAGCAGCTCGAGAGTTTCTGGCTGGCGTGAGCTTGTTACAACAGCCAAGTCTGTTCTGAGGACAGAACCGAAACCCAACTGTCAAGAATGAATGAAGATAGACAACACAGATGGAACATTTTGGTAAGAACATAACGTCTTTTTTGGCAGGATGCTCTTTTATACAGTTTCTTGTCATATCTATTTGAACCTCTGTCACATCTTACAAGACTTTTTGTTTTAATGAAAACCTTAAAAAAAAACACATTCTAGAACACTCCCATAATCTGTTAATACAAAACACACAGCTTTGTACATCTTCTAATAAAGACGTTTTACCTTCCTAATAGAAACGGTTATCCTAGATTGACAGCCACACTCAGGCTTGACTTGACTTGACCTTTAATGAATGTTTTCCATGCTGTCTGTATTTGTCTTTTTCTATATTCCTCTCCCAGATGTAGAAAACATCCTAACATCTAAATGCTTTCAGAAGGCATCTTTTAAACAGTGAAAGAAGAAACGTATTCTTGCCCTTCTCCATAGAAATATGAGAATCTGATATACAGTTGCCTTAAACTACAATCTTCTTGTGTTGCACTACACTATGAACATTTATTTGTTAAAGAAAAACTTTTCATGACATTCAGTGTTCTTTTATTTACTTGTTTCCTCTTAAAATTTGTTAGGTCAAGCCAAGTGCCTTGATCCAGTCGTTCCACTATGCAAAAAATAAGAAAAAGCATATTAATTTTATTTGTCATGCTCTTTTGTCCAGGCTTTCTTAGCTTTTTACATTGCAGTGCCTATATTTTTTAAAACTAAACAGTAAGCAAGAAAGGAACAAAAAGGCCACCTGTTTACTTTAGTATCCCAATTTCACAAGGAAAAAAAAAAACTAAAAACGCTTTACTTATACAACATGCAGTACATGTCTTGTTTTATAAAAAAATATAGTGGTAAGAACAAAAGGTTACCTCTTTCCTTCCTCTTCACCTCTCCTTAATGTTTTTCCAAACATAATGACATGAAGCAAGTCATATGCTTTGGAGTCCCCTATAAGTTTAACAAAGTCCAAAAAAGTATAATTCCAGGTTTTCTTGTTCTGCCATTTTTACAAGTGTGATTGATGCTTTGTAATACAAAATGTATTCATTAATTTCCAAGTTGCTGGTCCTCTTCTTGTTGATCTCCATCTCCCAGCTTCAATCTCTGGTTCATTTCCAACGTACTCCTGGTTATTCTAGTCAACTCCTGTGCTTTTTTTTCCTGTCACTCAAGCATTTTCCTCTGGAACATTTGAAAAATTTTCACTGACGTAGTCCCTCTGTGAGCTTTATCATCAGAAGAATGAAAAGCAGAAACCTTTTTTGTTTGCTAGTTCAGTTTTTGTTGGACAAACTTTTGTGTTTCCTCCTCATGTTCTGCATCAAAAAATGACTTTGATTCTCCATGCAAAAATGCTCTTAAGATAGCTGGATATAGCAACTTGAATCTCACACTTGCTTCTCAACATTCCCTGATTGCAGGAATAAAATTTCTTATCTTCTGCCTGGTGTACAGTGAGTAATCAGTTTCTGTAAACACTCTGCTGTCTCCAACTTTTAATGTTATGCCCTTCTGCCACAATGACACATTGTCAGAATCAACTCATTCTGCTTTTGGGATTGCATTTTTACTATTGGTCTTGTCTGCTTTCTCATGGTCAGGTTTGGAGCATGCACACTATGTGCCCTTTCAGTAACTCATGCTGTGGGAATACCAATCCAATTACTTATTTGTGCTTTCCTAAAATTAATACAGTCTTGTGTTCCTTCCATTTTCTCTGGTACAGCAAAAAATCACAGGTTTCACCTATGTGCTCTTTCCTCTAATTCTACCATTTTTTTTAAACGTCTCTTTTTATGCAGTCTCATACTCGGACATTTCTTAATTTCATCCTGTGATTTTTGCAGTTTTATCAGCTCATCTGCATATCTGTTTAAAGCTTCTTCCATTTTTTTCCAGCTTTTATTTGTGTTAATGTACTCCTTCAGTGTTTTATTTTAATCAGCTCTGAAAACAGGTAATTTATTTCTTCCTCCAGATTATTGGAAGTCATGTCTTGCACCAAAGCTTGAGCTTGAACTGCTTTTTGCTTAATAGCTGCAAGATTCTTCCCAGCCAGTATTTTTTTTTCGTCACCTTTTGTTGATTGTTTTTCAGGTAGTACATTTACTAGCCAGTAAATGAAATTTACCCCAAAAAAACAAATTCACTGGCTCTTTTTTTGAGTTTCTGAAATTAAGCTGTTACTTGGTGTGCAGCCGTCTTGGAAGTCCCTGATAAATCATATCACTACTGAATGGTTTAATCCTACTGCTGGACTTCTGTCCCACCGATAAAAAGGAAGTATGCTGATGTGAGGTTAATGTAACCACATGAAATGTTGGGACCCACTAAAGTGAGTCCCGAAATGCAGAGTCTGAATGCCTGAAAGATTGGACGTGTATACTATGTCTGGGATGCCATTTCTTAGAATATTCCCTTTTTTATGAGGTGTGATGATCTCGGAGTGGGTAAATTTAAATTTGGGGTTTCTGGAGGGCTTGCCCTCTACATGGGGGAGAGTACAGAGATGAGTTTGCCCCCTGCAAATAGAAGTTTTAGGGAGAATACCGATTTTCAAGATTTGCTCTTCTGTGTTTTCAGTCTGGTTTTTTTCAGCTTTTCATCACTTGCCATTTTGAGTGCCGACATTTCAATAGGGAGATGAAGTAATTGGTGGTTACCTTCTGTGTCTCATGCACTGAAAGAGGTAACCGCTTAGGAAAGTGTGCACAGTTGATCTTACAAATATATGTGACGTAATAGAAGACGAAAGAGGAATTTGGTAATAATTTACCTTTCCCAGTTTTCCAGAGTCAGATTTAATAGGCCATTCAAGCATGCAGTTGTCAGAAAAAGAGAAGTAGTGAGCGCGATGTTTAGTCAGTTGTGGACATGTTTGCAAAATATGCTTATGACTATAGGGTAACCTTCATGTTATTTGGGTGCCAACTGATCTTAGTCAGGGCCCAGTGTAGATATGTCAGTACAGGATCCCACTGGCGTCTTACAAGCATATCTAGGAAATTCTGGGCTCCCTTTTGGAGTGGGGGAATTATAAGGCAGGCAAGCTGTGTAGAACTTGCCTATCTGGCCTGTTCTCAAACCCACAGGTAAGTTGAGTTTGTCACTGTAGATTATAGAAAGCTAAACAGGAGGTGCCCTTATCTCACCGTCTCTTAACATACCTAGACCAGTGCTTGACTAGGGTTGAGAGGGCAAAATATTTCACAACAGCAGATATCTTGGATTCTGAATTGTTGAAGGGTTATCCTCAAGACCAGTGCGGCCTGGCTTTTCACATGACATCCTCTTAGGCACTTGAACTCAACTGGAGATTTCATTATCTTCCTGCTCAGGGTCATGCCAGATACTGAAAGTAGCGGGAATTGTATTTACATAAATGATGTGGTAACCAAAAATAACACTCTTGAGGAGCATCTCGCTTAAGTGACCCCATGTGTTAAACCAGGTTAACATTGCTGGGGCCAAGTTGTCCCTCAGGAAAGGTTAGTGGTTCAGAAACAATGTCAGTAACCTACGGTATGAAATTTGTCCAAATGAGCTACTCTTTCCAAACAAAATAGAGGCTGTCCAACTTCTCAACCTTCCAAAAAATCTAAGGCAACTTGGGAGCTTCTAGGTATCTGTCATTAGTCTAGACAGTATATTCAGCGGTGTCTCCTCACCAAGCTACTGAAAAATCAGAAGCCCAAGTATGTGGGAACAGCAGGAAACAACCATGCAAGCATTAAAGGATAGTTTGAGTCAGTCCCCCATACCTGGCTTATCCACAGATGGATAAAGATTTCAACCTTTAACACAAGGTATACTGAAAGTATCATCAGTGGTGTCCTATATCAAAAGCAAGATTCTGATCATTGTGTTATGGTTCATGCTAGTAATGCACTAAATGAGGTCGAGAAAAAGTCCTCCAAGTCCAAAAGGGCTAGATTGTCTACCATGTGAGCAGTACAGGGATTCAGAAATTATATTTGTGGCATACAGATTTTGGTAGACACATCAGCCCATTGGCCTGTTGGGAAGCTGGAAGTTTAGGGATGGTAATAGGTCAGTTGTGGTCTGGACTTTATTCCTGCAGGACCAACCTTTGGAAATAAAATATGCCCAAGACAAAGAAGAGCCCAGTTGCTGAGGGACTGGCATATCTTCAAATGCATGACTGCAGACAGTCTAAAGAATATAGGTGGTTACCTCAGCAGGTCCCTGCATTAAATCTTACTAGATAGTAAAGCAGAAACTAGCAGTATGGTAAAAATGTGTGCAAAAACCTTCCTAAAACATATGCTGATGTCTATTTCTTTTGCCAGGATATAAATGGGCATTGTGGCTTGGATATAGTATGGCATGGAGGTAAAGCATATCCTCCTCAAGTACCAGCTGGGGACAAAACTAACCAGTATGCTGAACTAGCAGATGTGTATATTAAACCGTATAAACAGTAGTCCAGTTCAGTTTGCAGGAAATTGTATGCAGACATTCTGATTACTTTAGACATGACTTCCTCATACATTTTTCAGGCTTTAGTATAAATGGCGTGCTCAACTTTGAAGAAAAAAAAAGTTATGCTTGCCAAACTAATCCTAGCCACAGATCAGTTAGTACAAGATTATGGCTTAACAGTGTACCAGAAAATGGTTAAAGGACTCTAAAAAGTAAACAGAGCAAAGAAAGTTGGAACTGACTTAATTTGATGCTGTGGCTGAAGAAGGAGTGTTAAAAGATAAAACTTGGGACTTTACTACTATCCAAGCAAGTATAAATGTAGTTAAAAAACACACAGGAACAGGGGTGTGTTCTGTTGTTCCTTAGTGACCAGCCTTATTTTGAGTTGCTAAACATGCAGCAGGAAGATGAGACTTGAGGGAAGGTTTGCTGTTTCATTCAGGTTTTCAGTACAAATAAACTAACTGAAAATGATGTACGAAACAGCTATGATCTTAAGGCCATGCATAACCAGAAAGATGGATCTCTGTTAAAAGATGATCTTCTGGTAAGGACCGGTGACATTTAACACATATTCCAGTACTTTTCGGGCACCGAGGGATTATAAACACATATTCCAGTACTTTTCAGGCACCGAGGGATTATGTTGCAGCATGCACGTGATGAGCCGACCGGAACCCAGAGGAGACAGAAGAACATATGAAAGAGTAAATGAAGCATCCTACTGTCTTCATGTGTAATGATGTTACCAAGTATGTTCATATATGTATAACATGCTGCAAATTCCAACCAGTTCTCCCTAGATTCCAGGGCACCTCTTCAAACAAGAGGAATTACAATGCCTTTGTCTGACCTCCAAATTGATTAGATTGGGCAAACTGCTAGGTCGTCTAGCGATGATCAGTACTTGCTGTCATCTCAAAGTTTACAAAGTGGATTGAGTGCTTACTTGCCTCTAATAACACTACAGAAACAACTATCATGCTTATAGTCAAGGTTAACTGCTGGAGGTTACCCATGCTGATAGTCTGACAGGGATTGCATTTCACTACTGAAGTAATTATAAAATGTTTGGAAGATTTGGGGAATGCAAAGAAAATTGCATGTGCCATCACTCAGAATTGTCTGGTTAGATGGAGAGAGCAAACTGATTCAGTCCAAATACTAAAAAGTTCCTCAGTTTAAGAAAAGATTGGGATGGCAAGTTACCACTAATATTGATTGACATCCCTGTCTCTAACAATAATTCCACTGGCATCTCACCCTTTGAAATGTTGACTTGAAGGAGAATGGTGCTGTCTTTGTGTATTCTGTGTACTGCAGAGGATGTAAGTCTGGAACATGACACAAGTACCCATGAACTGTGACACCCTTCTATGAAAACACTTAGAAGAACTGACAGTATTATTGGTGTTTTACCTCCAGAGTTAGAACTGACCTAGCTGATGCTCTGGCCTTAAAACGTGTTTAAACTCCACCTTTTAGTGGACTAAACCAGAGTATGCAACAATTTTTTCTTCCCTTGTTAATGTCGTACAGCAGTTTAATGTCCGTTTATAAAGTTGTTAAATATTTGTATTAATGTTACAATTTCTGTGTTTTTTGTACAAGCTCAACCTAGTGCATGCTAGCTGTTTTAATTTTTTTTTTAAAAAAGGAAACCTCTGTGTTGAATTATCACTTATAGCATAGACAATTGTACATTTATATAAATGAAAACAAACATATTTTCACTTGCAAGCATTATACATCATATGTAATCTACTATACAGTCATTGTCATTTGAATATTACATAGCTCATTCAGTTCCTGCCTTCCCTTAAACCCCACTCCTCCTCCAAAACATTACTTTTTGCATCTGAGTTTAAAAGAGGATATCAATTTCAACCTTGCCTCTACAGACCTTTTCAGTCTTCCACTAACCTCTTGAACTCCCAGCCCTGAAAGTTCTGCATTTTCTATAAGTATAATAGCTCTTTATAACAAATTTAAAGTTCCAAACAACTGATTGTTTTATTTTTTTCTGCATCAGCTTACCTTTCTGGGTCCTGGTTCAACCTGCTCCAGTCACCCTCACTGTACTTGGGCTCACTCCTCTCCCCTACCCCCATTCCCACACACCCCCATTTCAATTACATTTATTCTCACCTAGACTCCTCCCATCATTAACTCCCTTCCAATCACAGTGTTCCCCTACCATCCCCACTTCAGTTGCATTCGTTCTCACCTAGGCACCTCCCACATTTAACTCCCATCCAGTCATAGTACTTCACACTACCTCTGTACATCTCGCCTACTAGCGCTAAGAGCCCTTCTTTCTCCACCCCTTATCAAATCCTTTTTAGTATACCTCCTATACTAACTACATCCATCATCCTTATTAGTATACCTTCTATACTACATCTGCCAGTATACATTAGTATACATCCTGTATTAACTACTACTATCTAGACCCCCCCTCTATCACCCACCTCACCAAAATGCCACTTAAATTTAAAATACTACCTTGCCTTTTCTTACTACCCTTAAAATTTGTACAGCAACTTACCCTCTTGGAATTTATCACTATCCACCACATACCCCCATCAACAACCTCCATTCATAAACTAATACCCACAACCTTTTCTGCCATCTCACCTAGCCTCTACCCTACAGACAACATCCTCTGCTTTAAACAAAACAATTCTTCTCTTAAATGCCACTGTTAAAATAAGCCATACCCCCTACCTTCGCCATAACATGAAAAAGAGACAAGAGCCCACCACCATCCTACTTAAATACTCCAAGCTAATCTTAAGTGAGGATATCCATCCCAACCCTGGTCCATCCTCCTCATCCCACACTGCCTCCATAAATCTCTAAACCTAACTACAGTTAACCTGCAAAGCATTAGCAACAAAATCTCTGACTTTCATGCCTGGATAATACACAATGAACCCGACATTATTGCCGCTACAAAAACATGGCTAAAACTATACATCAAAAGCTCATAATTCCTTCCCCCTGCCTTTGCTTGCCTACGCAAAGACAGACCCTCAAAAAAGGGTGGTGGGGTAGCTCTGGTCTACTGTAACACCTTCAATATTGGCCCCTACAACTCCGTCGTGCCCAACTTCATTACAGCAGAAATCTTAATAGCCTTCCTAAAAATCAAAACCTGTGTATCATTACCCTATATAGCCCCCCTGGCAATAATAGCCCTTTACTAGAGGAAATCCTAGCCTTGACTTCCACAGCATACCTACAGAAACAATAATCCTGGGTGATGTTAATATAAATTGGTTAGATTTCTCACAGCAACACACCCCCACCAACATTAACCTATATAACTGCAGCCAGTTAATTGCTGACATTACTAGACCCAACAAAGACAACAACCATGGGACAATCTTAGATTGGATCATGGTCTTTAACCCTAATAAAATCACCACCGCAGAAACCCTCCTTAAAAACATCAGTAACCACCTATCAGCCTTTGTAATACATGAAACTACAGCTGCATTACACAAACATTGATACAAAAATACTAGAGACTTATCGCAGTATAATATTTAATTTCCTCGTTCCTTAATATTTTGGATGGCTTCTCACCCCCCCCCCCCCCCCGACTAAAATGCGTAAAATCCTTGCATGTCCCATGGCTCTCTAGAGCTAACAAACAGAACATGGCCACCAGGGACAAAGCCTAGAAGCTTTGGTGAAAGCACAAAATACCTTCTGACCTCATAACCTTCAAACATCTCCACAATCAAGTAAAGTGCCAAGTCACTAAGGATAAAAAAGAATACCATCATACTTAACAAAACCAACATAAACTTAACCCTAAACACTCCTAGAGCTCAATCAACAGCCTTCTCACCCTGGATCAGAAACTAACCCCTCTCTAGACCCAGAGAAAAACCCTGTGGTAATTGCCACACTTTTCAACAATTATTTTATTAATGTTGTAGCTAATCTCACTACCCAACCCTCCTGCTACTAATATCCCCCTTCCCATACACACAACTTCTCTCTAGCTCCTGTTCCCACAGCCATAGTAAAGAAACTGCTTCTGAAATTAAAACCATGCACTAATGCCCCTGACAACCTGCCTCCAGAATTCCTGCAAAAGTCAGCTAATTCTATTGCATACCCTGTCAGGATACTTCTTAATAGGTCCATCCACGAGTCCTGTGTTCCTTCCATTTGGAAAAAAGCATTTATCCTCCCACTGCACAAAGGAGAAAACAATATAGATGTCTCCAACTTTCGACCCATTGCCATTCTTTCTCCCAGCTCAAATATTTTCGTAAAATGTATCGGCCAACTCCTTAACTACTTACTTGACAGTAACATACTATCACCTACCCAGCGTGGTTTTAGATCAGGACATAGCACAGCTACAGCTCTTATTTCCTTCTGTGACTCTGTCAACCAGGCCCATTATGCCAGAAAACTAACCTCCTCTCTATTTCTTGATTTGGCCAAAGCCTTTGATGCTGTCTCCCACCCTCTTCTTAGAAAACTATCCAACATGGGTCTCTCTCTCTCTCTACCCTACACTGGTGTTCCAAATACCTCTCAAACAGGCAACAAGCCACAAAGTGGCAAAACTGCTTCTCTCCTTTCCTTAATACCACTACAGGTGTTCCCAAGGGTCTATCATAGGTCCACTACTTTTCAGCATTTTCATCAATGACTTCCACTCTAGTCTCACTCAGGGAACATTTCATCCAATACGCGGATGACTCTACTATCACCTGTACTGCCAACTCCCCACATGAACTTCAGAAACTTACCCAAGCAGCCCTCAGCTCCACTGAAATTTGGATGACTAACAACCATCTAAATCCTAAAAACAAACTAGTGTTATTCACCCCCCAAGAAGTCCAGCACCATAAACAAACACACTTTCTCTATTCTCTTTCACTATTCTATTGAGGTTGTCACACATACTAAACCTCTAGATGTCCCATAGATGAACACCTAACTTTCGACATACATATTCACAACAACATTAAAAAAGCACACCAGAAATTAGGCATGCTTTAGCGACACACAGCATTCCTCAATTACTCCGCCAAACTAGCCCTTGCCTCCTCCTTCCTACTCCCCTCTCTTCTTTAAGGTGCTCCTCTCTTCACAAATATACAGGCCAGTTTTAAATCCAAACTACACTCATGCTATAACAAAATTGCAAAGTTTATCACCAATGGTCGCCACTTTACTCACCACTGCACCTCTCTTCATTTACTGAACTGGCTAGAACTACCTCATCACCTTTCATATAGTCAACTAACTACTGCCCATAAACTAATACACAACACATCCAGCTGCGCTGCCTTCTCAACGCTATTTACTCCATACTACCCAAATAGGCCCCTCAGCTTTGAAAATCAAATGCTCCCACAGGTAGAGAAACCCAGCCTCTCCGTTGGACAATGGCTCCACTCCTTTTCCACTGCTAAACTATGGAACTCTCTCCTACCCTCACTTACATCCACATGCAATACAGCTAGAAACATCATCTCTCCTACTGGTAATGCCCATGTGCTAACTCCTCACAACCTGACTTTGTCTCTTCCCCTCTTCTACTCCTACCTTTCTTTCCTCCTCCTCTTACTACCTCGTATACCTTCAGCTTTACTCCTGATAGATAAACCTCTTCTGTACCTTTTTGCAAATGTATTGTCAGTTGTTATTTTTGACACAACTGCAATGCCTCTTTATATATCAGTTACGTTGTTCTGTCAGTAGTCAGATTTACTCACAAGTGTACTGCCTTTCTTTCTTTGTCAAAACTATTAAATAGTTTAATCTGTTATTACTAGCTGTGTTTTTATCAAATAGTATGTATTGTATTGTTTATTTGAGCTATCTGTGTTTTTATCAAGCTTTATGTATTGCATTGTTTGAGCTTTTATCAAATTGCATGTATTGTACATGTCACTGTGGACCTTTTCTCCCTGGGCTTCTACTGAAAATGGGCACTTTTTGGCCCAGTGGACCTTCCCGGTAAACAAATGCAATAAATTAATTAACTATATAAATAATGTTGTTATTACAGTTTCCATTTTTTCTTACGTAATTTGCTTTTACCCTTTTCTAAAGATCCCACTTCCTGTTCTTTGTTACTGAATTCACTACTAATAATACGGTTGATTTAGAATTTTACTTTCATTTTCTAACAATTGCTTTTTGGCAACTACCAGAATTAAACTCAATGAAGCTTTACTATGTTCAGGGAATTCGATTTTGTAGCACAGCTCAAAAAAATAATTTCCTTAGTTATGCGTGTTTGCATATCCAATATTTCTGACAGAGTTGTCTGCAGGGAATTTTTTTAAAGTCTGGCAACTCATTACACTCCCAAAAATATGTTCCCTATTGCCTCTTTCTTCCCCATCACACCGCTTGCTGTTTTAACGCTTAGCTTAATATGAACCTAGAAGAGCTGGTTTGTAGAGGGGAAAATTAAGTCCTGAGCTACCTGTCCTCATTCTCTGATGCTAACAGCAGATGCATAGCTGCTAGTACATATCATCTGATGTTGCCCTTTTTATTCTTCCTCAACACATGAGTTTGAATCCAGTCCTCATTTGACTTGGCCCCATACTCCACACTTCAGATCCAACTCTTGAGCTCATCCCTCTACCCATAATGCTTTATTCCATCTCCATTACCCCAGATCTCATCTGCTGCATTCCTGCCCAGACTTAGGTTCCTCTGTCTGCTTACAAGGAGTGCATATATTGCATGGAGCCAGCCACTTGGACACCAGTTGCGCTATCTGAGCTACCTTCAACTGAGAGGCTCTGGCTTATCAGAGCAGCAAGTTAATTTTGAAAGGTTATCTTCTTGCTATCTCTACTCCATCTTCTGTGGCTCAAACCCCCACAAAAAATACCATGTCTGCTCCATTGGAGCATAGAAAATGCTCCCCACCAAAGTCCCCCAGGTTTTTTTCGAAGCCACCTACCAAGAGCTGAAAAAAATAGATTCAACATTGTTGGATCCAAAGACCCAGTCTTCAGATCTGAAATCCTCTGATCCAAATGAATCTGACTGTCATATCCGTCAGTCCTACGGCGCTTTCCTCAGATCCGAAACCTGGCACCTCACACAAGTCATACTCCAGAATATGTAAGCAAGTCCATATCACCTAACTACTGTGCGATCTCCATTGTTACAAAACCTTAAATATTCAAGGCCACAATTCATTCTTGGTCCTCCAGAAGCTTATCAGAAGTGTATTTGGATAGGATGATGCAAAAATTTCTCAGAGCTCAGATCCAGATGGTGGTCTTACCATCTCCGTCCCTTATCAGATCTGTGAACCTTCCTACATCATCCCAAACTATTCTGTCTCTCTCCAATTCGTCTAGTTGTTTTGGTGTCCCAGGATCCGAAATCCCTGAGAGGTCTGGAGACTGATCTGAAGAAGAACTACTTGACTACGACTGGTATCCCTGACTAGTTCTGCTCTGATGCCCTCTGATCAGAATGGATCCTGGAGTTATAGTGTTAGCATCAGATCAGTGACCGGGATCAACTCCAATGTTGTCAGATTCATCCCGGTCTCTTGGAGCCTCTGGTAGTTTGGATCTGGTCCCATCCTTGAGGCGCAGATCCAAGAGTGGTTGAGGCTTCTCTGGATTCATCTACCTTTGAGATTGTGGAAAGGGCTTTTTCTCTCTCTCTATAGAGAACTGCCTTCTCATTTTTCGGATCCAACCCTGTTTCCCTCATTGACTTCGAGCTCAGTCAGACCTACTCCACAGGGACAGCACATTCCAACAAGTATCCTGTAGAGGAACTCACCCTCTCTTCCAGCATCTCCCCTGAACCCCCCACAGAGGATGTCTATCAGAAGAAAATATGCAAGAGGAGGCACATAGACTCCCACTGGAGTTTATTATGGAGGATACCGATTTTGATGGAGAAGGGTCCCTCAGATCACCACTGGATGACATCTTCTGAGACATATAACATATCCTCAAGCAAAAAGGAGGCTGGTCTTCCAAAAACCCCTGTTTGGAAGAATCAATATTTTTGGAAGCTTTTGGTTCTGACCCATCTACGTCTTTGGTTAGCATCACTTCCAATTCATCGTATAGCCACATTCAGGTCTCAGGCCCATCTACTTATCCCCCCCCCCCTCAGTCTAGATGTTCTTCGTGTTTCACTGTTGCTGTCATCGCATTCGGGTTATCTGCTTGCAGTAGCCCTCAGTCAGCCTGATTATCAAAGTCTTGGGTCCTGCATCGGTTGCTCTCTCATCTTCCATGACATCATGTAGTCAGGGGTATAAAGCATGCAGCCGACACCATTTTATCATTTTTTCTTTGTGTGCGGTGCCTGAAGCAGAAGCAGTTCGCAAGTGCCGGTCGGCCGACTCCTGAAATTTTCATTTTAGAGTTTCAGAACGAAGTCTTCAACTAAGCGAAGTACCCCATTGGGGAAACTTTTTCTTGCTCTAAACCAATGTCGGAAAAAGTTAATAATTGTATTTCTTGTGGAAAGCAAATACGTTATAAAGATTTCCATTCGTACTGCATTCATTGCATAGGCCCAGACAACAATGTACCTCACTGTCGGTTTTGTGCCCTATTTAAACAATGAACTATTCATTGTCTGTTCATTTACGCTTCTAAATGTTTTGGTTCAATTCTCCAGAAATGGCTTCGGTAAGCCACCTGACTACCGACATTCCGAAAAAAACGCAAAGATAAAGACAGACTGCTTAGGTCCAAAGCTGCCGACGATGCTTCTCCTAAGCTAGTCGCCAGTTCGCCGGTACTCGGTGAAGCGCTTTCGCAGCCCTTGATACCAGCTACTTCAAATTCACAGGCCTCTACTGAAACCCATTCAGAGTCCGGTATGCCGTGAGATTCTTCTTCCTTTGTGGAACCTGCGGATGTCTGTACCTTGTATGGGTCCAGAACCGCTGTGCAAGCACCAGCTTCTGAGGGTGTATTCAGGCATACTGTCTTGCATATTAAAGTGGCGCCATCATCTTCTTCAAGGCTTAAAACTCGATCTATGCCTGAAAAACTGATGCCCAGACCGCATGGTTAGGCCCCCTATGCCTAAAAAACAAATAAGAATGGCTGAGGGCCTTATTACTCTAATCAGGGGAAGCCACCCTTCCCCTCTGAGAGACCTAGGACTGTTATTCCATCTGATTCTTCTGATCAGGATTCTGAAATTTCTGTTTTCTCTGATGACCAGGATTTGCCCTTATCTACCTACGAGGATTCTGATGCAGAGGACTCCATTCCCTCTGCTTCCCCTCCAGAGGATTTCTCTTTTGGTTAAACCTTGCATACTCTTAGGGAGCATTTACGCTGGGAAAGCCAGGATTTCTTTGACTCCAAAAAAAGGCTTAGGGAATTCTTACTCCTGCCTTAACACAGGCCTTTAGCTATCCCTCCTGTACTGGACATTGTAGATGATGCCTTCTCGGAATCTAGCCTGGCCCCTGACTCTTTACCTCCTGCTCCGAGAAAACCTGATAGGTATTACAGGGTACCTGACTCTCACAAGTTCCTCTCTAAAAATCCTACTGCAGATCCTGAGACCATTTCACAGGGACCCAAGAGCATTAAGGCTACTACTGCAAAAAATCCTACCCCCTCTGACAGAGATTCCAGGGCACTGTTTAGATGGGGAAAGAAGGTTTACACTTCTGCTACTTAAGCCATTAGGGCTTTAAACTGCCAGTTTCATATGTTAAAGTATCAGCAGCATATTATTGGATTGCTTAAACAGAAAATTATGCTGATTCCTGACTGTGCTGAAAATAAATATTTACTAGATTTAATTGCATTCTGCTGAACAAGTTGGAAAACATACTTTGCAATGTGGTTTTGATTCATTAGTGGCATTTTGCAGGGCTGTTGTCACTGGGTCTGTACTTGGAAGGCATGCTTTGCTTAAAGAGCAATCTTTGCCAGGTCATGTTAAAGCTAAATTGCTGGATGCTCACGTAAACCAAGACCGTCTGTTTGGCAACAAAGCAGAGGAAGTACTTAAAAAGATGGAGGAAAAAGCTACATCAATGCAAACTCTTACAGATTTCCTGCAAGTACAACCTCCCAGATTTAGTAAGCATTGGTCCTTTCCTGCCTCTTCCAGACCTCCTCAGTCCAAACCCAGAACCAGCAGAACACCCAGGCTTCAGTCCCAAGGTACTCGCATGCCTAAACAGTGGGGTGGGGGGGGGGGCGGCTCCCACTTCCAAAGCAGGGAGTAGTAAGACTCCCCCTATGGTAAACTGTCTCAATGACTTAACTTTAAACCTTCCAAGCCCTGCTCAACTGACTGTTCCTTTAGGGGGAAAGATTGCCCCGCATGCAAAAAATTGGGAACTCATTACCCAAGACAAATGGGTTTTAAATATAGTTTGCCAAGGGTACAGATTCCACTTCCACTCCTTACCAACCCCAAACGGTTGGCCAGACCTACCCCCAAATCAGTGGGCAGAGGCTCAAAAGCAAGTTCTCTCTCTTTTAAGCATCAGGGGTATTCGACCTGTTCCAGAAAAAGAATGGGGACAAGGTTTCTACTTGAGACTTTTCCTGGTACCTAGAAAAGGCCATTCCTGGCGTCCTATCCCAGATCTGTCTATCCTAAACACATTTTTGGTAATCCCAAAATTCAAGATGCTAACTCTTCATCAGCTGCTTCCCATGCTAGGCAAAGATGCCTGGTTGGCAACACTTGATTTAAAGGAAGCCTACCTGCACATCCCAATAAGGGAATCTTGCAGAAGATGCCTACTCTTCAGAGCAGGCTACATGCACTATCAGTTCTCTGCACTGCCCTTTGACTTTTCTACTGCGCCCAGGGTATTCACAAAGTGCATAGCTCCAGTCATTGCATTTTGCAGACAAAGAAATATTCAAATATACCCTTACCTGGACGATTGTCTAATTCGAGCAGAAAGTCGGGACATACTATTAAATCATCTGGCATTTGTAAAGAAATTGCTAACTTCTCTGGGACACACCATAAACGAAAATAAATCACTTATTTTACCCTGCCAACAAATTGTATTCCTTGGGAGCAAGCTTGAATACAACTTCCCAGATGGCCTACCTCATGCCAGAGGAAAAAAGTTCATTTGGCAGCCTCCTTTCAAAATACTGGGCACAAAGACTCCGCTATCTGCAAGCCCTGGGACTTGTGGCCTCCTGCATTCTACTAATTCCATATGCAAGACTGCATATGAGGAAACTACAATGGTATTTACAAAGCCTGTGGTGTTAACATTCTCAGGATCTAGAATCAATGATTCCTATCATACCTTGTCTACAGATAGAGTTCCTTTGGTGGGCAGAGGCCTGCCACCAAAACAAAGGACTGCCATTCATTCTACCCCCTGCTGCCCAAACCCTAACAGACACATCAGACTATGCATGGGGGGCTCACTTGGCAGGGCAGTGCATTTAGGGCAAATGGGAAACCAAGTCAAATGCACCTGCATATTAATCAAAAATAAATGTTAGCTGTACAGCATGCTCTGACAGCCTTCAAGGACCACATTCTTCCAGGACAATTATTGGTAAAGACGGACAACACCACTGTTATGTGGTTCATAAACAAGCAGGGGGGAACCCACTCATATTCTCTCTGCAGACTAGTTATGGCTCTGTGGAACACAGCCTTGAGCTACCAAGTGCACCTACAGGCTCATTTCCTGCCAGGAAAGCTAAACACACTGGCAGACGACCTAAGCAGAAATCTCATGGACCCACACGAGTGGAAACTGGAACCAAAGATATTCAACATGTTGAGAAACAAATGGGGGAGCCCAGAGATAGACCTGCTTGCCTACCCCCAGAACTACCAATTGGACAAATTCTACACAAGGACTCCCCACAAGCAAGCTTGGAAAGTGGATGCCCTGTCCTTCACCTGGAAAAACTTTTCCCCCTGCCTCTCCTCTCCAAGATACTTTTAAAGATCAAACAGGACAAACCAAGGACGATTCTGATTGTGCCAGACTGGCCACGCCAACACTGGTACCCCCTTTTGAGCAGTGTGTCACTGCTGGCACCATGACACCTGCCTCAGACACCTGCCCTGCTGTTCCAGCAGGAGGGCCAGATTCTACACCCACAGCTTCAAACCCTGAACCTGGCAGCCTGGCTAATTACCTGATCCCTCAGTAAGCAAGTGTTGGATGTCATACTGGAGGCAAGGAGGCCTACTACTAGAAAATCCTATGCTGAGAAATGGAAAAGATTCTGTTCCTGGAGCCAAACTCATGGGATGGGCACAGCAGTGCCCAATTTACCTCAGATTCTTCAATACTTAACTGAGATGCTTCACAAGGGCCTTTCCTTTTCCTCCATCAAAATTCATGCCTCAGCCATTTCAGCTCATTACAATACAGAGCCACCCCTGTTCTCTCATCCACTGCTGAAGCAATTCCTCAGAGGGGCCAAAAACTGAAGACCACCCAGGAGAGCCCGTACTCCAGCCTGGGACCTTAACCTTGTTTTTGGAAAAGCTCACTCTACCTCCTTTCGAGCCAGCTGCAAGTGCAGAGTTTAAATTCCTGTCTTGGAAAACAGCCTTCCTTCTAGCCATCACTTCAGCAAGAAGGGTGTCTGAATTACAGGCCCTCATGACTGTGGAGCCTTTCATCCTCTTTCATGCGGACAGGGTGTCCCTCAGGACCTTTCCCTCCTTCATTCCCAAGGTGGTATCCAGTGTGGCCCTTAAATAGTCCATTCATTTGCCAACCTTCTTTTCTAATCCACAGAACAAAGGGGAACAAATACTGCACTCCTTGGATGTGCACAGACAACTTAGATATTACTTGAACAGGACTAAACCTCTCAGAATATCTGAACAGCTGCTGGTGGCATTTGCTGCAGGGCAGAGGGGAAAGATATTTCAAAGCAAACCATTTCTAAGTGAATAGGCCATTGCATTCTTTTCTGCTATAAGCACCATGGAAAACCTACCCCATAGGGGATAAGACCACATTTAACCAGGGCTGCATCTACCTCTACAGCTTTTCTCAGAGGTGTCCCTACCAGGAACATCCTAGAAGCTGCTACCTGGAGTTCTGTGCATGCCTTCACCAAGCACTACCACTTGCCAATTTTTTTCTAAATCCAGGGCTGGCTTTGCCACTGCAGTCTTGCAGGGCCTTATAGCTGGTCATAATGCTATCTAATTACCTCCTCCCATCCTTAGCTTTGGGAATCTACCCAAATGTGATGACTGCAACAGTGAAACACGAAGAACAGAGTACAGTTGTGTACACTTACTATAAATGTAGATGTTAGAGTGTATTCACTGTTGCAGTCCTGGTTACCCTCCCACCAGCCCCATGACATTTACTGTCTACACCTCTGTTCTAGTTTACTATGTTTAAAACTTTCCGGTGTATCTGCTTTTTGTTGGAGGTGTAACCTTATACATAATTTCTTCCCATTATGGGGGCACCTGACATCTGGGGCAAGAAAAACTGATAAAATGGTGTCGGCTGCATGCTTTATACCCCTGACTACATGACATCATGGAAGATGAGACAGCTACTGACACATGACCCAAGACTTTGATAATCAGGCTGACTGAGGGCTACTGCAAGCAGATAACCCGAATGTGAGGACTGTAGCAGTGAATACACTCCAACATCTACATTTATGGTAAGTGTACACAACTGTACTTTCTTCAAGCTCTAGGATCGATGGCTGAAGCCATTGTGTTGCTCCCTTTAGCACAATTCTTTGTGTCCTTCAGTGGACTCTAGCTGATCAGTGGTCTGTTCTTAGACAGTCAAACTTACTCCTGTTTGCAAACATCATGTCAACTGGTGGATCCAGTATCCGCGGTGGTGCAGCGGTAGCATTGTTGCCTCACAGCAAGAGGTTCTCCCATTCGATTCTCAGCTACTGTGCAGGGAGTGCCTTCTGTGTGGAGTCTGTATGTCCTCCCCACAGGTCGAGTGGCTTTCCGAAAGACATGCATGAATGGGTGTGCCTTCGTTGAAAGTTCTCAGTCGAGCTGGCAGCTCGGCACCGTGAAAATCTCCTGCAAATCATTAGTGGACCGGAGTTCCGCTGTGGCGACCCCTAACCGGGAAAAGCCGAAAGACGACATGTCAGCTGGTGGATCCGTTTGGAGGACATTGACCTAGGATCACCATTTATTCTACTGCCACCAGCGTTCACAGTGAATATGGATGCCTTCCAGCTGGGGGGGGTACTTCCTGGGAAGGAGGGTCCAAGGCATGTGGTCCCCCCAAGAGACCAGTCTGCATATCAGTGTACAAGAGATGAGAGCAGTCCTACTAGTGTTGCAGGCCTTTCAAGATGCTGTTACTCGAGGGATTTTTGTGATTCAGACTGACATGTCTGTAGTCTGGTACATCAGCAAATGAGGAGGAACTCTATTTTACCCCTCTCAGTGAGGCCATGAGAGTGGGGAAATGGGTTATATCCTCTGACTGCTTTCTGGTAGCAATGTACATACTGGAGAAAACCAGTGTATTAGTGGACAAATTAAGCATTCTGATGCCTCATGAGTGATCTGTGTCAGTCTGTGGTGGAAAATATTTTTTGTCATTGTGGTCAGCCTTGCTGTGACCTTTTTACCCCCCCCCCCCAAGTGCAGGAGTTACTTTGTTCTTATCCCCCCTCAGGGGAGTCACTGAAAAATGCTGTAGTCCAGGAATGGCCCTCCAGTCATCTTTATGCTTACCCCTCTCTTCTACTGATTCCCAAATTTCTACAGAAAGCAAGCTGGCTGAAGAGCTCAGTAATCCACATTATCTTTTTCTGTCCTTGACAGGTATGGTTCCCTTTCCTACTTGTCTCATCTTCGTTATCCTCCATGGATACTTGAGCTGACTCCAGATCTCCTCTCAAACCCCTCAGGAATCAAGAATCCCAACATTCAAACCCTCAAATTAACTTCATGATTTCTTCACTTCCAGTAATGGCTTGACATCCAGGCCATCCTCCCCAGTATGTTCCATTATTTTATCTTCGCAAAAGACTCTACTAAGAAGTTTTCTAATAGCAAGTGGAAAAGATCCTTCCTTTGGGCTTTGAAAAACAAGGTTGGCCCTTTTACTGTTCCAGTTTCTATAGTACTTGAATTTTTGGCAATTCTTTTTAAACAAGGGAGTTATTTTTTTCTACGAATAAATTACAGTTGGCAGCCATTTCTAATTTTCAAGTAGGGGAAAGAAATTATTCTTTGGCTTCTTCAAAGCTATGCACAGCATTTCTAAAAGGCATTTTTCTTCTCAGACCACCAATAAAAGATTCTTCACCTCCCTGGGGATCTGACTGTTGTGCTACAAGGTCCAACTCGGAAACCTTTAGAATCTTCTGTTAAAACTAATCTAAAATTTCTTTCATGGAAAACAATCATCTTAGTAGCCATTACTTGTGCAAAGAGGATATCTGAACTCCAGGCTGTTTCTTCAAAGATCCCCTACATTATTTTCCATAAAGATAGGGTTACCTTATGGACAAACCCTTCCTTTTTACCTAAAGTAGTCCCTGAAACTAATATTAACCAATCCATTTATTTTGCAAGTCTTCCTCCCAGATTTCTCAAATAAAGGAGAATACATGCTTCATCTCCTTGATGTGCACAAACAAATTACGTTTTTATCTTCACAGGACAAAAATCAGAAAATCATATCAAGTATTATTTCCTTTTCACCAAAAAGACTGGGTTTCCCAGTTTCTAAAGGAACTTTAGCCAAATGGATTACTGATTGCCTTATTGAGAACAGATCCAAGAAATGCATTCCCTACCAAAACTGCCTGAGGCTCCTTCAACCAGATCCATGTCTGCTTCATCTGCTTTTCGGTCAAGAACATCTATTGATATTTGTGCAGTAACCATGTGGTCTAATGCCCATAACATGGTTACTCATTACAAATTGCATCTTATAGCTAGAAGTAGAGCCACCTTTGGCTCGACAGTACTCCAGAATATCCTTCCATGAGAGCCACCAAAGGTCACCGTAGCTGGGGGACTCTGTCCCATTTGTTGAAGAAAAAAGACAGCATCAGATTTAAGTTATGTACTCACCATAACTAGGCATCTGTGTTGTCCATTTTCATTCCTCCTCAGTTTTCCTCCCATCTGTCCCTCATCCTTAAATCTTCTGGAGAAACCTATATCCAGAGCTTATCTAAACAATCCTATCTTTGTTTATGATTTATTGATCTTTACTGTTAAAAAGAAGTACGACTGCAAGTGATAGTGAGCGCAACGTAAAGAAATTACAGCTTTTGTCTGACTTTCAGAACTTGTATGGTCAGAACAACAACTTTAGTGTTCTTACTTTAGTATTTGGTTGTATATTGCTTGTGTGACTTTTCTCGCAGAATTTGATTTAAGTTCTGTTTGATTTCTGTGGTTGCTGATTTTCATTATTTTCTTCTATATTTTTTTTTTGTTTGAAGCTGAATGGGTTCCTTAAACAAGTATGCCATTAATTTGCTAAAGCACAAATATCTTGTACAGTGTCATAAATGCTATGCATATTTAAAGGTAACACCTGATAACATTGGTGATTAGTGTGCTTCATGTAAAATGTTAGACAGTTTGCTTACCATTATTAGTAATTCTAGATTTACTGATGACGATAGCACTTGTGCAGTCGGCGTGGCTTGGAGAACTATTACATATGTTAATGACTGGACTGGTGAGATAAATAATAGGCAAAGAGCAAATAGAACACATTTAGGAAATGATGCTTCCATTGTATTCAGAGATCATTCAACCCTTATGAAACAAGACCGATGCCCCTGACAACACTGAAATTCTGGATGTAAGTGTTCAGCAATCTGAGGATTCAGAGTGTTTAGTAGGAAACAAAAAAGAAACAAACAAGGAAGAAAAAGAAACTGAAATGTATGTAAAATAAAGAAAACACTTGTTAAAAAGGACACCACTGTATGTAACATACAGATTACGTGGAATGATAACATTTTTTCTCAGAACACCTTCAGTCTACAGAAGGCGTCATAATTTTTCCAAAAGAAAAGGCAGAAAAAAGAGGCAAGGTGCAAGTGAAAAGGAAAAAATCAAAAGTGAACACTGAAGGATTGAAGAACATTACTGTAAGAAAAAAAGAAGAGAAAGACAGATGCTGACTGCATGGCTCAAGCTGTGGATGTACAAAGCCAGCTGAATGAGAATTGTTTGCTTGCAAATTTTAATACGCAGTGAAAACAGTGGGATTGATAAGGCAAATGGTGGTAAAGATCTTATAGTTAGAAGTAGAGCCACCTTTGGCTTGGCAGTACTCCGGAATATCCTTCCATGAGAGCCACCCAAGGTCACCATAGCAATTGATAGAGCAGATATTACTGTATTAGAAGTTGATTCTTCAGATCTGGTCAGAAGAGATAATCTTGTAATTGGAGATTCAATTATTAGAGGAACTGATACTTTTACAGAGAAGATAATGAACACTGAATAGTGTTATGCTTGCCAGGAGCAGGAATGAGGCAAGCCTTGGAACCCTTAATGTAAGGACATATGGATCCGTTTTCATTCATGTCTGTACAAATTATCTCATCTGAAAGGACTCTCTAACAGTTATTAGGGAACGTATTAGATACTATAGCTTTTACTGGTGTTAGGACGTGTTTTTCACAAATCACATATATAAACGATACTCTGGTCACTGTGAATGAAAAGATTTGTGGGTAAATACCTATATGGAAAAAATGTCCCATTTTAAAAAATGGAAATGCGTAGAGCATCCAAGCCTAGTTTTGGACACACATGTTCAGATAGGATGGCGTGCATTTGTCAAGATCAGGGAAGAGAATTTTTGCAGCTGATGTTCAATATTTGACAAACACTATGCAGGATTTTTGCCAGTTCGAAAATTTAACAGTTCACAGATAACAACATTTGATGCACATCTAATGATTGTTAATGCTAGGAGCATTAATATTAAAGTTTTTATTGGAAAATTTGCAGCTTTTCCACAAGATTGATGATGATATTGTTTGTGAAACATTGTTAAAGAACGATGATCAGAAACCAGTTCAGTCAGGGTATAAATATTTTTTACTATTAACAGACAGTCTAACAAAGAAGGTGGAGGTGTTATGATGGGGAGTAAAGATAGTTATGAGACCTGTGATTATTACATGTTCAGTGATGACACTAATGCTATAAATTGTGTAACAGTAAAGGTAACGCTGGAGCACACAACAGTTGTGCAGATAATCTTGAATTTATATAGTTCTTGCATGAAACACAGGAGAGAAGAATAATAATAGCTGGGGACTTATATTTACCATAAACAGATTGGAATAATATTGATATAGCAACATTAAGGAGATTATTCACAATGTATATTCAGGAACAAAATTGCTTCAGATTGTAAAAAAACTACTAGAGAATGGAACATGTACTACACATGGTTTGTGTTCATATATTTCCATGAGAACAAGATAACTGATTAAGGTGAGAGACAAATGTAAGAAATTGAAGACAGGTTGAACTACAACTTCAACAACTGAAATAAACAAGCCGGACAAACTAAGCGCAGTGTGAAACACGCTCAAGAGAAATTTGAAGAAAATGTATATAAAGATATTGAGCATAATAGGAAATCTTTTATAGATGCATAAGATGTGGAAGGAGTAAAGACGCACAAATTGATAAACTGTGTGTAGATTCTAAAATTTACAAAATCTTATGCAAAACAAGTCTGGCTCCACAAAGGGGGCATAACTTGTCCTTGTAACATCCAGGTAACCACAAAAACTGGAATAAAATTAAATTATATACTGAAAAAACAACTGCACAAATTGGATCCAAAGCACAGGAGGGAGATGGAATTAGGAATAATGACCTGAGAACACTTCAGGAAGAACCTACAGTACCATTATATCTGTTATTTACTAGGTCATATAAATTTGGAGAGAGTTCTCATGATTGGAGACGTGCTTCTTAAACCTGTCTTTAAGGGAAGGGAGCAGGACAAACCCAGAGTCATATTGACCCATAAGTCGAATTTAATGTTGTGGAAAAAATAATGGAGAAGGTAATATTGTATAAGTTATTGTCAGAATTGGATAAGTTGGGACTTGAAAGCATATTATCAGCATGCACATATTGAACATAGATATGTTACCACCTGTAACATTTATTTATTTTGCATTTGTTAACCGGGGGGTGTCTGAGCCGAAAAGGCCCTTTTTCAGCAGAGGCCCGGGGAGAAAAGCTTCACAAAGAAAAATTACAGATAGATTTAGACATGATCAGTATACACACAAATTACAAAAGACATGTTTTTACAGTGGTATGTGGCACATCAACAGTTAGTGGAGAGAACAAACAAAAAAAATATTAATTTAAAAATAAGGGTAATTAATAGATTTGTGGTGTACAGCTGAAATTTGGAACATAGGTAGAATACATACATAGATAGTACACAGGTACAGTACATACATTGTAGATTAGCCAGTGTTTGTAAGAGTGAAAATTATTATCAAGTACTCTAGGTTTAGTATGTATACCTTATCCGCTTTCACTAGCCTGGGGAGCAATCATGGCACTACCAACTTTGCTTGAGATGTTGTCTAATGAGGTTTTTAAAGGAGGCTTTGGATTATGTGTTTTGTATGCTAGTGGGGGGAGAGTTCCATTTTTTAGCCACTGAAATACTATATAGTGTGTCTCCAAAGCTATTGTAGCTGTTGGTGACTTCTAGTAGTAGTTTGCTTGATGGCCTAAGAGGCCTTTTGGCTGAGTGATGTAGTAGGTTTGTGAGGGCAGTACACTTATTGGGGATGTAATAGATAGAATGACAGAGGCAGAGCTGATTGTAAGTTAGGAAGTTGGGCAGTTCAAGCCAGTGGAGCTGTCTCAAAGCAGTACAATGATGAGTTCTATATGAACAGTTTGCAGTAAAACGGGCAATTCTGTTATGGCAGGCTTCCATTTTGCTTATTTCAGTTTTGTTGAGATTAGTCAGAATGGGAGATGCATAGAGTAGGGTGGACAGAAGTTGGGAGCGAGCAATGGCTGATCTTGTGTTGTTGGTAAGAAATGGTTTGATACGGTAGAGTGATCCCAGTTTGGCATGTACTTTTTTAATATTTAAGTTGAAATGACTATCAAATTTTAGGTGGGAGTCTATGGTTATTCCCAATAGCTTCGCCTGTGCCACTGGAGTGATTGGAGTAGCATTTGTGGAGTAGATAGTGAATTGACTGTTATCAGTGTTTTTGTTAGAACTGATTATAATCATAAGCTGAGTTTTCTTTGGATTGAGGATACGTTGGGCTTTGGTAAGGTAGTTTTCAACATCAGAGAATGCTAGTTGATTTGTTTACTGGAGGGTGGGAATGTTTTGTGCAGCACAGATTAAGGTAGTGTCATCTGCATACTGAATGATAAATTCATGCTGTATGAAGGTATGGAGGTCATTTGTGAAGACTGTGAATAGTAGTGGTCCTAAGATAGAACCCTGTGGGACTCCTGTAGTTATGGGCAGCTGAGGAGAGAGAATTTTCCCATTTCACAGCTTGGTACCTGTCCGTTAATTAGCTTTCGAACCAGGTAAGAGTGGAATTTGATAGGCAATATTGGTTTAGCTTGTTTAGCATGATTTGGTGTGAGACTGTGTCAAATGCTTTGATGAACATGATGATCTGTAACAATATAGTAACAGCTGTGAATGAAAAATTGTGTTGTGATGTAATTTATATAGATTTAACTTCAGCATTTGACAGCGTCCTACACAAAACACTGATCAGTAAATTAGAACTACTAGGTATCAATGTGCTCTTTATAAGATGGATAGCTGCATGGCTTACAAGTAAGACACGGCAAGTATCGTACAACAATTGGAAAGGTGGGATTCTTGGTTACAGTCAGGGTGTCCCACAGGGCTCTGTCATAGGCTCTTACTTGTCTATATTGTATCTTTCAGACCTAACTTTTTCATCTGAGATGTTCTATAGTCTGTATGCAGATGACCTGAAATTGGGTAAACTGATTACATATGTTACAGATGAGGCATGTTTGCAAAAGAACTTGACTAAATTGACAATTTGGGCACAGCAGAATAATATGCTGATAAATCAAAAACTAAACATATGAGATTTGGGAGACATAATTGAAAGTTGAATATTTAATGCAACGCACAGTGATTGAAACTCTAGATTCATTTAAGGACATGGGTATATGGGTAGATCCGGCTTTGAGTTTTTCTAATCATATCAACCATTTGGTTAATGATAAGCATAGAACTGTAGTTTGTATAATCAGATTTGTAAAGTGTAAGACATCAGAAATGATGAAGTCATTGTTAGTAACATTAGACCCAGACTTGAGTATGGTATAACAATATGGAAACCTTTTAAGAAAACAAGCATGAGTAAATTGCAAAGAGTACAGTGGAAATGTACCAAGGGCATCAATGGATGTGGAAATGTGTTATAGAAGACTAAAATATCTGAACATGTACAGTGTCTCTTATAGATATCCAAGAGGAGATCTTATTCATATATATAGGGCATTTATTGACATGTATCTGAGAATGTTTGAGGTTATCAGAAAGTACTAGAGAATCATCAGCCAACCTGTAGAAGATTCTGTAGGAATGAGAAGTGTACTAACTGGCTCTCTGAGAGACCAGCTGATGCATGGAACACACTATCAAATTACATTAAAGGAAGAAGTACTATAGATATTTAAGAGCACCCTGGACACTTATTATGGGAACAAGTGTTTTGGTATATTGGCAGGCTAGAAGGGCATTAATGCCCATGCTTGAAATATTTGTATGTATGTTGGACTGTGTTTTGGAATTTACAGTTCTGGGTTTGAGCCCTACTCTTTTTCCCGTCATCTATTCTTGTCTCTGGCTAGCTATGGGGCCTTATGGCAGCAAACTTGATCTGAGGTAATGGGGATGGGCTAAGGCATTATGGGTAGAGGGAGGAGCTCAAGAGTTGGATCCTGAGTTTGGAGTATGAGTCTGAATTGGATCTGAGGTTCAGATCCGAACCCATGTGTTGAGGAATGAAAATGGGCAACATAAATGCATATTTATGGTGAGTACATAACTTTTAATTCCTGTCTGTCTGTTCTGATTGGACTGAGCAAATTCTTCAGATTGACAGACACTTGCTAAGCTTACCCATGAGTGGTGCTGTAACCTCCACTAGCATCCTTGCATGGAGGAATTCTGGAGTTCCTATTTTTGGTGCACTGTGTGTGTGAGAAACAACTAATCCTTTCCCAGGCCAGGCCGTTGGGAGTTAAGTTTAGCTAGTGCAGGGTTTGTAGTGATGGAATGATATTCTGCTAAGAGCAAAGTTCGTTAAGGTTGGTATTAATGAGTTGTTAGATATTCCAAAAACGAAAAGTATTGTCACAAAGTATCTCAACAATCCAAACTTGTGGCTGAAGAAACGCAATATATGATAAAAACAAGCTTTTATTGTCGGTAAGCGCTTTCGTAGTGCTTCTCACACCACTTCCTCAGGCCTTTACATAAAATATAAACTTGCAAGCCCATCCTATATAGGTGACTCAATTAACTCAAACTACTTAATTGGCATCTTACAATGCTATCTAATTATACTCATTACATCTAAAACATCCACTACTTACTGAATTTAATACTTCTTACATATATATTAACTGCTAGTTGATACTTAAATGAATTCATAAAAATACATAAATACATTATACATATTAAATAATGTACATATGAATACTAGCCCAAAACCTTGAATAATCATTAAAATTACAAAATTTATTATACTATTTGGCCAAAGGTTTGTTTCTAAGTATTGGTTTTAGAGGAATTCTCTCATTAAGGCCTGAGCCTCTATCAGCCCTTAGCCTAATAATCCAGCTCGTCACTGATGTTTCTGCCAAAGGTCTGTTTCTAAGTATTGGTTTTAGAGGAATTCTCTCATTAAGGCCTGAGCCTCAATCAGCCCTTAGCCTAATAATCCAGTGTGTCTCTGATGTTTCTGTATTAATACAGAAACATCAGAGACAAGCTGGATTATTAGGCTAAGGGCTGATAGAGGCTCAGGCCTTAATGAGAGAATTCCTCTAAAACCAATAATACAGAAACATCAGACACACTGTATTATTAGGCTAAGGGCTGATTGAGGCTCAGGCCTTAATGAGAGAATTCCTCTAAAACCAATACTTAGAAACAGACCTTTGGCCAAATAGTATGATAAATTATTTCAGAATTTTAATGATTATTCAAGGTTTGGGCTAATATTCATATGTACATTATTTAATATATATCATGTATTTTTTATGTATTTTTATGAATTCATTTAAGTATGAACTAGCAGCTAATATATATGAAAGAAGTATTAAATTCAGTAAGTAGTGGATGTTTTAGATGTAATGAGTATAATTAGATAGCATTATAAGATGCCAGTTAAGTAGTTAGTTAATTGAGTTACCTATATAGGATGGGCTTGCAAGTTTATATTTTATGTAAAGGTCTGAGGAAGTGGTGTGAGAAGCACTACGAAAGCACTTACCGACAATATGTAACTCACCTTCACAGTTAACTATCAGTAGCTTGATGCTTGATCTTTCTTTGCACAAGTCCTGCATACAATTGTGGCTACACAGTTGAAGGAGAGGCAGCAAGCAACACTTTGCTCAATATATAAAAAAAAAAAAAAACAGTAATTTATTTAATTTGGAGCACCAATAACAAATTACAATGTTTTTTCTTTCTCAGAATGAGCCAGTGGGAGAGCCTTCAGCAGTTAGATCCGGTGCATCTGCTTCAGGTGGATGAATTGTACAGTAAGAACCAATTCCCAATGGAGGTGCGGCACTACCTGGCACACTGGATAGAAAATCAAAGCTGGTATGTACTCTGTCCATGTTTGTTAATTATCAGATAGAAACATCATATTTTTAAATAGTGGTGCAGGAATAGAAAACTCACCCAACTTTAAATTGACTAATCAAGCCAGTAAAGTTGTTATACTCTCCTTTATAGAAAAACCTCCATTTGTTTATATTCTAGAAGGCGGCCTTAGATGGTAGCATTGTAAAAGCTGTGTTGCACAAAATATAGGGTACCCTTTCAGATATAGAAGATCTATTGCCATTTGTTATTGTCTGTTAATATAATGAACCTGCAAATGTCTGTAGTTATTTTGTAGGAAATTAGTATTAATAAGCTGAAGTGTTGCGGGCATGTGTCCGGGCGTACTCTGTTTTACATTTCAGCTGTTTTTTTTTCTTTTTTTTTTTTACATTTTGGGAGCAGACCTCAAGCATTAGATTAGTTTTTGCAATACATTCTTGCCTAATGAGAACTTTTTGTGTGTATTTAGAGGAAGTGACAAGAATGCATCCTGATTCTGAAATATTTAAGTGAAGAGATTGTTGAAATGTAGTGGCCTAAAGGGTCAATTATATTACATGGTGAAGATTTTGCTCATCTTTTAGCAATCCCTAAGAGGAAAATTCTGAGTCTGATGTCTGATTTCTTCCAATTCAACACATAGGTTGTCTGATCACATCCAAATTCAGCACCATCTCTGAAGCTTCACAGATCCAGGGCTGTGACTCCTCCCCTACCCATAATTCTCTCTACTTCTCCTTAGTATCTCAGATCACGTTTGCCACCTGTAGCACCAGATGTGCTCTATAAGACCTTTCCATCAAAAAGAGTATAATTTGCTGCTTTAAATACTTTTCTTCTATGATGCCCTCTCCTACCAAGAGACTTGTCTGTCCAGCGATTTTATCGTTTACATAGTTTATAGTTAGGAAGTTATCCTTAGTATTTTCTTCTTTTAATGATAGTCATTAGATTTGATATATATATATATATATATATATATATATATATATATATATATATATAAAATATACAGGTAGATTGTTGAAAGTGTTGTACTTTAACTACAACATATTTTGATAGTATTTCACTCTGTTTTTTGTAGTGATTGCTGTACCTATTGTGTTTTCAAACACTCTGACAACCAGAGCTTTAAAAAATGTGCTTAATATGGGCTCAAAATCCCCTCTCAGGATCCACATTCGTTGTCTGTTTACTGCTTGGGGAATGCCCATCTTGACAGACTTTGAAACCCATGCCTTGTTTGGCACAAGTGATGTTCTTCTGTTTATATGCTGTTGTAAAGTCCCTGGTGTTATAGATACCTTTGGTGAACTCTCGTATGTCTGGCCATTATACAAAAGTTAAATGCTACCGATAGGGTGCGCTCAATGTCCCATGTCTCTCTCTATGGACGTCAGTTGTAAATGGACATCGGGTATAAAGTCGATATCAGCATACATCTCCTTCAGAACTTTTTTGCTCCCTGTGTGACTGCCAGCTTTGGTCATCGCTCTTTCAGAAAAAAGTGATTTTGCACCATCCGACTTCAGATAAATACCCAATAGGGGCTTTTCATTATTTGCTTGGTACTGCTTTGGGTTCATGTCAGGTAGGAAGGGCAAGTGTAGGTGTGGAAGGCAAATTCCACATAAGGATTCGCATGAGCTCTGCTTGTTTTACCAAGGCCAAGAACACTACCATACCACTTGTAGTATTTGAAAGGCCTTCATGCCCAAAACCCTTAGAAGCCGCTTAGCAGCATTGAAACTCTACCTAGAGAATCAGAGACTTAAATGGTTAGCTTCTCATATGGACCTGACGTCTGGTTCCTCAGATAAGCCTCCAGTCAAAAAAGCAAAAAAGTCTAGACCTGAACCAACTGCTGCGCCTTCCACTCCAGCCGTACCTCTCGAGGCTAGTGAAGGCCCGGAGTCCGAGCCGGAATCCTTAGATCTTCCTTTAGCGGATAGCCCGGAGGAAGACTGTACAACACCCAAGGTCACGTCCCAGAGGGATTCACAGGTGTCTGATTTGGTTGCCTTGGGGAAACCTAGGCTCATAATTTCCAAGGGCCCTCATGGGCTCTGTCAGATTCTTGTGCGAGAAGATGTAGCCACTGACATTGTGGAGTGCCATCCGGCCTTCCTACCCTTCATTGCATCTCCAATTCTTTAACGTCTGAGTCGCATAGAAAGAGAAAACAAAAGGCTAAGCATATTTCTCATCCTCTGTCGTCTACTCCTGTCGAGCAGCCTCCGGATTTGCAGGCCATAACCCAAGGCCTTCTAAACTCCTTCCTGGCCTTACATCTGGCCCCGACTCTGGTCCAGGTCCCTTCAGCCTCTACCCCTAAAGGATCTGCCCCCAGTGACTCCTCTGGAGAAGAGGATTCCTCAGATGATGAATCCCTCACTTATTCTTCTCCAATTGCTTCTCCTCTGGGATATGCCTCTCCAGAGGAGTTGTCCAATAGCACAGACTCCCCAGGAGAAGGCTTCACCTTTGGTGAGACTATAACACAAATGCAAAATTTCTTCGTGGGACAGCAGTCAGGTCACCGAGACCCAAAAGAGATGTTATGAACTACTCCAATTGGAGTATTCTAGCTCCTCTGCTGTACCCCCTGTACACCCTGCTTTCCTGGATGCTTCAAAAAATCATGATGTGCAGCTCCCTGCACCCAAACGCCCAGATAGATTCTTTAAGGTCCCTGATGAAGCTAAATTCCTGTAAAAAGCCCCATCCACAGACCCTTCAGTTATTACTGTAGCTGCTGATAAAACTTCTAAATTACTTCCCTCCACATCTCTACTACTCTCAGGTAAAGAGAGCAGACTCATGGAGTGTCTGGGGAAAAAAGTATACACCTCTGCCACCTTAGCAGTAAAAGCCATCAACTACCAGACACACATGGCCAAATACTCATTGGCTCTGATGACAGATGTGGTCAAACAATTGGGTAAGCTCCCTGACTCCCTATCCAAGGCCAAAATATCTACTCTTTTGAATTTCTGCACCCACGTAACCAAACACTCCATTAAGTGTGACTACAATGCCGTACAAGCTTCATCCAGGGCTGCTGCCTTTGGATCTGTCATCAGGAGATACTCTTGGCTTAGATTCCAGCCCCTCCCTGATGACATCACATCTAAACTGGATGCTCCTCTAGACAATTAAGACTTGTTTGGTACACTTCCTGCTGACCTCTTCAAGGCCCTCTAGACTGTCCCAAGTTTTCAAAGGAATTACCTTGCCAAAAGCTCCTTTGTGAGGAACTCGGGTAGGAAAATCCCAGCCAAAACTAGAAAGAACCACAGGAAAAACCACCCCTTCTAGGTCTGCTCCCTCCACTCCTTCTTCCAGACAGCTCTTTCAGGAGAAGCCTGGTAGCCTGGGACTACCAGGCTCTTCACTCGGACACCCCTCTTACCATGTGTCTCCCCCTATCCCTCCCTGCTTAGAAGCAGGTTACCTTGGACTCATGCATCTTGTCTATCATAAAGCAAGAATAATTCATTACTTGGGAGGCCAGACTTACTCCCAAAGGCATTCCCCAACCCCCCCCAAATCCTGCAGGAAATTCTCGCTCAGGGCACAATTCAGGAAGTCCCTTCTCTGGCAAGAGGAAGAGGGTTTTATTCAAGAATATTCCTCGTTCCCAGAAGGGAAGGTCCCTGGAGGCCAATCCTGGATTTGTCACACCTCAACACCTTCCTCTGCGTTCCCCTCCTTTCGTATGCATTCTCTGCCTGCCCTTCTGCCTCTTATCCTTCCACAGGCCTTCTTAGTATCCATGGATATAAAGGATGCCTACTTACACATCCCAGTCCTCCATCCACTTTTCATAAAATTCTTCCGCTACTCAGTGGATTCTGCACACTTTCAGTTCTGTGCTTTACCATTTGGTGTCTCTACGGCCCCAAGAGTATTTACAAAATGTCTGGCTCCAGTCATGGCCTTTGCCAGGACAAAGGGAATGCAACTTTTCCCTTACCTCGACGACATCCTCATTCAGGCTACATCAAGTACCATGGCCTTACAACACCTGGACTTCACCATCTCCCTCTTAACAGATCTGGGATTTACAATAAACCTCAAAAAATCATCCCTGATACCCTCATAGGATCAGGTGTTCCTGGGATGTCTGATTCTGACAAGGGAAATGGTGGCCTGCCTTCCCCCAGAAAAAAATGTGATTCTCCCTTCTTACTTCAGGGAAATTCTTCCTTTCAAAGCCATCTCAGCCAGGGAATTCCTCAGAATCCTAGAATTCATGGCCTCGACCATCCCCATGATACCTCTGGCAAGGCTTTACATGAGGAAGTTCCAGTGGTACTTGCAAACAATCTGGAAGTAACAGCTACATCCCCTAGAGTTCATGACCCCCATGCTCCCTTGCCTGGGCAGGGAACTGAATTGCTGGATAACCCAGATTCAGTCAAATCCTGGCCTGCCTTTACAACCACTACCCCCCCCCCCCAACTGAGATCTGTCTATAGATACATGAGACACAGGGTGTGGTGCAACCTTAGGAGAATGGAAAGTGAGGAACACATGGACTCTCACTCAACAGAAAAACCACATCAATATCAAGGTAATGAGAGCGTTGATATTGGCCTTGATAATCTTCAAGGATCAGCTTCTACCAGGCACGCTGAGGTGGTACACAGACAATACCACGGTGCTGTGGTACATCAACAAACATGGCCTACAAGGTCCTAGCTCATGTGCAGGCTGGCACTGCAGGCTTGGAAAATTGCCCTGGAAAAACAGATCCTCCTCCAAGTGGTATACATCCCTTCTGCAGACTCATCAAGCAGGACCATGACCCTGTCTCACGGGTGGATGCAGAACAGGGACATGTTTCTGGATTTGTTCCATCAATGGGGTATTCCAGATGTGGATCTCTTTGCCTCCCCCATGAACAGACAACGCCCAACCTTCTGCTCCAGGGTGCCACACCCAGAAGCTTGGAAGGTAGATGCTGTCTGTCCCCTGGAAGAGGATATATGCTTATGCTTTCCTCCCTTTCCCTCTCATACAAAGAGTCCTACTGAAATTTCAGAGCATCCTGAAATCTTGCTGGTGACTCCCTAATGGCCAAGGCAGCATTGCCCCCCCCCCATTACATCTAGCCAGGGGCAATTACTACAAGTTACCCCACCCGAGGACCTACTCACACAGGAGAAGGGAACACTCTTACACTCCCAACTGTCCACACTGAATCTTACACTGTGGGTGATAGGGAGCTGATTCCCTTCAGACACCTGTACACAGAGGACGTGCTTCAGGTTTTGCAGGAGGCCAGGAAACCAACTACCAGGAAATCTTACCTGTCTTAAGTGGAAGAGATTTTCTATATGGTGTCAGAAAAACGAATTACAACCACTGATGGTAGAGCCCCCCCCAGTGATTTGTCTTACTTGTGTGACCTAATGAAATCTGGACTGTCCTACTCCTCCATTAAAACCCATTTATCTGCCATGCCTGCCCATTGTACCACCTTTGGCTTCAAAGTTAGAAGTCAAATTTTTTGAAAGGGGCACTACATCTCAGGCCTCTAAGGAAGCTCATTACGCTTCCTTAGGATCGAAATTTTGTCCTGGAAAAATTGACTCTCCCACCCTTTGAACCAGCCAAAGACTGCTCCCTCCAACAATCCACTTGGAAAATGTTACTCTTGGTGGCCATCACTTCCACAAATAAGTATAAGTGAGTCAAACCACCACGGTCCAGCCAAATAAATGTCCAGAAGATATGTAAAACAGCAAACAATTTATTGGAAAAAGGTTGCTGCTTCTGTGGGGTTACCGCTTCATCAGACCAAATACAAAATGAAAATAAAAAACACATATTTTTAAAAAAGTACTCAGCCAATCAGTAAGAAACAATTAAAACTGAACCAATTAAAAAGTCAAAAGCATCTTAAATCATCTTCTGTCAAAGAAGGCAGGCTTAAGGGAAGTGCCACAGTTAAGGCCTGGAGGTTCATAAGCCCTCATAGAGATAATCCACTTTATTTCACACAATTCAACAGTGTTAAAATCACAAAATCTTCTGCTGGGATGAAGCACTTGTTCCTGCTCCTACATGTTGCCACAAATCTAGGTGTAAAAACAGGTCCGGTGACAGGGTGTGTAAAACAGGGATCTGGCGAAATAGCAGAGCAAGCTTTACAATTATAACAGGGAAGGGTACCAACCTTCCCTGAGGGTATGGGACATACAGACCTTGGGCCATAACATAAATGCCTTTTAAGTGACATGTTATTCCTGAATGTAAAGGAGGGGATAATCTCCCACCATCCTCCTTTTATTTTCAACTGCTAAAAGAACAGGCCATTTTTTGTAATAACATTACAGTTGTAGTTGTTGTGTCTTTCGGCTTTTCCCGGTTAGGGGTCGCCACAGTGGAAGTCAGGTCCACTAATGATTGGCAGTAGATTTTTACGTGCTGAGTTGCCAGCTCTGACGCACAACCTTCGACGAAGGTATGCCCATTCACGCATGTCTTCACACAGAAGATGCTTTAGCTGAGAATCGAACAGGACAACGTCTTACTGTGAGGCGACAACGCTACCGCAGCACCACCACCGCAGTAAATTCTAATAACATTACAGTAATGTTGCATATTAGAATATTTAAAAAATATCCTGGGAGAGCAACCCATGTTACCAACCTGTCTTTTACTCGTAGTGTGACTATTTGAAGAAAAATAGGGAGCACCTCTAGTGCATCGATTCGATAAAGCAGTCGTCCTGGAGTTATTTATTGAGGTCTGTGAGTACCCTCTAACATTAAAGCCTTCACCCATTTTATATATAGTCTCTTGAAAAGCGACATTGTTGGTACATAGCCTAGAGGCTCTTAAACATTGGCCATTAAGAAAATTAGAAAAAATATGTGAAGGATGCATGCTAGACCGATGGAGTGAACTATTCCTCCAACAGGGTTTCCTGTAGAGCTGCGTCTCAAGGGTGCCTTCAGTATTTCTTAATACAGTAACATCTAAGAAGTCAATAAATGTGGAAGAGTAATTTAGACTAAACCTTATGTAGTCTGTGGTACTTTCAAGATAAATGACAAAATTCAAAAGTTCTTCCTCACTACCTCCCCACAAGAGAAAAATATCATCAACAAATCTAGCGTAGTACTTGATAGTGTCTATAGGGATTATCACTGTAAATATGCTCATTCTCCCACTGCGCCATAGCCAAATTGGCATAGCTATTGGCGCAGGGGGTGCCTATGGCTACTCCTGTTTGTTGCAGATATTGACTTTCAAACACAAAACAGTTATTACATAGAATCAAATCTGGTAAAGTACAAATAACAGTAATCGTGTTATGCGAGAAATGGCCATGATGAGAAATAAACAACCTGACAGCATCAATACCAACTTCATTAGGTATAACAGTGAACAGAGTTTTCACGTCCAAGGTTGTCAGAAAAGCATTATCAAGTACGATACCATTTGTAGAGGAGTATAAACTAGATAGAAAATGTTCAGTATCTTTTAAAATTGATAGAGACTCACTAAGTACAGGTTTAAGTTTTAGTTCAACATATTTGGAAAAAGGTTCAGTCACCCAGCTGCACCCTGAGACAATGGGGCGGAGTGGTGGCTTACGACTGTCCTTATGAATTTTGGGCAACCCATGTATTGTAGGAATAAGTGGATTCTCAGTGGTCAAGGACTTGTACAGATAATGATCAATAAGACCACAAATCATAAAGATCATTCTTCACATTAGTAATACATCTATTAACATCTTTCTCTAAAACCTTCTTATAGGTACAATCATTCAGCATAGTATACATACTAGTTAAGTAATCAGATCTATTCAGTGCAACAGTTGCACCTCCCTTATCAGCAAGCCTAATACTGATAAAAGGTTCAGTTCATAGTTGTTGCAAAGCATTGTTTTCATCAGTATTTAGATTACAAAACTTCAGCTTAAAAATGCCTGAAGATACAAAAATATTTCATACAATTTGACAAAAGACTCAATAGACGCTGCAAGAGGTGGGCAATACACACACGGTTTATAAGGACCCTGTTTCTGTATTAACATGCCATTTCCCCCAAACAGAGTTTCAAGCATAACTTTGTGTGCAAATAGTTTGATATCTAAAATGACATCAGCTACATTGGATTTGTTGCCTGGTACAAAGCCTAAACCTTTAAGTACAGATATCTGTGCTGCTGTTGGGGCATAATTCGATAAATTTGCTAAAACTTGACAACCTGTGTACTGAGATGTTGGCCTATGAATACAGGCTTTAAACAACAGAAACACAAGAAGCTACTCAGGGACCACTCTGATTTCACTAAAGGTCATATTTTTGTTTGGCAAAGGAGTGAACCTAATTGTTCTAATTTTCAACCTGCAGTACAGCAAGTTCATGATGTGGATTCACACTTTTTAGGTAAATCTAGTGCAAATACAAGTAATGCACTTTCAACCAACAGGTGTACTTTAAATGTACCCAAGCTGGATTCTCTAACTGTATCCAGCAATAATCTAACTAATACTAGTATGCTTATTCTGGATCTACCAAATCATTCTATCAGCAGCGAACGTTATGAAGACACACCCCTGTTGGGGGTTACGCATCCAACTGCTGATGTCAAACTTACATCTCTTGACCCTCTGAATGCTAAGCATGCCATTTCGGCTAAAGCTGGAGCTCCTTCAGTGAACAGTCCTTATACAGATAATTTTTTAAGGCTAGGAGCCCGTAGTAAAATGAAGGAAATGCATAGGCTTCAAGATAACGGCAGTATTTCCTTGCCTAGCCCTTTTATGGCTCTACCATTGCCCACCAGGCTGGATCCACCGAATCAATGAGGCCACACTCTATCAAGAGATACTCAGAAAAGGAAAGCCTCCAAGGAAGGACGGTCACCAGTGAGACAGAATGGTATGAAACCTTTTCTGAACAAGACTTAGTGTATAATTTATCGAATTATGCCCTAACAGCAGCACAGATATCTGTACCTTAAAGGTTTAGGCTTTGTACCGGGCAACAAATCCGATGTAGCCGATGTCATTTTAGATGTCAAAGTATTTGCACGGAAAGTTATGCTTGAAACTCTGTTTGGAGAAAATGGCATGTTAATACAGAAACAGGGTCCTTATAAACCGAGTGTGTATTGCCCACCTCTTGCAGCGTCTATTGAGTCTTTTGTCAAATTATGTGAAAATGATATTTTTGCATCTTCAGGCATTTTTAAGCTGAAGTTTTGTATTCTAAGTACTGATGAAAACAATGCTTTGCAACAACTACAAACTTATTAGCCCTGTTGATAAGGGAGGTGCAATTGTTGTACTGAATAGATCTGATTACTTAACTAGTATGTATACTATGTTGAATGATTGTACCTATAAGAAGGTTTTAGCGAAAGATGTTAATAGATGTATTACTAATGTGAAGAATGATTTTTATGATTTGTTGATGTGTGGTCTTATTGACCATGATCTGTATGAGTCCTTGACCATTGAGAATCCCCTTATTCCTACAATACATGGGTTGTCCAAAATTCATAAGGACAGTCATAAGCCTCCACTCCGCCCCATTGTCTCAGGGTGCAGCTGGGTGACTGAACCTCTTTCCAAATATGTTGAACTAAAACTTAAACCTGTACTTAGTGAGTCTTAATTTTAAAAGATACTGAACATTTTCTATCTAGTTTATACTCCTCTGCAAATGGTGTCGTACTTGATAATGTTTTTCTGACAACCTTGGACGTGAAAACTCTGTTCACTGTTATACCTAATGAAGTGGGTATTGATGCTGTCAGGTTGTTTCTCATCTAGACCATTTCTCGCATAACATGATTACTGTTATTTGTACTTTGCTAGATTTGATTCTATGTAATAACTGTTATGTGTTTGAAGGTCAGTATTATCTGCAACAAACAGGAGTAGTCATGGGCACCCCCTGCGCCAATAGCTATGCCAGTTTGGCTGTGGCACAGTGGGAGAATGAGCATGTTTATAATGATCCCTGTAGACACTTTATCAAGTACTATGCTAGATTTGTTGATATTTTTCTCTTGTGGCTTGTGGGGAGGTAGTGAGGAAGAACTTTTGAATTTTGTCATCTTGAAAGTGCCACAGACTAAGGTTTAGTCTAAATTACTCTTCCAAATCTATTGACTTCTTAGATGTTACTGTATTAAGAAATACTGAAGGCACCCTTGAGGCGCAGCTCTACAGGAAACCCTGTTGGAGGAACAGTTTACTCTATCGGTCTGGCATGCATCCTTCACATATGTTTTCTAATATTCTTAATGGCCAATATTTAAGAGCCTCTAGGCTATGTACCAACGATGTGGCTTTTCAAGAGACTATATATAAAATGGGTGAAGGCTTTAATATTAGAGGGTACTCACAGACCTCAATAAATAACTCCAGGACGAGTACTTTATCAAATCAATGCATTAGAGGTGCTCCCTATTTTTCTTCAAATAATCACACTATGAATAAAGACAGGTTGGTAATATGGGTTGCTTTCCCAGAATATTTTTTAAATATTCTAATAATATGCAACATTACTGTAATGTTAGAAAAAATTGGCCTGTTCTTTTAGCAGATGAAAATGTAAGACGGGTGGTGGGAGGTTATCCCTCCTTTTTACATTCAGGAATAACATCTCACTTAAAAGGCTTTTATGTTATGGCCCAAGGTCTGTATGTTCCACACCCTCGAGGAAAGTTGGTACCCTTCCCTGTTAAAATTGTAAACCTTGCTCTGCTATTTCTCCAGATGTTGTTAGTGTTTCACTGTTGCAGTCATTACTTTTGGGTTATCTGCTTGCAGTAGCCCTCTGTCGGCCTGATTAACAAAGTCTTGGGTCCTACGTCGGTTGCTGTCTCTTCTGTGACGTCAGGTCATCAGGGGTATAAAACATGCAGCCAACGTAATTACATCAGTCTTTCTTGCCGTGCGGTGCCCGAAGCAGAAGCAGTTCGCAAGTGCCGGTCGGCCGACTTCTGAAATTTTCGTTTGAGTTTCAGAACCGTAGTCTTCAACTAAAAGCTAAGTACCCCATTGGGGAAACTTTTTCTTGCTCTAAACCGATGTCAGTAAAAGTAAATAATTGCATTTCTTGTGGAAAGCAAATACCTCATAAAGATTTTCATTTGTACTGTATTTACCTAGGCCCTGACCACAACGTGCCTCGCTGTCGGTTTTGTGCCTTATTTAAACCACGAACTATCAGTCGTCATATTTGCGCTTCTACATTTTTTGGTGCTCGGTTCAATTATCCTGATATGTCTTTGGCAAGCCATCCGACTGCCAACATTCCAAAAAAACACAAAGATAAAGGCAGACAGGCTGTCCAGTTCACGGTACTCAGGTGCTTTCGCAGCCCCTGATACCCGCTACTTCAGAGACCCATTCGGAGTCCAGTATGCCGCAAGATGCTTCAACTGTGGAACCTGCGGATGTCTCTACCTTGGATGGGTCCGGAGCCGCTGTGCAGACACCGGCTTCTGAGGGTGTATTCAGGCCTACTGATTTGCATATTAAACCGGTGCCATCTTCTTCTTCAAGACCTAAAACTCAAACCATGCCTAGAAAACTGATGCCCAGACTGCTTGGTCAGGCCTCTATGTCTAAAGAACAAATGATAAGAATGACTGAAGACCTTATTACTTAAATCAGGGGAAGCCAACCTTCCCCCTCCAAGAGACCTAGAACTGAGTTTGCTTATGATACTTCTAACCAGGATTCTGAAATTTCTGTTTCCTCTGATGACCAGGATTTACCCTTATCTACCTATGAGAATTCTGATGCTGAGGACTCTATTCCGTCTGCTTCCCCCCAGAGGATTTCTCTTTTGGTGAAACCTTGCATTCTCTCAGGGAGCTTTTTCATTGGGAAAGTCAGGATTTCTCTGATTCTAAAAAGAGGCTTAGAGATTTCTTACTCGTGCCCCAGCACAGGCCTTTAGCTATACCTCCTGTACTGGACATTGTTGATGATGCCTTTTCGGAATCTGGCATGACCCCCGACTCCTTATCTCCTGCTTCCAGAAAACCTGATAGATATTACAGGGTTCTTGACTCTCACCAGTTCCTTTTCAAAAATCCTACTGTGGATCCTGAAACCATTTCACATGGACCCAAGGGCATTAAAGCTAATACTACCAAAAATCCTATCCCCTCTGATAGAGACTCCAGGGTGCTGGATAGATGGGGTAAGAAAGGTATACATTTTTCCAACTTTGGCCAGTAGGGCCTCGAATTGCCAGTTTCATGTGTTAAAGTATCAGCTGCATATTATTGGATTGCTTAAACAGAAAATGATGTTGATTCCTGATTGTGCTGTAAATAAGGATTTACAGTATTTTATGCATTTTGCTGAACAAGTTGGTAAATATACATTGCAATGTGGTTTTGATTCACTAGAGGCATCTTGCAGGGCTGCGGTAACTGGTTCTGTACGTAGAAGGCATGCTTGGCTTAAGGAGCAATCCTTGCCAGATCATGTTAAAGTGAAATTACTGGATGTTCCCTTAAATCAGAGCCACCTGTTTGGCAACAAGGCAGCAGAAGTTCTGAAAAAGATGGAGGAAAAAGCTAAATCTATGCAAACTGTTAGACGTTTTTACAAGTGCAACCTCCAAGATTTAGTAGGCATCGGCCTTTTAAGAATTGGTCATTTCCTGCCTCTTCCAGACCTTCAGTTCAAACTCAGATCCAGCAGAGCACCCAGGGGGCGCACAGGACTAAGCACTGGGGGGCCTCCACTTCCAAATTTGGGAGTAATAAAACTCCCCCCTATGGTAAACTGTCTCAATGACTTCTTTTTAAAACTTCCAAGCACTTCTCAACTGACTGCCCCTTTGGGGGGAAAGATTGCACTTCATGCAAAGAACTGGGACTCATTACCCAGGACAAATGGGTTTAAAGTATAGTATCCCAAGGATACAGATTTCACTTCCACGTCACCAACTCCAAGCGGTTGGCCAGCTCGACCTCCAAAGCAGTGGGCAGAGGCCCAAAAGCAAGTACTCTCTCTCTCTTAAGCATAGGAGCTATTCATTTGATACTAGAAGAGAAAAAAAGATAAGGTTTCTACTCAACACTTTTCCTGGTACCCAGAAAAGACGATTCATGGCATTCTATCCTGGACCTGCCTACTCTAAACACCTTTTTGGTGATTCCAAAATTCAAGATGCTGACTCTTCACCAATTGCTTCCTATGCTAAGCAAAGATGCCTGTTTGGCAACACTAAATTTAAAGGAAGCATACCTGCACATCTCAATCAGGGAATCTTGCAGAAGATACCTATGCTTCAAAGCAGACTGCACGCACTATCAGTTCTCTGTCTGCCCTTTGGCTTATCTACTGCACCCAGGGTATTCACAGAGTGCCTAGCTCCAGTCATTGCATTTTGCAGACAAAGAAATATTCAAATATACCAATACCTGGACGATTGTCTAATTCAGGCAGAAAACCAGGACATACTTTTGAATCATCTGACTTTTGTACAGACTGTGCTAACTTGTCTGGGGTACACCATAAACGAAAAGAAATCACACCTGGTACCTTGTCAACAAATTATATTCCTAGGAGCAAGCTTGAATACAACTTCCCAGATGGCTTTCCTCACACCAGAGAAACAAATTCACTTGACAACCTACTTCAAACAAGTGGTCACAAAAACCCTGCTATCTGCAAGGCAAATGCTACAAGCCATGGGGTTCATGGCCTTGTGCATTCTTCTAATTCCATATGCAAGACTGCATATGAGGAAAGTACAATGGTATCTAAAAAGCCTATGGTGTCAACATTCTCAGGATCTAGAAGCAATGATTCCTTTCATTCCTTGTCTATGCCTAGAGTTCCTTTGGTGGGCAGAGGCCTTCTACCAAAACAAGGGGGCTGCCATTCACACTGCCCCCTGCTGCTCAAACCCTAACAGACGCATCAGACTATGCATGGGGGGGGTTCGCAGCTAGCAGGGAAGTGCATTCAGGGCAAATGGAACCCAATTCAAATGCACCTTTACATCAATCATAAAGAAATGTTAGCTGTACAGAATGCTTTGACAGCCTTCAAGGACCACATTCTTCCAGGACAATTAATGGTAAAGACGGACAACACCACTGTTATGTGGTACATAAACAAGCATTTTGGGTAAACATTCTTACCCCCTCTGCAGACTAGCCATGGCATTGTGCAACACAATCTTGAACTACCAAGTACATCTACAAGCTCAATTCCTGCCAGGAAAACTAAATACACTGGCAGATGGACTAAGCCGAACCCTCATGGACCCACATGAGTGGAAACTGGAACCAAGGATTTTCAACATGTTGACAAGCAAATGGGGGAGGCCAGATATAGATCTGTTTGCCTCCCCACAGAACTATCAATTGGAAAAATTTTGTGCAAGGACCCCCCCACAGACAAGCTTGGAAAGTGGATGCTCTGTCCTTCAGCTGGAAAAACCTATTAGTTTATGCCTTTTCTCCTCTGCCTCTGCTCTCTAAAGTACTACTAAAGATCAAACAAGACAAACCAAGGATGATTTTGATTGCACCAGCCTGGCCATGCCAACAGTGGTACCCCCTCCTGTGCAGTGTGTCACTGTTGGCCCCATGGCACCTGCCTCAGACTTCCTACCCTACTGTCTCAGCAGGAGAACCAGATTCTGCACTCTCAGCTTCAAACACTGAACCTAGCAGCCTGGCTAATTACCTAAGCTCTCGTTTGCCATCCCTCAGTAAACCAGTGATGGATGTCATTTTAGAGGCAAGGAGGCCTAGTGCTAGAAAATCATATGCTGAAAAATGGAAAAGATTCTGTGCCTGGAACCAATCTCCAGGGATGAGCACAGCAGTGCCCAACTTACCTCAGATTTTACAACACTTAACTGAGATGCTTCACAAGGGCCTGTCTTTTTCCTCAATAAAAATTCACACCTCAGCCATTTCAGCTCATTATAACACAGAACCTCCCTTCTGTCTTCCATTGTTCAAGTAATTCCTGAGATTTACCAAAAATTTAAGACTACCAAGGAGAACTCCAACTCCAGCCTGGGACCTTACCTTTGTATTGGATAAACTCACGCTTCCTCCTTTCAAGTCAGCTGCTACTACAGATTTAAAATTCCTTTCTTGGAAAACAGCTTCCCTTTTAGCCATCACTTCAGCAAGAAGGGTATCTGAATTACAGAACCTTATGGCAGTGGAGCCTTTCATTATCTTTCATGCGGGCAGGGTGTCCCTCAGGACCAATCCCTCTCATGCCAAAGGTGCTATCCAGTGTGGCCTTTAATCAGTCCATTCATTTGCCTACCTTCTTTCCTAATCCACAGAACAAAGGGGAACGGATACTGCACTCCTTAGATGTGCACAGACAACTTAGATTCTAGTTGGACAGGTATAAACCTCAATGGAAATCTGAACAACTGCTGGTGGCATTTGCTGCAGGGACAGAGGGGAAGGCTATTTCAATGCGAACCATCTCCAAATGGATAGGCCATTGCATTCACTTCTGCTATAAGCACCATAGAAAACCTATCCCACAGGGGATCAGATCCCACTCAACCAGGGCTGCATCTACCTCTACAGCCTTTCTCAGAGGCATACCTACCAGGAACATCCTAGAAGCTGCTACCTAGAGTTCTGTACATACTTTCACCGAGCATTACCATTTGCCGATTTTCTCTAAATCCAGAGCTGGCTTTGCCACTGCAGTTTTGCAGGGCCTTATAGCTGGTCCTAATGCTATCTAAATTTCTCCCCCCATCCTTAGCTTTGGGAATCTACCCAAATGGAATGACTACAACAGTGAAACACGAAGAACATAGTACAGTTGTGTACACTTAACATAAATGTAGATGTTCGAGTGTATTCACTGTTACAGTCCTGGTTACCCTCCCTCCAGTCCCTGACTTCGTTTGGCTATACCTCTTCTCTCCTTTTCAATGCTTAAAAGCTTTTTGATGTATTTGCTTTTTTGTTTGAGGTATAACCTTGTATATTTATAGATTTAATTGCTTCCCATTAGGGGGGCACCTGACATCTTGGGTAAGAAAAACTGATGTAATGACGTTGGCTGCATGTTTTATACCCCCTGACGACCTGACGTCACAGAAGAAGAGACAGCAGCTGACGTAGGACCGAAGACTTTGTTAATCAGGCCGACTGAGGGATACTGCAAGCAGATAACCCAAATGTAATGACTGCAACAGTAAATACACTCTAACATCTACATTTATAGTGTACACAACTGTACTATTCCTGTTTTACATACCCTGTCACCAGACGTGTTTTTACACCTAGATTTGTGGCAGCATGTAGGAGCAGGAACTTAGTTTATCTTGCTACATGTTGTTCCTGTAATGGTATTTACATTGGTAAAACCACACGCCAGCTGAGGGAAAGAATTCTTGAGCATTTAGGAAACATACGCAATCGGGTTATATCTGATGCCCTAGCTAATCAGGCCTTATCTTATCCAGGCCATAGTACCTTTTTGTTTAGGGTTCTGCAAGTGCTGCATCCCAGCAGAAGAGGAGATTTTAACAACACTGTTGAATTGTGTGAACTAAAGTGGATTATCTCCATGAGGGCTTATGAACCTCCAGGCCTTAACAGTGGAACTTCTCTTAAGCCTTATTAGGCAAAAGGTGATTTAAGATTTTTGTTTTTTAATTGGTTCAGTTTTAATTATTTCTTACTGATTGGCTGAGTACTTTTTTAAAATTGTGGTTTTTATTTTCATTTTGTATTTGGTCTGATGAAACAGTAACCCCGCAAAAGCGCTAACCTTTTTCCAGTAAACTGTTTGCTGTTTTACATATCTTCTGGACACTTACTTGGCTGGACCCTGGTGGTTTGACTCATTTTTATTTCTGGATTTGCTGCTTTGTTTTGTGAGTCTCCTTTAGCAGTTGGGGTAGCTATATATATTTTTCACTTTTCTTTTGGCCATCACTTCAGCCAGAAGAGTTTCAGAACTCCAGGCCCTTATGACCTCTCCCCCTTTCAGTGTCTTCAACAAGGACAAGGGTATGTTTATGTCCTAACCCAACCTTCATCCCTAAAGTCAATGAGCTGTCCTTGAACCAGGTTATCAACCTGCCAGCCTTTTTCCCCCCTCCACAAAACCCAGCTGAGGGGATACTTCACCCCTTAGATGTACACAGACAATTCAGATATTATTTGGCCAAGATCAAACTCATCTGCAAGACTGACAGGATCTTCATCTCTTACCACCCAAGAGCCCTGGGGCACCCTGTTTCCAAGCAAACCATATTGTCGTGGATATCTAAAATATCTCCTTTTGCCACAAAACCCATGGTTGGTTGCTCCCCTCTCTTGTCACGGCACACTCCACTATGCAATGTCTTCCTCAGGGGCATTCTTTAAAGGTTTGGACACAGCTGCTATTCTCAAAGTAGCTACATTGTCCTCTGTACACACATTCACTAAGCACTACAAATTGGACATCGTCTCTAGAGCCAGAGCAGGATTTCCCAGAGCCATCCTTCATGGGTTTGTGGAAAGTGCTTCTGGTTCTCCACCCCTTGCTTAGGACAGGAGCTTTTGCACTCTCCCTGATGTTATGGATACAGCAGCATATGAATAGAAGGATGTAGTATTGTTGTGTAAGAAACTTAACATAACTTTAGATGTTTTTCTCTACTATATGCTATATAGTTTCCCACCCAGCCTTCCCCCTTGCACTTGCCTGACTCCTGGAGGTATCCACTTCGTAGCCGCTGACTCCGATGGCAGTTCTGAAGAAGGTGTGTGCTGACGTCCGTTTACAACCGATGTCCAGGAAGAGATGCGGGACATCGTGTGCACCCTAGCGGTAGCATTTAACTTTTGTATAATGGCCGGATATACGAGAGTTCACCAGAGGCAAACTCTCTGATGTTATGGCTACAGCAGCATATAGAAGAGAAGGACATCTAAAGTTATGGTAAGTTCTTACACAACAATACTACCCTCTCCAAACATAGAAGGAAAAGCTAATTGTCAAAGGCCTTCTCCCTCCACATACAGGGGTTTCTCTTTCAGCTGCCGCCTCCTTATCCACCATTGCTGGATCCCCAGACAAGAAACAGGACAAAGCCAAAACCAAGAACAAGCAAGCAAAAAGACAAATGAGAAGTAAAGACTAGAAAAGAAAAAGAAGAGTTAGAAAGAACAGGAAGTGGTTTCTGGATCCCACTGCTACGGTCTAGCCGGATACCAAAGCTCCTAGGAGGTTGGATCCAGCTGCCGGGACATGAGGAGATGAGTCTGTTCTAAAGTTTTTGGAGCCATCTTTCCCTTTTGAGGCCTCGTTCCTCAGCACGGATCTGAGATCAGCCTCTGGGCCGAGGCCTAATCAGTACCTAGAAGTCTCCTTTGGACAGAAGGCGATCTCATTTGTGACCAAATGCGGCTTTGGTATTCAAGGCTTTTGAGAGGGTTTTGACTGTGCTGAAAGATAAGGAGGTATCACTAAGCTTGGCTCCACCCAAATCTTAAAAGGATTTTGCTTCTTTCTTTTTTTCTCTCCGACAGGGACAGTCAGTACCACGGACTTCCAAGACTACTCACTGCATGAGTTCCCTGTCCAGTTCCAACCCATCTACTCACTGCATGAGTTTCCTGTCCAATTTCAATCCATCCGATCGTCCACTATTGCAGGTTCACAAGAAACATATGTGCAAATGGAAGCACATAGGTTCATCCCCAGAGTCTTTCACTGAAGACACGGGTTTGGATGAAAGTGGAAGCTCCCCTACATTTCACTTGAAGATTTCACCTTTGGTGAGATCCTCAAATTGATGAAACATTGAGGGGATTGGTCCACAGATGACCCTTCATCAGACGAGATCATGTTCTTGGAGGCCTGTTTCTGGCTCAGCTTCATTCCGAGTAGTACCACCATTGATCCTCTTATTGACCTTGTAGTTCAGCAGGGATGGAAGGACACTTAGATGGTGGAATCAATACCAAAGAAACCAGATAGGATCTTGGTTCATAGTTTCATAGTTTAGTACTAGGCTATCTGCCCTGGGGCATTTGTAAGCCTAGCCATAGTGATGTGGCTTTCGCCACCCCATGAAATGGTACAAAAATGCACAAAAGTGCACAGAATAGCTTTATAGTTTCATAGTTTAGTACTAGGCTGGTACCACATAAGGGCAGGAAATATTGGAGCAGATCGCTGCCAGTAGATGCCATGGTCGTGGTGGCAGCCACCTTGAAGAAATTATTAGAAGAAAGTTCCTTTGTTCACCCTTCTAACAGAAAGTTTGACATTGGTGAGGTTTGGAAGTGGACATGCAGTTCAGCATCCTTTGCCCTCCAAGTGCTGAACTATTTGGTTCATGCAACATGATTTCAGAGAGGTGCGACTAAAGAGCTGTCATAGTCTCTTTCCGGTAATCTGCTTGCTAATGTTCAGAAGACCATGGACTCCCAGCTCAGTACTCTTCAGTCTGTATTGAAAGTTACCATGCAGCTATCTAACACAGCTGATGGTACAGCTAGGGCAGTGGGCACTGGCATTAGTATGCACTGACTTGACTTGATGTGACTGTGGAAGGCTTTAAGACATCCTTCATTAATGCCCTTTTTGATGGTTGCAGTTTAAGGGCATGCTGACTAGGAGTCAGCAGGATGATGAAACTGTCTGCAGTGGGAATCTGTTTTTCCAGCCCACAAAGGACCTTTTCTATGAATCAGAGGGGTGGTAAGAAGATGACGTAGTTCTTAAATCACAGGGTCATTATCAGGACACTCCTGGGGATAGACTTTCTTATGGCAGAGGAGGAGGTACATCTAATGGACATCACCAAAGAAACAGAGGTGGGACCCACACAGGGCTTTCACAGTCCCTTCACTGAGAAGCCCTGTCAGTACTCCTGAAATATTGCCCAGTTGCTACACTGTTGAGGCGGTCGGGAGTAGGCACTTATCCATGCATCTTTGAGCCTGGAAAAACATAAGATTTCTGGGTGCTAAACATAATTTCCAGAGGCTGCTCAATTCCCTTTTCATTTCCCCCAGTAAAAAAAGAAAGTTCCTAATGTTCCACCCAGTCATTGGCAACCTAAAGTAATGATTTACAAACTGCTAGAAAAAGTCATACAACCGGTCTCCAAAAACCAATTCGAGTCTGAATTCTAGTCACGGTTCTTAGTACCCAAGATGACAGGGACCTTGGACCCATTCTAGATCAGAGTCATCTAAATCAGTTTGTAAAAAAGACAAAAATTCCAGATGGTCACGATTCATCTCAAATTGCCTCTTCTGAGGAAGGATGAATGTATGTGCTCCACAGATCTCCAGGATACAAACGATCATATCAAGATAGAGAAGCATTCCAGGAGATTTCTCCATTTTTGTCTAGGAGCCAAATCATTACCAATTCAGAGTGCTGCCATTTGGTCTCACCACAGTCCCCAAGGTGTTTACCAGGATAATTACAATGGTTGTAGCATGGTTATATCTGCTAGGGATCCAAGTTTTCACATACCTCAATAATTGGCTCCTCACTGCTTCATCCAAGTATGTGCTTGTTATATCATCTGGACATTCTGCAACACTTTTTGCAAAACCTAGTAATCAAGATAAATTTAAACAAGAGCGACTTGGACACAGCAAAACAAATAGAATTCATCGGTTGCCACCCGGACTTAGAGTTGCAGATTGCCAAGTTACTTCATCCCAGAGTGCGCTCTCACTGCTTTTGATAGCTACATAGGTACTTAAGCATCCTTCCCCCTCAAGATTAATTCTACGACCTTTAGGTCTTAATGGCCTCCACCTATGAACCTGTATCCATAAAACAGAGATATAGCATAAACCTAAATTAATAGACTACCGTACATGTAACTAGGTTCTGAGATATTAAAGACTAATATCTGTTTCTGTAGAGCAGAAATTCAGTGTACAAAAGATTACATTGGAATTTAATATTAAATCTAAACACCGTTGACTGTCACCACATCCCTGGTCTGTAGGTCGCATTTAATAAACGCTCATAAACACCAACAATGCACATGACAATGTAAGCTACAAACTGACTAAAACATAAAGCTAATCAGTTTAATTGTGAATATCTACACTTTCCTTTAGCTATAGCAGTGATTCAATCTAGAGCAATAACTTAGTTTAGATAGAACAGTGATTCTATCTACATAATGCCCTATGCTGACAGTCTAAAAAAAAAAAAAAAAAACTCCAGTTATACTCTATCGCATAACGTTTTCTCAGAGGCGATATCTGCTTAACATACAAGATCATGTCAAACTCAGAGCTGTTGGACATGCTACACTTAAAGAAATCCCAATCCCTCAGAGCCACATGCTCCAGGGATCTAAACCTTGTCATCACAATGAACAAAACATGCTGGAGGGATAGATTCCTGACCCAGAGACTCCCCAGACTCTGAAATAGATTGCCCATACATGTCCAGCAGAAGCACCTCTTTGGCCCTCTTCAGAAGGAACCTTGACGATTGGATGGGAGATAGGAAATTCACCCGGGGATCCCGTCAGTTGCCCTGCTAGACAGGGGTCCAGGTAAGTAAATATTGTGGGAAGAAATAGCCAGGGAATTGTTATGGCTAGGCTTGTATAGGCCCTAGGGCCGATAGCCTAGTACCAACCTATGAACAGTCTTACTGGTTCCATTAGCCAGATACCACATGAGAGTACACCATTGGATTGTTTCTGTGCAGATGTCTCAAAACATTCACCCATTACATACCAAAGTTTGCATTATGCAGATGTGCAGAGGTCATATCACCTGGTGGGTAAAATCTCCATCAGTGATGGCACAAGGATCCACCATTGGCTGTTGTAACTACAGATGCCTCCTTTCTAAGGAGGGGGAGCATTTTGAATGGAGAATGGTCCAAGGTTCTTGGTCACATCTAGAGGCCAATCTTCACATCAGTGTTTTGGAGATGAGAGCAGTCCCCCCTAGTGCTGCAGGCATTTCAGGATATTCTTCCCAAGGGTGTGATTTCCAGACAGAAGGGCAACATGGCAGTAGTCGGTACATCACCAAACATGGAAGCACCTGCTTGTGCCCTTTTTGTCTGGAAGCCATGAGAATATGGCAGTGGGCAGCATCTCTTAGTACAGATTTCTGATAGCAGTGCACATCCCAGAAACATCCAGTGTATTAGTGAACAAATTGACCAGAACTATCTTAATACCTTCTGAGGGATCCCTCGGTCTAACAGTGGCAGCTTTGATTTTCCATCACTGGGGCCAGTCTTGCTGCAGCCTCTTATGCTTCCTACCTGAACAGCAAGTGTAGCAGTTACTTTGTCCTGATCCCTCCACAGGGACAGTCACCGAAGGACACTGTACTCCACAGTTGCCCCCCCCCCCCGGGATTTTTTTACACATTCCCTCTATTGCCCCTAGTAAACAAATTTATCCAGAAAGCAAGAAAGTGCAAGACTGGTGTGATCCTCATTACTTCTTTCTGGCCTCGCCAAACATTGTTCCCATTCCTGTGGCCTGTACTAGTACATCCCCCATAGATGTTGGATTACTGTCCAAAACTCTTGACTTTCCCAGCTGGATTGCTTTCTTTGGACCAGAAATCCATGAAAGTAACTGCTTGGATGTCCTTCAAGGATGCATCTGCAGTCATAACATATGGGTTGTCCTGCCTCAGGCAGCCCTTCGGTCGGCCGGATTCCAAAGTCTGGGTCTGGCCTCGACTGATGTCGCACTTTCCCCGACGTCAGAGCATCTGGGGTATAAAAGCATCAGCCGACGCCATCTTCCTCAGTCTTTCTTGCCGCGCGGTGCCCGAAGCAGAAGCAATTCGCAAGTGCCGGTCGGCCAGCTCCTTTGATTCAGCTACCGAAGACTTCGAAAGTACCCCATTGGGGACTCTTTCTTGCCTCAGCCGATGTCAGATAAAGTAAATAATTGTTTAACTTGTGGGAAACAAATACCTCATAAGGATTTCCACTCTTACTGTCTCCCTTTCTTAGGCCCAGACCACGACGTCTCAGCCTGCTCTGCCTGTGCTTCCTTCAACCGACGAACGCTTAGGCGTTGGTCGGAGTTTGCAGAGGAATATTTTGGGGCTAACTTTGCGTGTATAATGCCGTCTGAGACTCTGACTTCACATGTAGTTAAAAAACGGAAGGACAAGGACCGACCCTCACGGCCCGCGGTTTCGGCTGAAACCTCGGTCAGGCCTATCGCGAGTGTGTCTGTTTTGGCTGAAACCGAGTCATCGGTGCTTCCTGTTGCCAAAACCTTACAACCGACTACCTCGGCCTCGGAGGCTCCGGCCGAGTCGGTTATTGAACTACCTACGGAAACCGGTGTCCAGGACATGTCCGACACCATTCCTTTAGACAAGTCCACCCCTGCACGTGGTGCAGCCAGACCCCCTGCATCCATGTCCATTAAGGCCTTCTCTAGGGCTAAAGCTGCCAAACTTGCCAAAGCTTTGCCTCCCAAGTCTACCTCTGAGGCCTTCTACCAGCACTCAAATTCTCAGCCTAGCAGAGGACCTTATCTCCTTAATTAGAGGTTCTCAACCTCACCCGGACAGGGGCTTTCTTCCACCTCCAGACAAAAGGCCCAGGGTTGAGCCCTCTGACCCCCACTCTTCAGATGAGTCTACGGATGAATCTGTGTTGTCAGAGCACCAGCAGGAGGCTTATTCGGCCTACGAGGATTCTGATGCTGAAGAATCTATTCCTTCGACCTCCCCTCCTGAAGAGTTTTCTTTTGGTGAGACACTGCATTCCATGAGAGAGCATTTCCAATGGCAGTGACAGGAATTTTCTGATTCCAGAAAAAGATTAAGGACCTTTTTTACATTTACCTCAGCACAGGCCTTTGGCTATACCTCCTGTTTTGAATGTTATTGATGATGTGTACTCTGCTAGTACAGCCCCTGATTCTCTCCCTCCAGCTCCTGCCAAACCTGATAGGTACTACAGGGTTCCGGATTCTCATTTTCACCTGTACAAGGCCCACACTGCAGACCCAGAAACCATTTCACAGGGCCCTAAAGGGGTTGCAGCTGCCACTGCTAAAAATCCTTTACCTTCTGAAAGGGAATCTAGAGCTTTAGAGCGATGGGGAAAGAAAGTTTATACTTCTGCAACTCTTTCTATGAGGGCATTAAATTGTCAATTCCATATGATTCAGTACCAAGAGTATTTGTTAGATGAATTGTATAAGAAACTTTCCTCCTCTGAGCCCCTTGACCGTAAATCTCTTCAGGATCTGGTACATAACTCACAGCAGGTTAGCAACCATTTTCTGCAATGTGGCTATGATGCACTGGAAGCTTCATGTTGGTCAGCAATGACAGGGGCAGTTATACGAAGGCATGCCTGGTTGAAGGAACAATCTCTACCGGACCATGTTAAAGCTAAGCTCCTGGATGCTGCAATGGAAAAACAAAAATTATTTGGTTCCACGGCCCAGGAGGTCTTAAAGAAGTTTGAAGAAAAGGCAAAATCTGTGCAAACAGTCAAGGACTTTCTGCAGGTACAACCACCGAGATTCAGCAGAAATTGGCCTACTAAGAATTGGTCCTTTCCAGACTCAGACAGATCACAGAGAGGCAGGAACAGGCGCCAGAGGTAGGGGGCAAGCTAGAGGCCACTACAGAGGCCGTCAGTGGCAGCCACCCAACCAGAGAGGTAGTGCAGGAACAGCAACAACAACTGCTACACCAGGACAAACACAATGACTTATTTTTGACTCCGCCAACCAGGGCTCAATTAGAAGCACCTTTGGGCGGAAAGCTTTCTTTATTTTCAGAAAATTGGCATTACATTACAAGGGACTCATGGACACTGCAAATAATAGACAAAGGATACAGGTTCCATTTCCACACATTGCCAAAAAGAAAAGGAATGCCAGACCTGCCACCAAATCAGAGGGCGGAGGCTTTGAAGCAAATCACCAAATTACTACAAATGAAAGCCATAGAGAAAGTTCCTGTCTCAGAACAAGGCCAAGGTTTTTATTCAAGGCTATTCCTTGTTCCAAGGAAAGAAAATCAATGGAGGCCTATTCTCGATCTGTCCGCACTGAACACTTACCTCATTGTGCCGAAATTCAAGATGCTGACCCTACAGCAGCTTCTTCCCATGCTGGGCAAGGAGTCTTGGCTGGTTATTCTAGATCTCAAGGAGGCATACCTGCATGTCCCAATTCGACAAAGTTGCAGAAGACACCTCAGATTTCTTGCAGGATCAGAGCATTGTCAATTCTCAGCATTGCCCTTTGGCTTATCTACTGCGCCCAGAGTATTCACGAAATGCCTGGCATCAGTAATTGCACACTGCAGACTTCAGGGGATTCAAATCTACCCATATCTGGACGACTACCTGATACAAGCGGACAGCAAGACAAAATTGTTAAAGGACTTGGACTATGCCATCCAGCTACTACAGGCCTTGGGATACACAGTCAACATCCAAAAATCAAGACTTGTGCCATCCCAAAGGATAACCTTTTTGGGTGCAGATCTGGATACAACCACCCAAATGGCCTTTCTCACAGAAGAAAAACAGAAACAACTTCCAGATTACTTCAAGAATCTGACAAGACAAACTCAGCTAACTGCAAGGAAAATCCTGCAGGCCCTGGGTTTCATGGCATCCTGCATAATACTAATTCCACAAGCCAGGCTACGTATGAGAAGATTGCAATGGTACCTAAGGTGTGTATGGACTCAGCACAGTCACAGCTTAGAAACTCTGATTCCAATCATACCTTGCCTTCAAAAGGAATTCCTGTGGTGGGCTCTTGCCTGCCAGACCAACAGAGGATTGCCTTTCTTCAAACCAAAAGCAAAACAAACCATCACCACGGATGCTTCAGACCGAGGTTGGGGAGCACACATGGAGGACAAATGTATCCAAGGACTATGGTCTCAAGGGCAGCTTCAAATGCACATAAACCAAAAGGAAATGCTGGCAGTGATGCATGCAATCGAGGCTTTCAAACCTTTCCTTCAACAAGGCCACCTGCTAATAAGGACAGACAACACCACAGTTATGTGGTACTTAAACAAGCAAGGAGGCACGCACTCCTACCCTCTATGCAGACTGGCTATGAATCTATGAGATCTTTGTTTGAAACTCAATATACAACTACAGGCCCAGTTTGTGCCTGGGAAAGACAATACTCTGGCAGACAGCTTAAGCAGGACTACCATGGATGCACACGAATGGATGCTGCACCCAGACATCTTCTTACTCATAACACAGACATGGGGAAGGCCTGAGATAGATCTGTTCGTCTCACCCCACAATCATCAACTGAAAATTTTTTGCACAAGGACATACCATCCACAAGCATGGAAGGTGGACTCTCTCTCTTTCAGCTGGAAAGCCCGAAAAGTCTATGCTTTCCCACCAATCCCATTAATGTCCAAGGTTTTACTGAAGATCAGGGCAGAACAGCCAAAAGTGATTCTGATAGCTCCAGACTGGCCAAGGCAGCATTGGTACCCACTGTTGAAGAGCTTATCACAGACGAAACTGTGGCCTCTCCCATTATGGCCTCTTCTTCTGACGCAGAACAATTACAAGATCCTGCATCCCAACCTAAAGACCTTGCAGCTAACTGCCTGGAGAATACCATGACTCCTTCCCAGGACAACTTATTCCAGAGGGTAAAGGACATTATTATGGAAGCTCGCCGCCCTTCCACAAGGAAGGCATACTCAGCAAAATGGAAAAGATTTCTCATTTGGAACACAACAAAAGGCCTTGATGTGACAGTAATGAACATGTCACATATACTGGAATACTTAGCAGAATTGTTCCACAATGGCCTGTCTTATTCTTCCATTAAAATACATGCCTCAGCAATTTCAGCAGAATACAATGTAAATCCTCCTGTCTTCTCGCATCCTCTCAAGACAATTTCTCAGAGGAATCAAAAACATCAATCCTCCAAGGAGACCACCTTTACCTACTTGGGACCTTAACTTTGTGCTGGAAAAATTAACACTTCCCCCATTCGAACCAGCAGCGTCGGCAGATCCACAGTTTCTATCCTGGAAAACTGCATTCCTTCTGGCAATAACTTCAGCAAGAAGAGTATCTGAGTTACAAGATTTAATGGGAGTTCAGCCATTCCTTATTTTTCATCAGGACAGAGTTTCATTAAGAACCAACCCAACTTTTATGCCAAAGGTGGTATCTAGAATATCCTTGAACCAAGCAATTCATTTGCCTACTTTCTTCCCAAATCCACAAAATAAAGGGGAGAAACTTCTACACACTCTGGATATCCACAGACAATTACGCTACTATTTGGACAGAACTAAAAGTTACAGAAAGACTGACCAACTGTTTGTAGCATATGCTGCTGGGACACAAGGAAAAGCAATTTCCAAACAGACAATCTCAAAATGGATAGGAAATTGCATTCGCTTTTGCTACTCCTTTCATGGAAAGACTGTTCCTGTGAATATTAGGCCTCATTCCACGAGAGCCACAGCCACCACTACAGCCTTCCTAAGAGGGGTGGCTACCAAGGACATTTTAGAAGCTGCTACATGGAGCTCCGTGCATTCTTTGCCAAGCATTACAATTTACCCTTATACTCCAGATCCAGAGCAGGTTTTGCTACAGCAGTCCTGCAGGGTCTCTTAACTACACCATCATTTTCTTAGTATCTCCACCCCCAGATTGGCTATGGTATTCTACCCATATGTTATGACTGCAGATGCATCCTTGAAGGACATAGTACAGTTTTGTACCTACCATAAATGTAGATGTCCGATAGGTATGCATCTGCAGTCAGGTTTTCCCTCCCTCCTTCCCCTCTGTGGTATTCCTAGGGTGCTTACCCCTTCATTAACTAGCTGGGGGAATCGGTTGTGGTGTATTTGTTTGTGTGTGTGTATATATATATATATATATATATATATATATATATATATGTATATATATATATGTATATATTTTTCATTATGTTTGCAATTTTTTGGCATTTTATCCAAATTTAGCCTTCATAGAGGGCATCTGGCATCTGGGGCAAGAAAAACTGTGGAAAATGGCGTCGGCTGATGCTTTTTTACCCCAGACGCTCTGACGTCGGGGAAAGTGCGACATCAGCTGAGGCCAGACCCAGACTTTGGAATCCGGCTGACCGAAGGGCTGCCTGAGGCAGTACAACCCATATGTTATGACTGCAGATGCATACCTATCGGACATCTACATTTATGGTAGGTACAAAACTGTACTTTCCTCCAGTTCTGAAGTTGGCCAGAGATGTCAGGCTTCCAGCATTGGTTGCTCATATTTTCACCCTCTTAAAACAATCTGCAAAAATGATTTATCAAAGTAAATATGAAATGTTTTCAGTTTGGGCTGTATCAAAAGGAATAAATCACTTTTTCTGCTCCCATTCTGTCTATACTGGAGATTTTCTGAGATTTTCCATAGTGGTTCCAATTTCTGCACTGTTAAATTGCAAAAGGCTGCAATCTCACATTTCCACATTGGTCAGAATGACACCTCCATAGCACCACTAAAAGTCTCTAAAGCTTTTTTTAGAGGAACATTCTTCCTACATCATCAAATTAGGGACCTAGTCCCTCCATGGAATATTATTGCTCTGCTCCAAGCATTTAACTCTACCTCCCTTTGAACCAGCAGCATCAGCAGATTTGAAGTTCCTTTCTTGAAAAACTATTTTTCTTGTGGCTGTTACATCGGTCAAACATATTTCAGAGTTGCAGGCCCTTTCTTATAAACTCCTTAACTGATTTATGTTATGTAGTCCAATCTCGCCTACATTCTTACACGTGGGTTCGGAGCTGAATGTGGGCTCCAACTCTGCCATACTTTAGCTCAAAGTCTTTCAATTGGTTGGGCTAAGATGGTATCCCATGCTGCACTGCTCTCTATCCCCAGATCTCGTTTGCTGCTCGTGTAGCTCAGATGTGGTCTCGCTCTTGGCTGTGGCTAAGTATTCTTTTCATCTTTATAGCAGAGAAGTTTTTGCAAAAAAAAGCAATTTTCATAGCTGTTTGTGTGTTATCTTTGAGAGTGTTTGTGGAAAAGTTGTTTTTTCTTGTCTTAGCATGTTTCTTGTGGTATCCCACTAGCTGTTTCCAACGGGCTAGGCCTGTTTCAGTTAGAGGACTTAGTCTGTCCCCTCGCTTACCTTTGTGTACTAACTTACCTTCCCTTGGGCTAAGGCCATTTAATTTAGAGGAACTAGTCCTCCCTCTTGACCTTGTGTTCTAGGACAGTTTAAGTTAGAAGTCTTTGTGGTGTACTGTCTGTCTGTTCTGTTCCCACACTTGTGGCTGATTGACCGTTGGTCTGGTTGTTGGGTTAGTGACTTCGTTTTTGTAGTGACTATGTCTAAAGATACTAAGGAGCATAAGCCCTCGGGCTTTAAGAAGTGCACGAAGTGCAGTTATAAGATGTCTATCAATGATGGACACTCTGTGTGTACTGTCTGTGAGCGATACACCTCCAGGAATAGTGTACTTTTTGTCATGCTTTTAGCCCGCGTGTTCTTCAGGAAAGGAAAAACAAACTGATTTTGAAAGGACTTCTGAAACCCTCCTTAGAGGAGGGTTTGGAGAGTGCTTCCAGCTTAGTCTTCTCCATCTAAAGCTAAATCTTTTAAGGCTAAAAAGCGATCCCCGGCTCCATCAGTATCCTCAGAGCCGCTGGAGAAAACAGCTAAATCTTCGATGACATCCTTGGCTCCATTATCCTCAGGGCCGCAGGAAGTGTCTTTCTATGGAACCTGCTTCAGCTCCTATTCTCTCGGAGCCTGTTCGGAGCCGGTCGCCTAGCTTTAGGCCGGTATCTTCTCCTCGCAGGTCTCCTTCAGAGAGGAGGTCTCGATCTCCTTCCCTATCCTCTAAAACCTCCAGGACCTTATTGGATGTGGATGTTGATAGAGTGTTGCAGAGACTTCTCCAGTCACTGGTAGTGGCTAAATTGTTTTTGGCTCCGACCCAGTCTGCTCCGGAGCCGGTCCCTCTACCTGCGTCGATGCTTCCTCCGAGCGCATCTCAGCTTTCGGAGCCAGAGTGTTTGGCTCCATTTGATGTCCATAGGTCGGTTCCCATAGCCCCTCCTGGCTTATCGGTTCCGACGTTAGCTCCGACTCAGTCGGTGCCGTCCACGGGGTTCAGGACTCAGGATTCCTCGGTTGGACCCGAGAGGGAGGCTTCAGGACACCTCTCGGCTCCTAGTCTCCCTCTCAGTGCTTCGGTGTGGAGAAGCCCGACTCCTGTCTCGACTTCGGACCTGGTCCCTTCTGATCCGAGGTCTTCCATGGCTGGTTGATCTTTGGACCCGGGGGGACCAGGTTTCGAGGCCATGCGGAGTGTGCTGGCCAGGTCGTCAGTGGCATCATACTGTTCGGTCACTCTGTCCCCTACAGAACCGGTGCTGGTCTCTGATTGCCCTCTATCTCTTGACAGCGGATCCCCAATGCCTCTGGGTACCCCCACGAGTGGTCCCCATATTTCTGAGGGCCCCTCAGAGTTTTTGCCTGAGGAGCCACCCAGAAAGAGAACGTGCAAGAGGAAGCACATAGATACCCAAGATGAGTCTCTCATGTCAGAGACAGGACCTCGAGGAATTAGAGGGGTCCCCTAAGTCATCCTCTGAGGATGTTTCTCTGACATCCTAGAGATTTTGAAGCAAATAGGTGACTGGCCATTCAATGCCCCCTCTGAAGAGGAATCTGTGTTCCTGAAGGCCTTTGGCGCTCAGCCCTCCACCTCCTGGTTGTCTCCACCCTTCGAGCTTCTGGATTTGGTTTGTCGAAGGGTGTGGGAAACCCCTGACTCTGTGGAACCAGTCCCCAGGAGACCCAATAAATTTTTGTCTGCCCTTTCTGATAAGGAATTTCTATCCAAGGGAGTCACTGTGGATGCCATGGTGGTGGCAGCGGCCACCAAGAAGGAATTGGCTGAGACTTTTTCCACCGTCCATCCCCCTAACAAGGAGTCTAGGACCATGGACCGGTACGAGAAGCGTATGTTTTCTTCAGCGGCCTTTACTTTGCGGTCACTGATTTGATTATCACAGTTTACACGGCTCCAGAGAGATCTCCTAAAGGAGCTTGAACCAAGGGGTAATGTTTCTGAGGCGGAGGCTCAGAAAGTCAATGCTCAGATGTCTACCCTTAATTCTATTGCGAACTCTTCCATGAGGCTGATCTCTCGCACAGCTGAGGGAGCGAGTAGGGCAGCAAGTTCAGGAGTCGCTCTTAGGAGACGTGCCTGGATGCGCCTTTGTCATTTCCCGGAGGCCTTCAAGTCTACATTCACCAACACCCGTTTGATGGTTCCTCTTTGTTCAGAACCAAGGTGAAAGACACACTCACTAGGTGCGAGCAAGTGGGAAAAACTCTGTCTGCCGTAGGAGTCAGTTTTCCCTTCCCTCTAGGGGTTATCCCAAGGCCCAGAGGAGTGGGAAAATGTGGTTCAAGAAATCGGACATTTTTTCCTGATGCACAAGGTGAGTCCCCCTCCAGAGGCAGGGGCGGGGGTTGTTATTCAGGTAGATGCCACCATAGGGGCACAGGAGGCCCTCGTAACTCGGGAGTCCATAATTCCTTTCGTGGTTCTACCTACCACCGCTCCTGATGGGAGGCCCGACTGTGCGTTTCCGGAGCCAGTCGGGGGGGTCACATCTCACTATACTTGGAGGCCTGGCAAGGTATCACCCAGGACCAATGGGTTCTACGAATAATTTCCAGAGGATATATCATTCCCTTCTCGTCAACTCCCCCTCCAATCAAAAAAATCCCGGATGTTCCACCCAGTCAGAGGAATTCCACAGCTTCAGAGGGTTCAAAGCTGCTAGAAGGAAGAGCCATCCGACATGTCCCCTCAGACCAGATCGGATTAGGGACTTACTCCAGATACTTTTTGGTGCCAAAAAGGACAGGGGACCTGAGACCCATTTTGGATCTCAGCCGATTGAACACCCATGTCAAAAAGTCCAAGTTCTGAATGGTCACTTTACAATCTATTTTCCCATTGTTGGGAAAAGAAGTGTGGATGTGCTCCATCAACCTTGAGGATGCTTACTACCACATAAAGATGGACAGGGCATCCAGAAGTCACCTACGCTTCCGGCTGGGAGCCAGTCACTTCCAGTTTCGAGCCCTGCCCTTTGGTCTCACCACAGCCCCCAGGGTGTTTACTGAATGCATGGCAGTGGTGACTGCTCACTTGAGATGTCAGGGATTCCAAGCGTTTCCATACCTGGATGACTGGCTCCTTACTGCCACCACTAAGCATTTGCTACTTCACACCAGAGACTCCACTATCAGCCTATGTTAACAGTTGGGAATCACCTTGAACTGGGAAAAATCTGCCTTGTTGCCCTCGCAGTGTGTCACCTTTATAGGTGCCGAATTAGACACTGTGCTTATGCGGGAGTTTTTAACCACAGGAAAGAATCAGAGTTTTACAACAACAGATTTACGCCTTGCTCCCTCTGAGGAGAGTGAAGGCAAGATTGGTCCTCCAGTTGTGGACGATGGCTGCTACGATTATGTTAGTTCCCCTGGCAAGGTTACATATGAGGCTCCTTCAGTGGCTACTCTTCGCCAAGTGGTCTCTTCAATGTCTTCCACTTTCTCACCCTATTCTGCTCACAGACAGGTGCAACCAGGATCTCAGTTGCTGGCTGCACACCGACAACCTCAGTGCAGGAAATCCCTTCGTTCCTTCGCCTCCGGTTGCCACGGCGACCACGGATGCTTCCCAGATGGGGTGGGGGGGGGGCATTATCTTGGCAGGACAGTCCAAGGCACATGGCAAGAGCACGAGATGCATCTGCATATCAATGTCCTGGAGATGAGAGCAGTCCTACTAGCGTTGCAAGCAATTCAGAGCTTTCCTCCTCTCGGGACTATTGCAATCCACTCAGACAATATGTCGGTGGTATGGTATCTGAACAAACAGGGAGGAAACAAGTTGTATCCCCTTTGCAGAGAGGCTTTGTGAGTGTGGCAGCGTCTTCCCAACGTTTTCTGGTAGCAACGCACATTCTGGGGAAGTCCAATGTGATCGCAGACAGGCTAACCAGAGCTAATCTGATGCCTCACGAGTGGTCCCTGAACTGTCAAGTTGCAGAGCAAATTTTCTGCAGGTGGGGTCAGCCTTGGTGCAACCTTTTTGCCAGCCCCCTCAATGCCAAATGCAGCAGCTACTTCACCCTTATCCCCCCCTCATGGGGAGTCACCCAGGGACGCTCTAGTCCATGATTGGCCCTCCGGTCTACTATATGCCTTCCCTCTGGTTCCTTTGCTGTCAAAGGTTATTCAGAAAGCGCAATCCTTGAGAAGCAAAATGATTCTGATTGCTCCACACTGGCCTCGTCAAATTTGGTTCCCCTTTCTCCATCCCTGTCTCATGGACGCTCCTTGGATTCTGCACCCACAACCAGACTTACTGACTCGTATGTCAGGGCAGCTCCGGTTGACAGCTTGGCTACTCCATTTCCGTCATTAGTTAGACTTCACCATTTTTTACCGGATGTGGTTAATTTTCTATCGTCCTCTCATAAGCCTTCGACCAGGAAGATTTATTACAGCAAATGGAAGAGTTTTTCCATCTGGGCGCATGCCAAACAGATTGACCCTTACACAGCTCCAATCTCGTCAGTATTGGAGTTCCTCTCTATGCTTTTCAACCAGGGATTAGCTGGCGCAACCATTAAAGTCCAGTTGGCGTCGATTTCTACTTTTCACGTCGCAGACGAACCTAGTCTAATGGCACATAGACTTTGTAAGGCTTTCCTGAAAGGCACTATATTGCTTCGTCCTTCTGTCTCTGAACAAGTTATGCCTTGGGACTTAAACTTTGTTCTACAGGGTCTTACTTCACCCCCCCCCTTTGAGCCTGCAGCCACTTGTGATTTTAAATTCTTAACTTGGAAGACCGTCTTTTTGGTAGCCATCACGTCAGCCAGACGCGTTTCGGAGCTTCAAGCCTTATCAATTAAACCACCTTATTTGATTTTTCATAAGGACAGGGTTTCTCTCAGACCGAATCTTTCCTTTCTTTTCAAAGTAGCGTCAGTTAGTAACCTTAACCAATCCGTTGAATTACCAGTGTTTTTTCCTCAGTTCTCGAACAAGGCAGAATTCAAATTTCATCAGTTGGATGTGCACAGACAATTATGATTTTATTTGCACAGAACGAATGAACTCAGAAAATCTAATCAGTTGTTTTGTTTCATTTTCAGAAAACAGAATTGGATTTCCTGTTTCCAAAGTCACGTTGTCTAGGTGGATTTCCAGTTGTATTTCTTTCTTTTTGGAAGGGATTTACCGTTCCGAGTGAAGGCTCACTCTACCCGGTCTTTGTCTAAGTCTACAGCTTTTCAGGCCAGATTGTCTATGGATGTTATTTGTAGTGCGGCTACTTGGGCATCTCCTCACACCTTTGTTACTCATTACAAGTTAGATGTGGTGTCTTGAGGCAGGTCTTCCTTTGGTTCCACAGTGCACAGGAGTATATTCCACTGAGCCTCCCAGGATTTAGGTGCTGAGGACGCTGTCCCACAGGTAAGAATGTAGGCGAGATTGGACTACATAACATCAAGAAGTTATGTACTCACCATAACGTTCGATGTATGTAGTTCATCTCACCTCACATTCTTACTTGCCTCCCCCACCTTTCCCCGTCCTGGAGGATCTAGAGGTTAGGCCTGGTTTCAGAATTCCTTTCATTCTTGGTTTGTTCTTCCTTAGGTGGTGTTCTGCATGGAGAGTTAGTGCTGGTGCTCGCAGCAAACTAGATCTGGGGATAGAGAGCAGTGCAGCATGGGATACCATCTTAGCCCAGCCAGTTGAAAGACTTCGAGCTGAAATATGGCCGAGTCGGAGCCGACATTCGGCTCCGAACCCACTGGTAAGAATGTGAGGTGAGATGGACTACATGCATCGAACGTTATAGTGAGTACATAACTTGTTCACAAAGACAGTTTCCTTAAGGACTAACATAAAATTAAACCAATAAGTCAACCTACCAGTGTTTTATTCCCAGCTTGTCAAACAAAGGTCACTATATCCTACATATGTTGGATGTTCGTCTCCATCTAAGGTTTTACTTTCATGGAATGTAACTTACAGGAAATCTGACCTGTAATTGGGCAAAGCAGTTTTTATGGTTACTCTTTCAAGATTATCAGATTGTATTTCGTTTGTATACACTAAAAAGAGCCTATCCCTGCAGTCGAAGCCCAAAGCTCATTCCACAAGTACAGTAGCCTTTATGAAAAGACTTTCCATTGGTGACCAGGTTGCAGAAGCACAAATATCACCTTTGTGTATCATTTTAAGATGGAAGTATTGTCTAGATCATGTTCCTAATTTGGTTCCACTGTTCTCGAGGCTATCCTTCCTTGATACAACCCAGGCAAAAACAGATGTTCATCCTGCATACAGCTGCAGTAATCACATATGGGTTCTCTGCCGTCAGGCGGTCCCTCGGTCGGCCGAATTCCAAAGTCTAGGTCCGGCGTCGGTTGTTGTCGCTTTCTTTCCTGACGTCAGTGAGGCAGGGGTATATAAGACACAGCCAACGCCATTTTCTTCAGTCTTTTTTGCCGCGCGGTGCCAGAAGCAGAAGCAGTTCGCAAGTGCCGGTCGGCCAGCTCCTGAATTTATGAAAAATTGGAAACCGAAGTCTTCATTAAAGCTAAGTACCCCGTTGGGGAAACTTTTCTTGCCTCAGACTGATGTCAGAAAAAGTTAACAATTGTATTTCTTGTGGGAAGCAAATACCGCATAAGGATTTCCATTCCCTTTGCATACCTTGTTTAGGCCCAGACCACGACGTCTCGGGCTGTTGCTTTTGCGCGACTTTCAATAAACGCACTATTAAGCGTCGGGCGGAGTTCGCCCAACACTTTTTTGGTACAGCCTTTGATTATAAAATGTCGTCGGAGGCTCCGACTACCGTTTTGACCAAAAAACGCAAGGACAAGGACCGACACGCGAGGTCCGCGGTCCCCACCGATACCACGCCAAAACCGGCTACACGTGGTCTGGTTCTCAGTGAGACGCCTATGCAGTCCCTCACTACCGACGACACGTCTTTGGCGGTGTCTTCTGTAACCGAGACCGCAGGTACCTCGGCCCAGGCCCAGACTACTACCACTGAAGCCACTGTGAGCGTTGAGCCTCCTAATGTGGACAGGTCCACTTCCACCCATGGTGTCTTTAGACCTTCATCTTCTTTTTCCATTAAGGCCTTTACTAAGTCCAAATCAGCCAGGCATCCCAAGAGGCCTGTTGCACAGGGCCCATCCCCAGGCCCCATGCCTAAAAAGCAGATGCTTAAAATGGCTGAAGATTTAATTACTCTTATCAGGGGTTCCCAACCCCCTACAGACAAGAGACCCAGAGTGGAGGAGGATTCTCCCTCTTCTGATCAGGGCTCCATTTTTTCAGAACATTCTGATGTAGAGGAACACTGTTACTCCCCATTTGAAGACTCGGACGCAGAGCAGTCCATTCCTTCAGTATCTCCTCCTGAGGATTTTTCTTTTGGGGAAACCTTGCACATCTTGAGGGAACACTTCCATTGGGAAGGCCAAGACTTTTCTGATTCCAAGAAAAGACTTAGGGAATTTCTTTTGTTACCTCAACACAGACCTCTGGCGATACCTCCTGTCTTGGATGTACTTGATGATGTTTACTCGGAGGCTTGCCTTCATCCGGATTCACTGCCTCCTGCCCCAGTCAAGCCTGATGGGTACTACAGGGTTCCTAACTCTCACCAATTTCTTTACAAAAGCCATAATGCTGACCCTGAAACCATTTCTCAAGGGCCCAAGGGAATGAAGGCCTCTACTGCTAAGAATCCACTACCTTCAGAAAGAGAGTCAAGATCCTTAGAAAGGTGGGGAAAAAAGGTATATACCTCGGCCACCCTAGCTATGAGGGCCTTAAATTGTCAGTTTCATATGCTTAAATATCAGCAGTTTCTGTTATCACAATTAAGAAATAAAATGTCTCAACCTGAACAACCAGATTTGAAGGAGTTGCAGGATATGATGCATAGTGCAGAGCAAGTGGGTAAACACACTTTACAATGTGGCTATGATGCCCTAGAGGCCTCAAGTAGAGCTGCTGTTACAGGATCAGTCATTCGTAGACATGCATGGCTTAGGGAACAAATCTTGCCTGATCATGTGAAAGCTAAACTATTAGATGCTCCTTCACAAAAGGATGTAAAGGGACTCCAAAATCTGTCATATGCTGCCAGATTGAAGAAACTCCAGCTCTATTCAGTCGCATACCGTCTGCTCAGAGGTGACCTGTGCCTGACATACAAGGCCATGTCCAACCCGGAATTAATGGACATGCTCCACCTCAAAAAATCCAAATCCACCAAAACCACTAGAGCAAGCGACTTAAACCTTAGCACTGATATAAATAGGACATGCTGGAGGGATAGATTTATCACTCAGAGACTCCCTATGCTGTGGAATAAAAGCCCGGTCCATGTGAGGCACTGCACCTCGCTGGCTCTGTTCAAGAGAAATCTTGACCTGTGGATGGGAGATCGTAGGTTTACCCTGGGAATCATCTCTGTGTCACTGCTGGACAGAGGCACAACAAACTAATGGGCACAGTATTTTTTCATATAAGGGGTGGCGTAAGCCACAAAACTTTGGGCTAGGCTTATAAATGCCTTAGGGCAGATAGTCTAGTATAAACCTATGAACCTGTGTGCTATTTGGTACTAATGCTGAGGAGATACTACGGAAAATGGAAGAAAAAGCCAAATCTATGCAAACAGTCAAAGCTTTTCTACAGGTTCAACCACCACGTTTTAGCAGAAATTGGCCTTCTAAAAACTGGTCCTTTCCAGCCATGGACAAGCCCCAAAGAGGTAGATAAAGACACACAAGGGGCAGAGGGCAATCACAAGGATCATATAGAGGCAGGCAATGGCAGTCTCCAGCACCAAGAGGTGGTGAGGACAGTGCACAACAATACAGGAAACAAACCCAATGACTTCCTCCTTTCCATGCCAAGCAAATACCAGCTGGCAGCACCCTTGGGAGGAAAGCTGGCATTATTTACAAGAAATTGGCATATTGTCACAACAGACAAATGGATCCTGGACATTATAAACAGAGGCTACAGATTTCATTTTCACACTCTTCCCAAAAATGAGAGGCATGCCAAACCTGCCACACAATCAAAGGGCAGAGGCACAACTACAAATTTCAAAGCTCATAGACATGAAAGCTATTCAAGAGGTACCTACTCACGAAGAAGGTCAAGGTTTTTATTCCAGGCTGTTTCTGGTACCAAGTAAAGGAACCGACTGGAGACCCATTTTGGACTTATCCATCCTGAACACATTCTTACTCGTACCAAAATTCAAGATGCTCACATTACAGCAGCTTCTTCCCATGCTGGGCAAGGAGTTTTGGCTGGTAACATTGGACCTCAAGGAGGCATACCTGCATGTCCCAATCAGACAAAGCTGCAGAAGATACCTCAGATTTCTTGCAGGTTCAATACACTATCAATTCTCTGCATTGCCCTTTGGCTTATCTACTGCGCTCAGAGTATTCACGAAATGCCTGGCATCAGTAATTGCCTACTGCAGACTTCAAGGGATACAAATTTACCCTTATTTGGATGACTGCCTGATCCAAGCGGACAGCAAGCACATACTTCTGGAACATCTGGCTTATGCAGCACTGTTACTGAATTCTCTGGGATACACAATCAACAAAGAGAAGTCCAGGCTAACACCATCTCAGAAAATAACTTTCCTGGGTGCCAACTTGGACACAAACACCCAGATGGCCTATCTTACGCCAGAAAAACAGGGGCAACTAACTCAGTACTTCAAAACACTAGCAAATTGTACCAGGCTTACTGCAAGGAAAATCCTGCAGGCTCTGGGCTTCATGACATCTTGCATTCTTTTAATCCCATGTGCAAAGTTGCATATGAGGAAACTTCAATGGTACCTAAAAAAACTATGGTCTCAACAGAGCCACAGTTTGGAAACAATAATACCAATAATTCCATGTTTGCAAAAGGAATTTCTATGGTGGGCCCAAGCATGTCAAACAAACACAGGTCTTCTATTCTGCAAGCCTCAAGCAAATCAAGTCATCACAACAGACGCCTCAGACTACGCCTGGGGGGCGCACATGACAGACAGGTGCATTCAGGGCAAATGGTCCCAAAAGGAAAAGCACCTTCACATCAATCAAAAGGAAATGCTAGCAGTGATAAATGCAATTACAGCATTCAAGGACCTCCTGCATCCAGGACAATTATTGATAAGAACAGACAACACCACAGTAATGTGGTACATAAACAAACAAGGAGGAACACATTCATACCCCCTGTGCAGACTAGCCATGACACTTTGGAACTTGGCTCTGGAATGGCAAATCGAACTTCAAGCACAGTACTTGCCAGGCTTGGAAAACACGCTGGCAGACAATCTAAGCAGAAATATGACAGATCCACACGAATGGAAGTTGCATCCTCAAGTGTTTACAAAGATAATCCAAGCGTGGGGGAGGCCAGACATAGATCTCTTCGCCTCCCACAGGAATCATCAATTGGAAAAGTTTTGTTCAAGGGCCTTTCATCCAAAGGCCTGGAGAGTGGACGCCCTTTCATTCAGTTGGACAGCATGGATAGTTTACGCTTTCCCACCTCTGCCTCTTCTGCCAAAGATGCTCTTGAAAGCAAGAGCAGACAGACCGAAGATGATACGAATTGCTCCAGACTGGCCAAGACAACACTGGTACCCACTACTGAGGAGCCTAACACATACTCCTCCCTGGCCCCTACCTCTAATGCCTCTTCTGCTGACTCAGCACAGCTACAAAACTCTTCACAGTCAGCTGAAAACACTCAATCTCGCTGCATGGAAAATTCCTTAACACCACAACAGACTCTACTCCCCAAAGAGATGCAGGATGTCATTTTGGAGGCCAGAAGGCCATCTACTAGAAAGGCTTACTCCGCAAAATGGAAACCGTTTTGCTCTTGGAATGAGGAAAAAAGGCCAGGACCCTAAAAAACTGAATTTGCCTCAGGTATTACAGTATCTAGCTGAGCTGCTGAACACTGGACTTTCATTTTCCTCCATAAAAATCCATGCCTCAGCCATTTCTGCAGAATTCAACACGGATCCACCCTTATTCTCTCACCCACTCTTAAGACAGTTCCTCAGAGGGGCTAAGAATATAAGACCACCAAGGAAGCAACTAATACCAGCCTGGGATCTTAATTCCATTCTAGAAAAATTAACATTGCCTCCCTTTGAACCAGCTGCCTCAACAGATTTGCAATACTTGTCCTGGAAAACAGCTTTCCTTCTGGCCATTACCTCAGCTTGTAGAGTATCGGAACTACAAGCCCTCATGGTTGTGCAGCCCTTTCTCATCTTCCATCAGGATAGGGTTTCCCTTTGAACCAACCCGTCATTTATGCCTAAAGGGGTATCCAGGGTAGCTTTAAATCAAGCCATACCCTTACCTACCTTTTACCCCAATCCTCAAAATAAAGGGGAAAGGCTCCTACACTCCTTAGACATCCATAGACAGCTACGTTATTATTTGGACAGAACAAAGCCTTTCAGGAAATCAGAGCAACTCTTTGTGTCCTATGCTGTAGGAGCTCAAGGGAAGCCAGTTACCAAACAGACAATTTCAAAATGGATAGGCCACTGCATACGGTTTTGTTACTCCTATCATGGAAAATCTGTCCCTACAGGCATCAGATCCCACTCCACCAGGGCCACAGCTACCTCTACAGCCTTCCTCAGAGGAGTTCCTACCAAAGATATTTTGGAGGCAGCCACTTGGAGTTCTGTGCATACCTTCACAAAACACTACCACCTGCCTTTATATTCCAAACACTACCACCTGCCTTTATATTCCAAAACTAGAGCAGGCTTTGCCACTGCTGTGTTGCAGGGCATTCTGGCTCATCCCAATTCCACCTAGTGCCTACCACCCTGTGCGTAGCTTTGGGATTCTACCCATATGTGATTACTGCAGCTGTATGCACGATGAACATAGTACAGTTTTGTACCTACCATAAATGTAGATGTTCGAGTGCTAATACAGCTGCAGTACATGTTTCCCTCCCTCCTTCCCCTCTTGGTAAAGGCCTAGAGCCTAACCCCTCTTCATACAACCTGATGGGGTTATCCTTCTATGGTATATTTGCTTGCAACTACTGATTTTTGATTATATTGCATTTCATGTATATAAATATAATTTATGTATTGCCTTCCTTCTGGGGGCACCTGACATCTGGGGCAAGAAAGACTGAAGAAAATGGCGTCGGCTGTGTCTTGTATACCCCTGCCTCACTGACATCAGGAAAGAAAGCGACAACAACCGACGCCGGACCTAGACTTTGGAATTCGGCCGACCGAGGGACCGCCTGACGGCAGAGAACCCATATGTGATTACTGCAGCTGTATTAGCATCTACATTTATGGTAGGTACAAAACTGTACTTTTGTGAATGTCCTCCCATGTCTTGAATTGGTTGAAAATAGACCACATCAAATATGAAAGTTATGTACTTGCCATGATAGAGCCATATCTGATTTATGTCTGGTTAAGCCTCCCTCCCACCTTCCAATTATCATCTGTTGGCTTTTGGTGACTGAATGGATCTCACTTGCACACTGTGTAGAAATAGACCTATCAGACTGTGATCTGCTAAATATTTCCTGTCAAGTTAATAGTTCGTCTTGAATGGGTTATTTCTATAAATTTTCAATTTGGTGGGGCAAACTTGATCTGAGGTACGGAGTTTAAGTGGAGGGAAATATTGGTAGGGGAGGAGTCAGAGCCCTGGATCTGTGAAGCTTTAGAGATGGTGCCAAAAATCCGACAACCATGTGTTGAACTAGATGATAATCAGACAACACGGATTTGTCATTGTGGTAAGTATATAACTTTAGATGTTCTTTGTGTTTCACTGTTGCAGTCATTACATTTGGATTATCTGCTTGCAGGTAGCCCTCAGTCGGCCTGATTATCAAAGTCTTGAGTCCTGCGTCGGTTGCGGTCTCATCTTCCATGATGTCAGGTAGTCAGGGGTATAAAGCATGCAGCTGATGTCATTACATCAGTCTTTCTTGCCGTGCTGTGCCCGAAACAGAAGCAGTTCACAAGTGCCGATCGGCTGACTCCTGAAATTTTTGTTTTAGAGTTTCAGAACTGAAGTCTTCAAAAAAGCTAAGTACTCTGTTGGGGATCCTTTTTCATGCTCTAAACCAATGTTAGTAAAAGTTAACTATTGTATCACTTGTGGAAAGCAAATATCTCAAGATTTTCATTCGTACTGCATTCCTTGCTTAGGCCCAGACCACGGTGTCCCTCGCTGTCGGTTTTGTGCCTTATTCAATCCTCGAACTGTTCATCGTCTGTTCATTTTCGCATCAAACTATTTTGGTACTTGGTTCAGTTATCCAGAAATGGCTTCGGTAAGCCATGTGACTATCGACATTCTGGAACGTAAAGATAAAGACAGAGACAGACCGAATAGGTCCAAAACTGCCGACGATGCTTCCGTTAAGCTAGTTGCCACTTCGCCAGTACTCAGGCGTTTCGCAGCCCCTGATACCCGCTACTTCAGATTCGCAGGCCTCTACTGAGACCCATTCGGAGTCCGGTATGCTGCGAGATGCGTCTTCAACTATGGAACCTGCGGATGTCTCTACCTTGTATGGGTCCGGAGCTGCTGTACAGGCACCGGCTTCTGAAGGTTTATTCAGGCCTACTAACTTGCATATCAAACTGATGCCATCTTCTTCTTCAAGGCCTAAAACTCGATCCACGCCTAGAAAACCGATGCTCAGACCACATGGTCAGGCCCCTATGCCTAAAAAACAAATGATAAGAATGGCTGAAGTCCTTATTACTCTAATCAGGGGAAGCCATCCTTCTCCCTCTGAGACCTAGAGCTGATTTTCCTTCTGATCAGGATTCTGAAATTTCTGTTTCTTCTGATAACCAGGATTTGCCCTTATCTACTTATGAGGATTCTGATGCAGAGGACTCAATTCCTTCTGCTTCCCCTCCAGAAGATTTCTCTTTTGGTGAAACTTTGCATACTTTTAGGGAGCATTTCCGATTACTCTGACTCGAAAAAGAGGCTTAGGGAATTCTTACTCCTACCTCAACACAGGCCTTTAGCTATTCCTCCTGTACTGGACATTGTAGATTATGCTTCTTGGAATCTAGCCTGGCCCCAGACACTTCACCTCCAGCTCCCAGGAAACCTGACAGGTAGCCCTCGGTCGGCCAGAATCCCAAAGTCTGGGTCCGGCATCGGCTGTTCAACCATGCTCCCTGACGTCAGAGCGCCAGGAGTACAAAGCTGACAGCCGATGCCATCTTCTCCATTCTTTCTTGCTGTGCGGTGATACCAGTTCGCAAGTGCCGGTCGGCTGACTCCTAACGAATTTTTCTGATTTCCTTCGGTCCGAAGACTGACTTCTCCACTCAAAGCTAAGTACCCCGTTGGGGAAACTTTTTTCTTGCTCCAATCCGATGCAGATAAAGTTAATAATTGCATTTCATGTGGGAAGCAAATACCTCATAAGGATTTTCATTCTTACTGTATTCCTTGCTTAGGCCCTGACCACGACATAGCTAGTTGTCGATTTTGTGCTAGATTCAATCAACGTACAATTAAACGAAGGTACGATTTTGCTTTTCATTATTTCGGTAGACGTTTTAACTACAAAATATCATCAGATACGGTCCTGGCTACCGGAGTTCACAAACGTCGCAAGGATAAAGACAGGCCTCCGAGATCCAAATCTGACAATAGCGCACAAGCATAGCCAGCTTCAGGTTCGGCCATCGTCAGTGAGGCGCTTTTGCAGCCCCTGTCGTCGGCCATTTCAGAACCGATGGCCGAAACGGACTCTCATGAGGAGCCAACCAGGCCTTTAAATATTTCTGTTGCAGGACCTTCGGACAATGCTCCTTCGGATGGGTCCAGAGCCGCTGTGCAGGTACCGGCTTCCGAAGGGGTTTTCAGGCCTACTCAGCTGCTAGTAAAGGCAAAGACTCCTTCTAAATCAAAGACTTCAACACAGGCCTCTTCTGAACCAGCTCCCAAGTCACAGAAACAGTTACTCAAGATGGCGGAGGATTTACTTAGTATGATTAGGGGTTCACATCCCCCTCCAGACAAAAGGCCAAGGCAGGATGTTTATTATGATTCTTCTGATCAGGCTTCTGTCTCCTCAGTTTCTTCTTCTGATCAGGAATATTCTTTCCCTCCTTATGAAGATTCTGATGCTGAAGAATCCATTCCTTCAGCTTCTCCCCCTGAGGATTTCTCTTTTGGGGAAACTTTGCATGAAATGAGGGAACATTTCCACTGGGAAGGACAGGAGTATTCGGAATCCAAGAAAAGACTGAGGGATTTTCTTCTTCTTCTTCCCCAGCATAGACCCCTGGCTATTCCTCCTGTTTTGGATATTGTGGATGATGCCTTTTCGGAGGCCAACTTAACCCCTGACTCTTTTCCTCCTGCTCCTGTAAAGCCTGATAGATATTACAGGGTTCCTGATTCCCATCAGTTTTTATACAAGAACCCTTCTGCTGATCCTGAAACCATTTCTCAGAGTCCTAAGAGAGTTAAGGCTGCTTCTGTCAAAAATCCCAATCCTACTGAAAAGGATTCTCGATCCTTAGAAAGATGGGGCAAAAAGGTGTACACTTCTGCTACTTTGTCCATTAGGGCTTTAAACTGTCAGTTTCATATGCTTAAATACCAGCGATTTCTCTTGTCTGTCTTAAAACAAAAGCTTACTTCCATTTCTGCCTGTGCAGATGATGAGGAATTACATGACTTATTGCATGCCACTGAACAGGTTGGGAAGCATGGTTTACACTGTGGATTTGATGCCTTGGAGGCTTCTTGTAGGGCTGCGGCCTCTGGCACAGTCATTAGAAGGCATGCATGGCTAAAGGAACAAAATTTACCTGAACAAGTAAAAGCTAAATTATTGGATGCTCCTGTTCAGCATAATGTTTTGTTTGGATCAAAAGCTGAAGAGGTGATTAAAAAGATGGAGGATAAGGCGAAATCCATGCAAACAGTTAAAGAGTTCTTACAAGTACAGCCACCTAGATTTAGCAGGAATTGGCCTTCAAAAAATTGGTCTTTTCCCACTTCAGACAGGCCTCAGAGGGGTAGATATAGACGCTCCAGAGGGAGGCCTCAAACACAAGCTGCTTATAGACCAAGACAGTGGACTGCTTCCACCCCTAGGGGAGGAGAAGACAGGTCACAATCTCAAAGGAAACAAACTCAATGACTCCCTCTGTTGGGCTACAGGAACTTCTTGCCTGGAAGCCCCTCTCGGAGGAAAACTCTCTCTTTTTTGTCAAAATTGGACTCAAATAACCCAAGACAAGTGGATTTTGGATGTGGTTTTAAGAGGCTACAAATTCCATTTTCATACCTTGCCAAGGCCAAGCGGATGGCCAGACCTTCCAAAACATCAATGGACGGAGGCCTTAAACCAGGTGGAAGCTCTTTTGGCTATGAATGCCATAGAAATGGTTCCTCTTTCAGAGATGGGAAAAGGTTTTTACTCGAGGCTCTTTCTAGTCCCAAGGAAGCAAAACTCATGGAGACCCATTCTGGATCTGTCGGTCTTGAACACCTTTCTAGAGATTTCAAAATTCAAGATGCTTACTCTACAGCAGCTGCTTCCAATGCTGTCCAAAGATGCATGGATGGTAACTTTGGATTTAAAGGAGGCATATTTACACATTCCCATCAGGCAGGTTTGCAGAAAATACCTCAGGTTCAAGGCCGGATCAAGGCACTTTCAATTCTCTGCGTTGCCCTTTGGATTGTCTACTGCACCCAGGGTCTTCACCAAGTGCCTGGCTCCAGTAGTAGCTTACTGCAGACTCAAGGGAATTCAAATTTACCCTTATCTGGACGATTGCCTAATTCAGGCAGACAGCAAGGATGTCTTACTCCAGCATCTAGAATTTGTACAGAACCTTCTCAAGTTCCTGGGATTCTTTGTAAACATAAAAAAGTCAAATTTGACACCATCACGACAGATAACTTTTCTGGGTGCACTTCTAAACGCCACAACCCAGATGGCATTTCTGACATCCGAAAAACAATTACAGCTGGCTTCAACTTTCAGAACCTTGGCAACTCTAACTCAACTATCTGCAAGGAAATTCCTGCAGGCTTTGGGTTACATGGCCTCCTGCATCCTTCTCGTACCATATGCAAGACTACACATGAGGAAAATACAGTGGTACCTAAAAAGTGTATGGTCTCAGCATTGCCACAGTTTAGACATACTGATCTCCGTCCTTCCTTGCCTTTAAAAGGAATTTCTTTGGTGGTCCAGGGCATGTGCTCTAAACAAAGGGAAACCCTTCTGTCTGCCTCCTGCCACTCAGATTCTAACCACGGACGCCTCGGATTATGCTTGGGGAGCCCATTTTCAGAGCAATTGTTTGCAGGGCCTTTGGACAATGGATCAGAAGCACCTGCATATCAATTTAAAAGAAATGTTAGCTGTTCAGAAAGCTCTATTGGCCTTCAGGAATCTTTTACAACCAGGACAACTGCTAATACGGACAGACAACACCACAGTTATGTGGTACATAAACAAGCAGGGGGGATCTCATTCCTACCCCCTTTGCAGACTAGCCATGGATCTATGGAACACAGCTCTAGCTTGCAATCTGGACCTTCATGCTCATTTTGTACCAGGGAAGCAAAACATCCTGGCAGACAGTCTGAGCAGAAACCTTTCGGATCCACACGAGTGGATGCTGGACACCAAAATATTCAGGATGATAGCAGTCTGGGGATGTCCTCACATAGACCTCTCTGCATCCCATCTCAATCATCAACTACAGAATTTTTGCACCAGGATTTTCCACACAGAAGCTTGGAAAGTGGACGCCTTGTCATTCAGTTGGAGGAACCTCTCGGGATATGCCTTTCCGCCTCTTCCTCTTCTTCCACGAGTCTTATTGAAGATAAAACAGGACCAAGCCCAAGATGATGATCTTGCTGGCTCCAAATTGGCCTGGGCAGTTTTGGTATCCAACTCTAAAAATCCTATGCCTGGAGCCCCCTTGGGTTTTTCCTCAGTCCCCGAACCTTGTGTCCCAACATCAGAGGCAGATTCTACACTCTCATATCAGAGCTCTCAGCCTGGCGGCCTGGTTAATCCAGGACCTTTGATTTCTTCTTTACTGCCCAAGCAGGTTATGGATGTCATTTTAAAAGCCAGACGTCCTAGCACTAGAAAATCTTATGCAGGAAAATGGAAAAGATTTTGTTCCTGGATGCAGGCTCAGGATTCTGATCCTCTTCTTCCTAACATTACTTTACTTGACAGATCTCTCACAATAAGGGTCTCTCTTTCTCTTCCATTAAGATACATGCCTCTGCTATTTCTGCTCATTATAATACAGACCCTCCAATCTTTTTCCCACCAGCTCATGAGACAATTTCTCAGAGGAGCTAAGAACTTAAGACCTCCTAGATCTCCTCCCATTCCTGCTTGGGATCTCAACTATGTTTTGGAAAAACTAACTTTGCCTCCTTTTGAGCCTGCTGCCTCTTCTGACATCAAGTTTTTATCTTGGAAGACAGCTATCCTTTTAGCCCTAACCTCTGCCAGGAGAGTTTTAGAGTTACAAGCTCTTATGGCTGTGGAGCCTTATATTATTTTTCATCAAGACAGGGTATCTTTGAGGACTAATCCTACCTTCGTGCCTAAGGTGGTTTCCAAAGTGGCTTTAAATCAAACTATTCACTTGCCAACCTTTTTCCCCACTCCTCAAAATAAAGGGGAAAGGGTCTTACATTCCTTGGATGTACACAGACAACAACGTTTTTACCTCAACAGAACCAAGGACATCAGAAAATCAGAACAATTGTTTGTTTCTTATGCTTCAAGTTCCCAAGGTAAAGCCATTTCAAAACAGACCATTTCTAAATGGATTGCTCATGGAATCAGATTTTGTTATTCCCACCATGGAAAGCAAATCCCAGGGAGTATACGGACTCATTTCACCAGAGCTGCTGCCACTTCTGCGGCTTTCCTCAGGGGAGTTCCTACAAAGGACATTTTGGAAGCTGCAACTTGGAGTTCAGTGAATACTTTTTCTAAGCACTACAATCTACCTCTCTACTCTTAAGTCTAGGGCAGGCTTTGCCTCTGCAGTCTTGCAGGGCCTTTTAGCCACGCCTTCCTCTTTATGACCACCTCCCTTTCTTTCAGCTTTGGGATTCTACCCTACAGTCATGACTGCAACAGTGAAACACGAACATAGTACAGTTGTGTACACCTACCATAAATGTAGATGTTCGAGTGTCTTCACTGTTGCAGTCTGGGTTTCCCTCCCTTCTGTACCCTCTTATTTTTACTTTTGTGCATTTCCTTTTTTCACCATTCTTCTGAGGTGTATTTTCAAAGGTTATGGGACCTTTTTCATTTTGGGACTCCTGACATCTGGGGCAAGAAAAACTGGAGAAGATGGCGTCGGCTGTCAGCTTTGTACTCCTGGCGCTCTGACATCAGGGAGCATGATTGAACAGTCGACGCTGGACCCAGACTTTGGGATTCTGGCCGACCGAGGGCTGCCTGCCGGCAGGGGAGAACCCTACAGTCATGACTGCAACAGTGAAGACACTCTAACATCTACATTTATGGTAGGTGCACACAACTGTACTTTCTGCTACTTTGGCCATTAGGGCCTTAAACTGCCAGTTTCATATGTTAAAGTATCAGCAGCATATTATTGGATTGCTTAAACAGAAAATGATGTTGATTCCAGACTGTGCTGAGAATAAAGAATTACAGGATTTAATGCATTCTGCTGAACAAGTTGGAAAACATACTTTGAAAATGTGGTTTTGACTCCTTAGAGGCATCTTGCAGGACTGCTGTCACTGGGTTTGTACTTAGAAGGCATGCTTGGCTTAAGGAACAAACTTTGCCAGATCACGTCAAAGCTAAATTACTGGATGCTCCCTTAAACCAGGACCACCTGTTTGGCAACAAAGCAGTAGTAGTACTTAAAAAGATGGAGGAAAAAGCTAAATTTATGCAAACTGTTAAAAGATTTCCTGCAAGTACAGCCTCCCAGATTTAGTAGGCATTGGCCTTCTAAGAATTTAACTTTTCTTGTCTCTTCCAGGCCTTCAGTTCAAACCCAGGACCAGCAGACCACCCAGGCTTCAGTCTCAAGGTACTCACAGGCCTAAGCAGTGGGGGCTCCCTCTTCCAAAGCTAGAAGTAGTAGGACTCCCCCCCTCCCCCCCTCTTGTAAACTGTCACAATGACTTCATCTTAAACCTTCCAAGCCCTGCTCAACTTGACTGCTCCTTTAGGGGGAAAGATCGCCCTGCATGCAAAAAACTGGGAACTCATTACCCAAGACAAATGGGTTTTAAATATAGTTTCCCAAGGATACAGATTCCACTTCCACACCTTACCAACCCCAAACGATTGGCCAGACCTATCCCCAAATCAGTGGCAGAGGCTCAACAGCATGTTCTCTCTCTTCTGAGTATCAGGGCTATTCAGCCTGTCCCAGAAGAGGAATTGGGGACAAGGTTTTTACTCAAGACTTTTCCTGGCACCCAGAAAAGTCAACTCCTGGCGTCCTTTCCTGGACCTGTCTATCCTAAACACCTTTTTGGTAATCCCAAAATTCAAAATGCTAACTCTTCACCAGCTGCTTCCCATGCTAGGCAGAAATGCCTGGTTGGCAACATTGGATTTAAAGGAAGCTTACCTGCACATCCCATTAAGGGAATCTTGCAGAAAATACCTACGCTTCAGAGCAGGCTTCTTGCACTGTCAGTTCTCTGCACTGCCCTTTCGCTTATCTACTGCACCCAGAGTATTCAAAAAGTGCCCAGCTCCAGTCATTGCATTTTGCAGGCAAAGAAATATTCAAATATACCCATACCTGGACGATTGTCTAATTCAGGCAGAAAAGCCAGGACATACTATTAAATCATCTGGCATTTGTAAAGAAACTGCTAACTTCACTGGGGTACACCATAAACGAAAATAAATCACAGCTAGTACCCTGCCAACAAATTTTATTCCTGGGAGCAAGCTTGAATGCAACTTCCCAGATGGCCTACCTCACGCCAGCGAAATAAGTTTGACAGCCTTCTTCAAACTACTGGTCACAAAGACCCAGCTGTCTGCAAGGAAAATAGTGCAAGCCTTGGGGTTCATGGCCTCTTGCATTCTACTAATTCCCTATGCAAGACTGCATATGAGGAAACTACAATGGTATCTAAAAAGCCTATGGTGTCAACATTCTCAGGACCTGGAATCAATGATTCCTATCCTTCCTTGTATAATGACAGTTCCTTTGGTGGGCAGAGGCCTGCCACCACAACAAGGGACTGCCATTCACTCTACCCCCTGCTGCCCAAACCCTAACAGACACATCAGACTATGCATGGGGGGCTAACTTGGCAGGGCAGTGCATTCAGGGCAAATGGAACCAAAGTCAAATGTACCTGCATATCAATCAAAAAGAAAAGTTAGCTGTACAGTATGCTCTGACAATCTTCAAGGACCACATTCTTCCAGGACAATTATTGGTAAAGACGGACAACACCACTGTTATGTGGTACATAAACAAGCAGGGGGAACCCACTCATACCCTCTCTGCAGACTAGCCATGGCACTGTGGAACACAGCTTTGAGTTACCAAGTGCACCTACAAGCTTAGTTCCTACCAGGCAAGCTAAATACACTGGCAGACCTAAGCAGAAATCTCATGGACCCACACGAGTGGAACAGGGAACCAAAGATATTAAACATTTTGAGAAACAAATGGGGGAGCCCAGGGATAGACCTGTTTGCCTCCCCTCAGAACTACCAATTGGACCAATTCTGCACAAGGACTCACCACAAGCTTGGAAAGTGGATGCCCTGTCCTTCACCTGGGAAAGCCTCTCAGTTTATGCGTTTCCCCCCTCTGGTTCTCCTCTCAAAAGTTCTACTAAAGATCAAACAGGACAGACCAAGAACAATACTCATTGCACCAGACTGTAACGTTTCACTGCAGTTGTGTCTATATATTTTGGGATGTTTTACTTGATCTTAATATAAGTAAATCCTCATCATAAATGGATAAATTAAGATCCGATGTCAGTCTTTGTTCGTTCTTAACAAATGGGACTCTGTTCCCATCTTCAGAACTGGCTCGGCCGTTATACAGCTCGCGCCAGCCCAAAAACTGTTGAGCTGAGACTGTACCCACAATCCCCTCTCTCCATTACCTCAGATCTCATTTGCTGCTCTGTCAACAAGACCCATTGCTACATACACACACACACACACACACACACATATATATATATATATATATATATATATATATATATATATATATATATATATATATATATATTTTTTTTTTTTTTTTTTTAATATTCTTTGATTATACCTTTATATTTCTCAGCTGGGTACCTCTAGTAACCGCAATTACCATTATTAACCCCTCGCCCACCTTTCTTAGCATTAGTGGTAATTCTTAATACCATTGTTAGTATTTCTTTCTTCTCTTGTACCGTTTTGGTATTTCTTCTCTGCCATCATTGGTAGACCTTCCTCTGTCCATTTTGTGTGTGTGTGTTGGTGTGTTTAGTTGTTACCATAGTGTTACCTCTTTCAGAATGGTGGAAAAGCATCAGGGCACTTCAAGGTTTAAACAGTGCCAAGACTGTTGAAGAAAGATGCCAAATTCTGATGGGCATCTTTCCGTTTATTGTCTCGGAGCTCCAAAGTGTGACATCTGCTAGGCCTTTAGTAACTGGCACTGACTGAGTGTCAGAATAAGCTAATTTTGAAGGGCTTATTAAAAACTGCCTTTAGTGAAGCTTTGTCCAGGTCTGATCCCCCTAAATCAGACCATGTCAAAAAGAGGAGCCACTCAGTACCTGCATCCCCCATGGCACCAGTGGCACAAAAACATAAGGCTACATTTCCAACTACCTCCACAGAACTGAAAGCAAGGGCACCAAAACTACAATTTAAAGAATCCTTGGCACTGACTACTGCCACTGTAGTGCCTTCAGCACCAGCATCGGCACTGCCATCTTTAGTTTCCATCTCGGTACCGACTTCTCCAGCGGTGCCTCACTAAGCCCTCTCCACCCCCTCAGTGCCGAAACTAGAGTCAAATTTTTTATCCAGGATGAGGTATTTACCTCCCATAGACCCTTTTGTGGGCCAGTTGCCCAGTCCTTTTCTGGAACGACCTGAGTCTCCTTCAGGATTGTCTATTTGATCCTCCAGGAGTCTCTGAGAGTTGAACGTCATGAGATTGGTGGATCAGCTGTTGCATCCAGAGTTATTCCTGCTCCTTCTCAGGCTCCTTTCACTCATGGAGTTGGGGTGTCTTCTCCAAGGACTCCTTCACAGTCTCCTCTGGCTTTCACCAGATCATTTGAGCCCAGCACTTCAATCCCCCCGGTACTAGCCATTCTGGTGCCATTAGGCATCCCTACCTCGGCACCGGATGTTGCTCTGATTTCTTCAGTCCGCTCCTCGGAGCTGACAGATACTCGGGGCTGAGACTCAACTGCCAGTTCCAAGGATCTCGGATCAGCTCTGTTTTTTTGTATGGACCCGACCTTGGCTCTCCGGACTTTGTCGGTTGTGGGTCCTTCCCCAGCTCCTGCTTAAGAGGCGGGGTGTGACCCTGTTTCTGAGGTAGTCTTTCTCTGTTCCAGGCTTCCACTCCTCCTCAAGGTGAGTCCTGCCTTCCGGGTTAAGGAGATAGTTTTAGCCTGTGCAGGCTTTCAGCTGGTTTCTCCTGCATTGGAGTGTCACATTACCATATCTTCTTATCCAGAGCTGACACCAATTTCCACGACAGGACAGTGAGCACTGACGCTTCAAGTTACTGCTGTAGAAGGCCCCTCTTCTTAGGAGTCTTCCTCAGAGTTCCCCGCTGAGGACCTCCCCTGTAAGAAGATGTGTGCAAGAGGAAGCACCTAGATTCGCTGAAAGAATCGGTCACCGAGGACACGGATTTCGATGGAGAAGGTTCCCCCCTGGTCACCCCCTGAAGATGTCTCCTTTGGAGACATCCTAAAGATCTTCAAGCAGAGGGGTAACTGGAAGCCTCAAGACCTGACCTCAGAGGATTCTGTGTACTTACAAGCATTTGGCGCTCGACCATTTCTTTCCTGGGTTACCCACCCACTGACTATCTTATTAAGCTGATTGTGCAGAGGGCTTGGAAGGCCCCTGATTCCATAGAGCCTATTTCTTGGAGACCGGACCAAATGTTATCACCTCCTGAAGACCACCAATATTGGGCCAAGGGTTCAGCAGTAGATGCCATGATGGTGGAGGCTGCCACGAAGAAAAAACTCACTGATGAGAGTTCTTCTGTCCATCCTCCTAACTGGGAGTCTAGGATGATGGACAGATTTGGAAAGTGGGTCTACACTTCATCGACCTTCGCACTCTGGTCTTTGAACTTCATGGCACATTTTACTAGACTCCAGAGAGATCTGATTAAGGAATTAACAGATACTGTCGTGGGAGCAGTGTCTGACAAGGTGCAGGACAAGGTCACCTCTTACTTAGCTACTCTGGAGTCTATATCGAAGTCATCCATGTGGCTCATTGCATGCACAGCTGAAGGCACAACCAGAGCAGCAGCTGCCATAAGGCACCACTCCTTGATGCGGTTGTGTGAATTCGGGGAGCCCTTCATATCTTCCTTCATCAATGCTCCTTTTGACAGATCATCTTTGTTTAGTCCCAAGTTGAAGGATACAGTAGCCAAGTGTGAGAAGGATGGAAAGACCCGGTCGGCTGTGGGCATTCGTTTTTCTACTTCTCAACGATCCTACTCCAGGAATCGGAGGAGTGGAAAGATGTGGTTCAGAAAGTCCCAGGGGCCTTTCCAGGACACACGTGGTGACGGCTGCACTCAGGGCAGAGGGGGAGCTCAGAAGAAGCCGACAGAGAGGCAGAGGTGGCCCATGAAACCAGGGTTACAGAGAGACTTTCTCTGGACAGCCGTACCAGCACTCGTAAAAAGAGGCCCGATTGCTTACCTCTGGAAGCAATTGGGGGAAGGCTCTCACTGCACTCAACAGCTTGACAACAAATAATCTCCGATACTTTGGTGCAGAGAGCCATTACCAGAGGCTGTCACGTTCCCTTCACTCTTTTTCTCTATAGAGCCAAAGAAGATGGGGGACTGGAGGTCGACATTGGACCTCAGCCTTCTGAACAAGCTTGTTCAGCAGACAGAATTCCAGGTGGTCATGGTTCAGTCTTTTCTCCCCTTTCTAGGAGAAAGTGATTGGATGTGCTTTATAGACCTTCAAGATGTGTATTATCACCTAAAGATGGACTAACGCTCAAGAAGGTATCTCCTCTTTCGGTTAGGGGCCAGTCATTATCGGTTCAAAATGCTGCCCTTTGACCTTACCACAGCCCCTGGAGTCTTCACCAAATGCATGGCAGCAGTCACGGCTCACGTGAGACTGTATATTCCGGGTGTTTCCTTATCTAGATGACTGGCTCCTCACCACCTGCACCAGGCATCTACTGCTTCAAGCCAAAGACTTCATCATGCACTTGTTCAGTGCCCTGGGAAATAAGTCAGAGAATTCACAACTGGCTCCAACTCAGAACCTAGAATTCATATGAGCCCGCCTCAGTACAGATGTACATTTTTCACTGTTGCAGTCATTACATTTGGGTAATCTGCTGGCAGGTTGCCCTCAGTCTGCCTGATTAACAAAGTCTTGGGTCCTGCATCGGTTGCTGTCCCTTCTTCCATGACGTCAGGTCGTCAGGGGTATAAAACATGCAGCTGAACATCAGTCTCTTGCCGCACGGTACCCGAAGCAGAAGCAGCTCACAGGTGCCGGTCGGCCAACTCCTGAAATTTTCATTTTCGAGTTTCAGAACCGAAGTCTTCAACTTAAAGCTAAGTACCCCGTTGAGGAAACTTTTTCTTTCTCCTTACCGATGTCAGTAAAAGTTAATAATTGTACTACTTGTGGGAATCAAATACCTTATAAGGATTTTCATTTGTACTGTATTCCTTGCCTAGGCCCTGACCACGACATACCGTGCTGTTGGTTTTGTGCTTTATTTAATCAGCGCACAACCCGTCATCGGTACATTTTTGCTTCAAAATATTTAGTTTCTTGGTTTAATTATCCAGAAATTACGTTGGTTAGCCATCCGACTACCGGAATACCGAAAAAACGCAAAGAAAATGTTTGCCGGTACTCAGTGAGGCGCTTTCGCAACCCCTGATAACCACTACTTTTGATTCGCAGGCCTCTACTGAGACCCATTCGGAGTCTGGTATGCCATGAGATGCTTCACATATGGAACCCACATGTATCTACCTTGGATGGGTCCATAGCCACTGAGCAGGCACCAGCTTCTGAAGGGTGTTCATGCCTACAGATTTGCATATTAAACTGACTCCAGCTTCAGTGCTAAGGCCTAAATCTCGATATATGTCTAAAAATCCGATGCCCAGGCCACATATTCAGGCCCTTATGCCTAAAAAACAAATGATCAAAATAGCTGAATATTTAATTACTCTAATCAGGGGGTAGTCAAACACCCCCCCCCCCCAACAAGAGGCCCAGGATTGAATTTGACTATGAATCTTCTGAGCAGGGCTCTGTTTCTTCTGACTCTTCTGATTGGGATTTGTCTATACCTACTTATGAGGACTCTGATGTTGAGGATTCCATTCCCTCTGCTTCTCCGCCTGAGGATTTCTGTTTTGGGGAAACTTTACATACCTTAAGGGAGCATTTCCACTGGGAAAATCAGGATTTCTCTGAATCCAAAAAGAGGCTTAGTGACTTCCTCCTCCTTCCTCAGCATAGGCCTTTGGCTCTACCTCCTGTACTAGATATTGATGTGTTGTCTGAATCCAGTATGGCCCCTGATTCCTTGCCTCCAGCCCCTAGCAAACCAGACAAAGTACTTCAGGGTTCCTGAGTCCCACAAATTCCTTTTCAAAAATCCTGTTGCAGACCCTGAAACCATTTCTCAGGGGCCCAAGGGCATTAAGATTTCCACTGCTAAAAATCCTACCCCTTCTGATAGAGACTCCAGGGCGCTGGATAGATGGGGTAAAAAGGTTTACACTTCTGCAACCTTAGCAATCAGGGCTTTAAACTGTCAATTCCATATGCTAAAATATCAACAGCATATCATGGGACTGCTTAAACAGAAAATGTTAATTTCTGACTCTGTGGAGAATAAAGATTTGCAGGATTTATTGCTTTAAGCTGAACAAGTTGGCAAACCTACATTGCAATGTGGTTTTGATTCTTTAGAGGCCTCTTGTAGGGCTGCTGTTACTGGGTCTGTGCTTAGAAGGCATGCTTGGCTTAAGGAGCAATCTCTGCCTGATCATGTTAAAGCAAAACTTTTGGATGCTCCTTTACAGCAGGATTGCTTATTTGGCAATGAGGCTGAAGAAGTTCTAAAAAAGATGGACGATAAAGGTAAATCTATGCAAACTGTGAAAGATTTCTTACAAGTGCACTACTAAGAACTGGTCCTTTCCAGCTCCTTCCAGAGCCACTATGGCCAAACCCAGACATTCCAAAACCACCAGGTTTCAGTCCCAAGGGACTTTCAGAACTAAACAATGGGGTGCTTTCTCTTCCAAATCTGGAAACAGCAGGGCACCACCCTATGGTAAACAGTCTCAATGACTTCCCTTTGAAATTACAAAGCACTTGCTTCTTAGCCTCCCCTTTGGGGGGAAAACTGACTCTTCATTCAAGAAACTGGCAACTTATAACCCAGGACAAATGGGTTTTAAATATAGTGTCCCAAGGATACAGATTTCATTTCCACACGCGGCCAACTCCAAATGGGTGGTCAGACCTGCACCCAAATCAGTGGGCAGAGTCTCAGAAAACAAGTACTTTCCCTTCTAAACATGGGGGCTATTCAGCTTGTACCAGAAGAGGAAAAGGGACAAGGTTTCTATTCCAGACTTTTCCTGGTACCCAGAAAAGACAAATCATGGCGTCCAATTCTGGACCTCTCTACTCTAAACACCTTTCTGGACATTCCAATATTCAAGATGCTGACTCATCGGTTACTTCCTTTGCTAGGCAAGGATGCCTGGTTGGCAACTCTCCACTTAAAAGAGGCTTACATGCCAGGGAATCTTGCAGAAGATTCCTACGCTTCAAAGCAGGCTGTATGCATTATCAGTTCTCTGCACTGCCCTTTGGCTTGTCTACTGCGCCCAGGGTATTCACAAAGTGCCTGGCTCAAGTAATTGAATTTTGCAGGCAAAGAAATATTCAGATGTATCCCTACCTGGACAATGATCTAATTCAGGCAGAAAACCAGGCCATTCTTCTAAAACATCTGGCGTTTGTAAAAAGAGTTCTAACATGCCTCGGGTACACCATAAAAGAAAAGAAATCTCAACTGGTACCCTCTTAAAAAATTACATTCCTGGGTGCAAGCTTGAATGCAACTGCCCAGATGGCTTTCCTTACACCAGAAAAGCAAATTCTTTTGGTGACTTGCTTCAAACAGGTGGCTAGAAAAACCCTGCTATCTGCAATGCAAATACTGCAAGCCTTGGGGTTCATGGCCTCATGCATTCTTCTAATTCCATATTCAAGACTGCATGTGAGGAAACTTCAGTGGTACTTAAAAAGTTTATGGGAGTCATCATTGTCACAGCCTGAAAACAATGATTTCTATCATACCTTGCCTGTACCTAGAGTTCCTATGGTGGGCAGAGGCCTGCCACCAAAACAAGGGCTTGCCATTCACACCACCCCCTGCTGCCCAAACCCTAACTACAGATGCATCAGATTATGCATGGGGGGGGGCTCATCTGGCAGGGAAGTGCATTCAGGGCAAATGGAGCCCAAATCAAATGCACCTTCATATCAATCCAAAAGAAATGCTAGCTGTACAGAATGCACTGACAGCCTTCAAGGACTACCTTCATTCAGGACAATTGCTGATAGACGGACAACACCACGGTTATGTGTTACATAAACAAGCAAGGGGGTACACATTCCTATCCCCTCTGCAGACTAGCCATGGCTTTGTGGAACACAGCCTTGAGCTATCAAGTACAACTACAAGCTGAGTTCCTGCCAGGAAAGCAGAATGTTCTGGCAGACGAACTAAGCAGAAATCTCATGGACCCTCACAAATCGAAACTGGAACCATGGATTTTCAACATGTTGACACGCAAGTAGGGGAGCCCAGACACAGATTTTTTTGCCTCACCCCAGAACTGCCAGTTGGACAAATTTTGCACAAGAACTCATCACAAAAAAAGCCTGGAAAGTGGATGCTCTGTCCTTCAGTTGGAAAAACCTATCGGTCTATGCCTTTCCCCCTCTGCCTTTGCTCACCAAAGTTCTACTAAAAGTCAAACAGAACAAACCAAAAATGATTTTGACTGCTCCAGACTGGCCTCGCTAACACTGGTACCCACTCCTGCGCAGTGTGTCACACATTTCACTATGGCACCTGCCTCAGACACCTTCCTTACTGTCTCAGCAGGAGAACCAAATTCAGCACCCTCAGCTCCAAACATTGAATCTTGCAGCCTGGCTAATCCCTTAAATTCACCCTTAGCATCCCTCAGCAAACCTGTAATGGATGTCATTTTGGAGGCGCAAAGGTCTAGTACTATAATATCTTATGCTGACATGGAAAAGATGTTCTTCATGTTTCACTGTTGCAGTCATTACATTTGGGTAATCTGCTGGCAGGTTGCCGTCAGTCGGCTTGAATCCCAAAGTCTTGGGTCCTGCGTCGGTTGCTGTCTTCTCTTCCATGACGTCAGGTCGTCAGGGGTATAAAACATGCAGCCAAACGCCATTTTCCTTAGTCTTTCTTGCCGCACGGTGCCCGAAGCAGAAGCATTTCGCAAGTGCCGGTCAGCCGACTACTGAAATATTTGTGTTTTTTCAGAACTGAAGTCTTCAACAAAGCTAAGTACCCCATTGGGGAAACTTTTTTTCTTGCTTTTTACCGATGTAAGAAAAAGTTAATAATTGTATTACTTGTGGGAAGCAAATACCTCATAAGGATTTCCATTTATACTGTATCCCTTGCCTAGGCCCTAATCACAACGTGCCTGGCTGTTGGCTGTGTGCTAGATTTAACCAACGCACTATTAAGCGTCTGTATATTTTTGCATCCAAGTATTTTGGAACAACAACAACAGATTTAACAGTTTACAACAGATTTAACTACCCAGAGATGTCATCGGATAGCAATCCGACTACCGGAGTGCATAAAAAACGCAAAGAAAATGACAGTGAAAGGCAGTCGAGAACCAAAACCGATGAAGCTTCTCCTAAGCCAGTCGCCGGTTTGCTGGTACTCAGTGAGGTGCTTTCGCAGCACCTAATACCCGCTACCTTCTAGTCGCAGGTCTCTACCGACATCCATGTGGAGTCTGACATGCCGCAAGATACTCAAGGTATTGGACTGATGGATGTATCTCCCTCGGATGGGTCCGGAGACGCTGAGGAGGCACCGGCTTCTGAGGGTGTATTCAGACCTCAGCATTTTTATATCAAACCAAAAGCTGCAAAACCAAAGGCAAAGACACCTTCTAAGACTAAAAAAACGACACCTGAGCCACGTGCACAGGCCTCTATGCCTAAAAAACAGATGATCAAAATGGCTGAAGACCTTATTACCTTGATCAGGGGTACCCATCCCCCTCCAGATAAGAGGCCTAGGCAAGACGCTGAATCTTCAGGTCAAGTTTCTATTTCTTCTGATTCCTCTTCTGATCAGGAATTATCTTTACCTCCCTATGAGGATTTTGATGCTGAGGAGTCTATTCCATCTGCATCTCCTCCTGAGGATTATTCATTCGGAGAAACCTTGCATACTTTGAGGGAGCATTTTCACTGGGAGAGTCCAGACTTCTCAGAATCAAAAAGAAGGCTCAGGGATTTCCTCCTCCTCCCTCAGCACAAGCTTTTAGCCATTCCCCCTGTGTTAGACATTGTGGATGATGTCTTTACGGAGTCAAGCCTGACCCCTGACTTTACCTCCGGCTCCCAGTAAGCCTGACTGGTATTACAGGGACCCTGATTCTCATAAATTTTTATTTAGAAACCCTGCTGCTGATCCTGAAACTATTTCACAGGGCTCAAAGGGAGTTAAGGCCTCAACAACAAAAAATCCTACCCCCTCCTACAGAGATTCAAGGGCGATGGACAGATGGGGGAAAAAGGTTTATACATCTGCAACCTTGGCAATCAGGGCCTTAAACTGTCAATTTCATATGCTTAAGAACCAACAACATGTTATGGGATTGCTGAAACAGAAAATGATGTTGATTTCAGAATGTGCAGAAAATAAGGAATTGCAGAAATTATTGCCTGCACTGAACAAGTTGGAAAGCATACTTTGCAGTGTGGTTTTGATTCTTTAGAGGCCTCCTGCAGGGCCGCAATTACTGGATCTGTGATTAGGAGGCATGCCTGGTTAAAGGAACAAAATTTGCCTGATCATGTTAAAGCTAAATTACTAGATGCACCTTTACAGCATGATTCTCTGTTTGGTATTAAGGCAGAAGAAGTTTTAAAGAAAATGGAAGTCAAAGCTAAGTCTATGCAAACTGTTAAAGATTTCTTAGAAGTGCAGCCACCTAGATTCAGTAGACACTGGCCTACAAAAAATTGGTCCTTTCCTGTGTCAGGCAGAGCTCAAAGGGGCAAATCCAGATGGCCTAAGGGTTCCAGGTACCAGGCTCAAGACTCATACAGGGCAAAGCAATGGGGCGGATCCACATCCAAATCTGGAGGAGATAATGCGCAAACTTACAGAAAGCAATCCCAATGACTTCCCTCTTCCTGCACCAAACACTTATCTTTTGGCAGCACCCATAGGGGGAAAATTAGCACTTTTTGCTCAAAATTGGCAGTTAATAACCCAGGACAAGTAGGTACTGAACATCGTATCACAGGGATACAGATTCCATTTCCACACTCTGCCAATGACAAATGGTTGGCCAGACGTGCCAAAAAACCAATGGGCAGAGGCTCAGAAACAGATTACGTCCCTCATGGATATGCCGGCCATTCAGGCAGTACCAGAACAGGAAAAAGGACAAGGTTTTTCCTCAAGACTGTTCCTGGTACCCAGGAAGGACCAGGCCTGGCGGCCAATACTGGATTTATCTATTTTGAACACCTACCTGGGCATTCCAAAATTCAAAATGCTCACTTTGCAACAGCTTCTGCCCATGCTGGGCAAGAATGCTTGGCTGGTGACTTTAGACTTAAAAGAGGCATATCTGCATGTCCCAGTAAGACAGTCGTGCAGAAGATACCTCAGATTCAAGGCTGGCTTAATGCATTACCAACTCTCTGCGCTGTCCTTTGGCTTATCTGCTGCGCCCAGGGTCTTTACAAAGTGCCTGGCACCAGTAATTGCATTCTGCAGACAAAGTATTCAAATATATCCTTACTTGGACGACTGTCTCATTCAAGCAGAGAGCAAGGACACTCTTCTACGACACCTGGCATTTGTGAAAAGGCTTCTAGCATGCCTAGGGTACACAAACGAAAAGAAACCACATCTGGTACCCTCTCAAAAGATAACATTCCCGGGTGCAAGCTTGCATACAACTGTCCAGATGGCTTACCTCACACCAGACAAAACAAAGGCAACTGACTACATACTTCAAACTGATGGCAACAAAAACCCAGTCTTCTGCAAGACAAATTCTGCAGGCTCTGGGCTTCATGGCATCCTGCATCCTACTAATTCCATATGCAAGACTGCATATGAGGAAACTTCAATGGTACCTAAAAAGCTTATGGAGTCAACATTCACACAATCTGGAAACAATGATTCCTCTCATACCCTGCTTGCAACAGGAGTTTCAATGGTGGGCAAAGGCCTGTCACCAAAATATGGGACGGCCCTTCACGCTACCCCCTGCCAGCCAAACCTTAACAACAGATGCATCAGATTATACCTGGGGGGCCCACATGGCAGGAAGATGAGTTCAGGGCATATGGGCACCTAATTAAATGCATCTACATATCAACCAGAAAGAAATGCTAGCTGTTCAAAATTCCATAACAGCCTTCAAGGCCTTACTTCATCCAGGACAACTATTGGTAGACGGACAGCACAGTCATGTGGTACACAAGCAATGGGGCACACACTCATACCCCCTTTGCAGATTAGCCATGGCACTGTGGGACACAGCTTTGACCTACCAAATAAATCTTCAAGCTCAATTCCTGCCAGGAAATCAGAACACTCTTGCAGACGACTTAAGCAGAAACCTTATGGACCCTCACAAGTGAAAACTAAATCCACAAGTATTCAGCATAACAGAGAAATGGGGCAGCCAAGGCATACATCTATTTGCCTCTCCTCAAAATTATCAATTGAAAAGATTCTGCACAAGGACTTATCACAAACGAGCATGGAAAGTGGATGCCTTATCCTTAAGTTGGAAAAATCTGTCTGTTTATGCCTTTCCTCCTCTGCTCAGGGTCCTCCTAAAAGTCAGACAAGAGAAGAGAAAGATGATATTAATTGCCCCGGACTGGCCCCACCAATACTGGTACCCAATCCTAAGGAACTTGTCTCAATACCCAGCTTGGACCTTGCCTCAAAGACCACAACTACTGTCCCAGCAAAACAATCAGACCCTGCACAATCAACTAGACTCTGAACCTGGAAACATGGCTAATCATGTAATCATATGAATGACACCTCTCAATAAAGCTGTGATGGATGTCATTTTGGAAGCCAGAAGGCCTAGTACTAGAAAATCTTATGCTGACAAATGGAAGAGATTCTGTGCTTGGACTCAAACACAAGGGACTGATACAGCAGAACCACATATTCCTCAGATACTACAATACTTAACTGAGATGCTTGACAAAGGCCTATCTTTCTCATCAATCAAAATCCATGCCTCTGCCATTTCAGCTCATTACAATACAGAGCCACCAATCTTTTCTCATCCTTTACTAAAGCTGTATCTTAAAGGAGCCAAAAACCTAAGGCCTCCTAGAAGATCACCATTACCTGCATGGGACCTCAATTATGTGTTGGAAAAACTCATCCTGCCTCCATTTGAACCAGCCGCTACCGCTGATATAAAGTTCATATCATGGAAGACAGCTCTGCTACTAGCAATTACTTCAGCAAGAAGAGTTTCAGAGCTACAGGCCCTCATGGCTGTAGAGCCTTTTATCATATTTTACCCAGATAGGGTGTCTGAGGACAAATCCTACTTTTATGCTTAAGGTGGTTTCCAGTGTGGCTCTTAACCAAACAATTCATCTGCCAACTTTTTATCCAAATCTGCAGAACAAAGGGGAGAGAATTCTGCATTCCTTGGACGTGCACAGACAGCTAAGATTCTACTTGAGCAGGAAAAAAGCTCTAAGAAAAACTGAGCAATTACTAGTGTCATATGCTGCAGGATCAGAAGGAAAGGCTATCACAAGGCAGACAATTTAAAAGTGGATAAGCCACTGCATCCGTTTCTGCTACTTACACCATGGTAAACCTGTGCCCAAGGGCATTAGGTCTCATTCCACCAGTGCTGCAGCTACTTCAGCAGCCTTTCTCAGAGGAGTACCAACCAAAGACATTCTAGAGACTGCTACTTGAATTCTGTTCACACCTTTACAAAGCATTACGATTTGCCTCTCTACTCTAAGTCCAGGGCAGGCTTTGCCACTGCAGTTCTGCAGGGCCTTATAGCTGCACCTAATGCTGTTTAGCTCCAGCCTCCCAACCATATCTTTGGGATTCTACCCAAATGTAATGACTGCAACAGTGAAACACGAAGAACATAGTACAGTTGTGTACACTTACCATAAATGTAGATGTTCGAGTGTATTCACTGTTGCAGTCCAGGTTACCCTCCCGCCATCCCCCTGTCATTCTACAGTTTATCTTTCCTTCTCTATCTTCTACAACCTATGTGGTGTATTTGTTTGTAGATGAAGGTAAAGTTTATATTGATGCATGTATATAGATATATATAGTATTGCTACCTTGTTGGGGGCAAGAAAAACTAAAGAAAATGGCGTCGGCTGCATGTTTTATATACCCATGACGACCTGACGTCATGGAAGAGAAGACACCAACCAACGCAGGACCCAAGACTTTGGAATTCAGGCCGACTGAGGGCAACCTGCCAGCAGATTACCTAAATGTAATGACTGCAACAGTGAATACACTCGAACATCTACATTTATGGTAAATGTACACAACTGTACTATTCTGTGCCTGGAATCAATGTCAAGGGATGAGCACAACAGTGCCCAATTTACTTCAGATTTTGCAGTACTTAACCGAGATGCTTCACAAGGGCCTGTTTTCTTCCATAAAAATCCATGCCTCGGCCATTTCAGCTCATTACAACACAGACCCCCCCCCCCCTTCTCTCATCCTCTTCTAAAGCAGCATCTCAGAGGGGCCAAAAACTTGAGACCACCCAGGAGAGCTCCAACCCCTGCCTGGGACCTTAACTTTGTATTGGAGAAACTCACTCTACCTCCTTTTGAGCCAGCTGCAACTGCAGACTTAAAATTTCTTTCTTGGAAAACAGCCTTCCTTTTAGTAATCACTTCAGCTAGAAGGATATCTGAATTACAGGCCCTTATGGCAGTGGAGCCTTTCATCATCTTTCATGCGGACAGGGTGTCACTCAGGACCAATACATCATTCATGCCCAAGGTGGTATCCAGTGTGGCTCTTAATCACGTCATTCATTTGCCAACTTTCTTTCTTAATCCACAGAACAAGGGAGAGCGGATTCTGCATTCATCGGATGTACACAGACAACTTAGATTTTACTTGGACAGGACTAAATCTCGAAGAAAATCTGAACAGCTGCTGTGGTAGCATTTGCTGCAGGGGCAGAGGGGAAGGCTGTTTCAAAGCAAACCATTTCTAAATGGATTAGCCATTGTATTCATTTCTGTTATAAGCACCAAGGAAAACCTATCCCCCAGGGGATCAGATCTCATTCTGCCAGGGCTGCATCTACTTCAGCAGCCTTTCTCAGAGGTGTTCCTGCCAGGGATATTATAGAAGCTGCTACCTGGAGTTCAGTTCATAGTTTCACCAGCCATTATCACTTACCAATTTTCTCTAAATCCAGAGCTGGCTTTGCCACTGCTGTTTTGCAGGGTCTTATAGCTGGTCCTAATGCTGTATAAATCCATCCTCCTAACCTTAGCTTTGGGAATCTACCCAGATGTAATGACTGCAACAGTGAAACACGATGAACATAGTACAGTTGTGTACACTTACCATAAATGTAGATGTTCGAGTGTATTCACTGTTGCAGTCCTAGTTACCCTCCCTCCAGCCCCTTGTTTTTCTTTTACTATACCTCTTCTTTCTTTTACTATGCTTAAAAGCCTTTTTGGTGTATTTGCTTTTGTTTGGAGGTATATTTTTGTGTTTCCAATTATAGTATAGATGTGTGTGTGTGTGTGTGTGTGTATATATATATATATATATATATATATATATATTTTTTTTTTTTTTTTTTTTTTGCGGCCCATTTGGGGTCCACCTGACATCTGGGGCAAGAAAAACTGATGTAATGGCATCGGCCACATGTTTTATACCCCTGACGACCTGATGTCATGGAAGAAGGGACAGCAACCGATGCAGGACCCAAGACTTTGTTAATCAGGCCAACTGAGGGCAACCTGCCAGCAGATTACCCAAATGTAATGACTGCAACAGTGAATACACTCTAACATCTACATTTATGGTAAGTGTACCCAACTGTACTTTTCTTGTATAGCTTCTCTACCCTTTCACAGGCTTCAAAAGATAAGTCTCAAGTACAGCTCATTTTAGTAAAAAAGTGTGCCCGCTCTACTTCAAGCCCTAGGATCTATGGTGGCGGCCATCACCCTGGTTCCCTTGGTGAGATTTCACATGAGGATACTTCAATGGCTTCAAGCCTCCCAATTGTCCATCCTATTTCAACCGATGACTCTCCTGATGTTCTTCATGTTTCACTGTTGCAGTCATTACATTTGTGTAATCTGCTGCCAGGTTGCCCTCAGTAGTCGGCCTGATTAACAAAGTCTTGGGTCCTGTGTCAGTTGCTGCCCTTCTTCCATGACGTCAGGTCATCAGGGGTGTAAAACATGTAGTCAACATCATTACCTCAGTCTTTCTTGCCGTGCAGTGCCCAAAGCAGAAGCAGTTTGCAAGTGCCGGTCAGCAGACTCCTGAAATTTTCATTTTTTAGTTTCAGAACCGAAGTCTTCAACTAAAAGCTAAGTACCCTGTTGGGGAAACCTTTTCTTGCTCCTTACCGATGTCTGTAAAAGTTAATAATTGCATTACTTGTGGAAAGCCTCATAAAGATTTTCATCTGTATTGTATTCCTTTCCTCGGCCCTGACCACGACGTACCTTGCTGTCAGCTTTGTGCTTTATTTAATCAGTGCACTGTCCATCGTCTGTACATTTTTGCCTCTAAATATTTCGGTTCTCAGTTTAACTATCCAGAAATGATGTCTGATAGCCATCCGACTATCAGAATTTCGAAAAAACGCAAAGATAAAGACAGAGACAGGCCGTTGAGGTCCAAAGCTGACAATGAGGGTGTATTCAGGCCTACAGACTTGCATATCAAACCAACTCCATCTTCAATCCTAAGGCCTAAATCTCAATCTATGTCAAAAAAAAAAAAAAAAAGATGCCCGGGCCTCTCTGCCTAAAAAAATGATCAAAATGGCTGAAGATCTAATTACTCTAATCAGGGGTAGTCAACCCCCCCCCCCCCCACCCTTCAAAGAGGCCTAGGCCTGAGCTTGTCTATGAATCTTCTGATCAGGATTTTGTTTCTTCGGTCTCTTCTAATGACCTGGATTTGTCCATACCTACTTATGCGGATTCTGATGCAGAGGATTCCATTCCCTCTGCTTCCCCTCCTGAGGATTTTTCTTTTGGTGAAACTTTACATACTTTAAGGGAGCATTTCCACTGGAAAAGTCAGGAATTCTCTGATTCAAAACAGAGGCTTAGGGATTTTCTTCTTTTACCTCAGCATAGGCCTTTGGCTATACCTCCTGTTCTAGACATTGTTGATGTGTTTTCGGAATCCAGTATGGCCCCTGATTCCCTGCCCTCCAGCACCTTATAAACCTGACGGATACTACAGGGTTCCTGAGTCCCACAAGTTCCTTTTCAAAAATCCTGTTGCAGATCCTGAAACCATTTCTCAAGGGCCTAAGGGCATTAAGGCTTCTACTGCTAAAAATCCTACCCCTTCTGATAGAGACTCCAAGGCGCTGGATAGATGGGGTAAAAAGGTTTATATTTCTGCAACCTTGGCTATCCGGGTTTAAACTGCCAATTTCATTTTTTTTAAATATCAACAGCATATTATTGGACTGCTTAAACAAAAAATGTTGTTGATTTCTGACTGTGGAAAATAAAGATTTACAGGATTTATTACATTTTGCTTAACAAGTTGGAAAGTATTCTTTGCAGTGTGGTTTTGATTCTTTAGAGGCTTAGAAGGCGTGCTTGGCTTAAGGAGCAATCTTTGCCTGATCATGTTAAAGCAAAATTGTTGGATGCTGTTTTAAATTAGGACCGCCTGTTTGGCAATAAGGCTGAAGAGGCTTTAATAAAGATGGAAGATAAAGCTAAATCTATGCAAACTGTAAAAGATTTCTTACAAGTGCATCCTCCAAGAATTAGTAGGCACTGGCTAACAAGAATTGGTCCTTTCTAGCTCCTTCCAGATCCTCTCGAGCCAAATCCAGACACACCAAAAGCACCAGGTTTCAATCCCAGGGGACACTCAGACCTAAGCAATGGGGGGGCTTCCACTTCCAAATCTGGAAATAAGACACCCCCTATGGTAAAGAGTCTCAATGACTTTCCTTTAAAATTACCAAGCACTTAACTTTTAACCGCCCCTTTGGGGGGAAAGATTGCTTTCCATGCAGAAAACTGGGAACTTATAACCCAAGACAAATGGGTTTTGAATATAGTGTCCCAGGGATACAGATTTCATTTCCACACGTTGCCAAGAACAAACGGGTGGCCAGACCTGCCTCCAAGTCAGTGGGCAGAGGCTCAAAAACAAGTACTTTCCCTCTTAAACATGGGGGCTATTTAACCAGTACCAGAAGAGGAAAAGGGACAAGGTTTCTATTCAAGGCTTTTCCTGGTACCCAGAAAAGACAAATCATGTCGTCCAATTCTGGACCTGTATACTCTAAACACCTTTCTGGACATTCCAAAATTCAAGATGCTGACTCTTCAATTACTTCCTATGCTAGGCAAAGATGCGTGGTTGGCAACTCTAGATTTAAAAGAAGCTTACCTGCATGTCCCATACAGGGAATCTTGCAGAAGCTACCTACGCTTCAAAGCAGGCTACCTCATTATCAGTTCTCTGAACTGCCCTTTGGCTTGTCTACTGTGCCAACGGTATTCACAAAGTGCCTGGCTCCAGTAATTGTATAATTGTATTTTGCAGGCAAAGAAATATTCAAATATATCCATATCTGGACAATTGTCTAATTCAGGCAGAAAACCAGGCCATACTTCAAAATCATCTGGCGTTTGTAAAAAGGGTTCTAACTTGTCTAGGGTACACCATAAACTAAAATAAATCCCAACTGGTACCCTCTCAACAGATTACATTCCTGGGTGCAAGCTTGAATACAACTGCCCAGATGGCTTTCCTCACGCCAGAAAAGCAAATTCATTTGGTAACTTCAAGCAAGTGGCCACAAAAACCCTGCTATATCTGCAAGTCAGATACTGCAAGCCTTGGGGTTCGTGGCCTCTTGCATTCTTCTAATTCCATATGCAAGACTGCATATGAAGAAACTTCAGTGATACTTAAAAAGTCTATGGAGTCAACATTGTCACAGCCTGGAAATAATGATTCCTATCATACCTTGCCTACTCCTGGAATTTCCTATGGTGGGCAGAGGCCTACCACCAAAACAAGGGACTGCCATTCACGTTACCCCCTGCCGCCCAAACCCTGACTACAAGACCCATCAGCCTATGCATGGGGGGCTTACCTGGTGGGGAAGTGCATTCAGGGCAAATGGGACCCAAATCAAATGCACCTACATATCAATCAAAAAGAAATGTTGGCTGTACAGAATGCTCTGACAGCCTTCAAGGACTACATTCTTTCAGGACAACTAATGGTAAAGACGTACAACACTACGGTTATGTGGTACATAAGCAGGGGAGTACACATTCCTGCCCCCTCTGCAGACTAGCCATGGCATTGTGGAACACAGCCCTGAGCTACCAAGTGCACCTACAAGCTCAATTGCTGACAGGAAAATTAAATACACTCGCAGACGGACTAAGCAGATACCTCATAGACTCCATACAAGTGGAGACTGGAACCACGGAATTTCAACATATTGACAAGGAAATGAGCGAGCTCAGACATAGATCTATTTGCCTCCCTCTGGAACTACCAGTTGGACAAATTTTGCACAAGGACAACCCACAAAAAAGCCTGGAAAGCGGATGCTCTGTCTTTCAGCTGGAAGAACCTATCAGTCTACGGCTTTCCCCCTCTGCCTCTACTCTGCAAAGTTCTGTTAAAAGTCAAACAGGACAAACCAAGAATGATTCCTAATTGCACCAGACTGGCCACAACAACACTGGTACCCGCTCCTGCGCAGTGTGTCACAAATATCTCCATGACACCTGCCTCAGACACCTTCCTTACTGTCTCAGCCGGAGAACCAAATTCTGCACCCTCAGCTTCCAACATTGAACCTTGCAGCTTGGCTAATCACTTAAATTCACCCTTAGCATCCCTCAGCAAACCTGTGATGGATGTCATCTTGGAGGCGAGAAGAACTAGTACTAGAAAATCTTATGCTGACAAATGGAAAAGATTCTGTGCCTGGAACCAATCTCAAGGGATGAGCACAGCAGCGCCCAATTTACCTCAAATTTTTACAACACTTAACTGAGATGCTTCACAAGGGCCTGTCTTTTTTCCTCCATTAAAATCCACGCCTCAGCCATTTCAGCTCATTATAACACAGAACCTCCCCTCTTCTCTCATCCTGTGCTCAAGCAGTACCTCAGAGGGGTCAAAAACTTGAGACCACCCAGGAGAGCTCCAACCCCTGCCTGGGCAGTTACTTTGTATTGGAGAAACTCACTCTACCTCCTTTCGAGCCAGCTGCTACTGCAGACTTAAAATTTCTTTCTTGGAAAACAGCCTTCCTTCTAACAATCATTTCAGCTGGAAGGATATCTGAGTTACAGACCCTTATGGCAGTGAAGCCTTTCAGCATCTTTCATGCGGACAGGGTGTCACTCAGGACCAATCCATCATGCCCAAGGTGGTATCCAGTGTGGCTGTTAAGTCCATTCATTTGCCAGCTTTCTTTCCCATCCACAGAACAAAGGGGAACGGATTCTGCATTCATTGGATGTGCACAGACAACTTAGATTTTACTTGGACAGGGCTAAAACTCTAAGAAAATCTGAGCAATTGCTGGTAGCATTCGCTGCAGGGGCAGAGGGAAAGGCTATTTAAAAACAAACCATTTCTAAATAGATAAGCCATTGCCTTAATTTCTGCTATAAGCACCATGGAAAACCTTTCCCCCAGGGGATCAGATCTAATTCCACCAGGGCTGCATCTACTTTTGCAGCTTTTCTCAGAGGGGTTCTACCAGGGATATTCTAGAAGCTGCTACCTGAAATTCAGTTCATACTTTCACCAAGAATTATCATTTTCCAATTTTTTTTCAATCCAGAGCTGGCTTTACCACTGCTGTCTTACAGGGCCATATAGCTGGTCCTAATGGTGCATAAATCCATCCTCCCAACCATGGCTTTGGGAATCTTCCCAAATGTAATGACTGCAACAGTGAAACACGAAGAACATAGTACAGTTGTGTACACTTACCATAAATGTAGATGTTCGAGTGTATTCACTGTTGCAGTCCTAGTTACCCTCCCTCCAGCCCCCTGTTTTTCTTTGACTCGACCACTACTTTCTGTGACCATGCTTAAAAGCCTTTTTGGTGTATTTGCTTTTGGTTGGAGGTATATTTTTGTGTTTTAAAATTTTATTTTGCTCCCCATTTGGGGGGCACCTGACATCTGGGGCAAGAGAAATGAGGTAATGACGTCGGCTGCATGTTTTATATCCCTGACATCATGGAAGAAGGGACAGCAACCGACGCAGGACCCAAGACTTGGTTAATCAGGCCGACAGAGGGCAACCTGCCAGAAGATTACCCAAATGTAATGACTGCAACAGTGTATACACTCAACATCTACATTTATAGTAAGTGTACACAACTGTACTATCTTAGTAACAGGATGTTGTAAAAATGCTCTCTCCTGGTGTATGCAGTCAAGAAATCCTAATGGGCCATCCCTTTGTTTCCCTGCAACCCAACGCTATAATGATCATGGATGCCTCACAGGGTGGGGGACATTATCTGGGAAGAACAGTCCAAGGCACTTAGTCTCCACAAGAGGCCAACTTGTACATCAGTGTCCTGGAGATGAGAGCAGTGCTCCTAGCATTGCAAACCTTTCAGTCTGCTTTTCCTCGGGGAACACTTGCTATCCAGTCAGACACCTTGTCAGTGGTTTAGTACAGCAACAAACAGGGTGTAAAAAATCCTTCCCCCTTTACCGGCAAGCTCTGAGTGTGGCAGTGGGTGATATCTTCCAATTGCTTTCTTGTGGCAACGCATTTCCTGGGGAGTTGCAACGTGATAGCAGGCAAGCTGAGCAGACACATTCTACTGCCTCTTGAGTAGGCTCTCAATCCCAAAGTGGCAAAGGAAATCTTTCGCCAATGGGGCTAGCCTTGCTGCAATGTCTTTGCCTCCCCAATCAACAAGTGCAGCAGCTACTTTGTCCTAATCCCCACTCAGGCGGAGTCGCTGAGAGACACGCTCTTTCTCAGTTGGCCCTCGAGTCTTCTTTATGCCTTTCCCATGTTTTCCTGCAGACAGACATACTTTACAAAGTGCCTGACACTGCTAAGCATCTACTTAAGTGCCCACCTGCTGACTCAGCCACTGTCTCAATCCCTCATCCTAGGTTGCAAACAAAGTGATTCAGATTATCCCCTTGTGGACCAGGCAAATTTGATTCCTCTTTCTTTGGCCTCATTTAATTCATCGTCTGTCTCAATCTATACGGACAAAGCCTCCAAGCTTGTACCTACTACCACCATTCTCCCTGCTGACAAAGACAGCAAAACTGTGGAAAGGTTGGGCAAAAAGATATGTACTTCGGCTACGTTGGCATTCTAAGCTACAAATTACCAAACTCACATGGCCAAGTATGCCTTGTCCCTTTTAGAATCCGCCACCAAACATCTGGCAGATATTCCAGGCTCCCCTGCCAAAACATGACTGTCCTCTCTCCCGGCTCTCTCTTCACAGGCTACCAGATACTCTGTCAAGTGCAGTTATGATGCTGCTGAATCCTCAGCCAGGTCAGCAGCATCAGCAACTGCCTTATGCAGATACTCTTGGCTTCACCTACAACCCCTGCCTGAGGATTTCAGGGCAAAGCTCATTAATGCTCCCTTGGACAATGCTGCTCATTTTGTTCTAAAGTAGCAGACCTTTTCAAGTCTCTGCAGCAAAAAGACAAAGAAATGCCAGACCTTAAACATTTGCTGGCTTCTCCAGTACCCAGGTTTCAAAGAAACTATCCAGCAAAAACGCAGTTTATTAGGAAGCACTCCCATCCTGCCCCTACTTCAAGGCCTCGTAAGCCCACAAGGAAACAACCTCCTCTAGCTTAGAGCATCCCCTCCCTTTCAGGACAGGGCAGGTAGCATCTGACTACCTGCCACCTTTGCCTCCTCCACCCCCTCCACCTGTACCACTGTCAGCTTGCCACTCTCACCGCCTCCCTGGTTGGACCAATCTCACGTCAGACAAGTGGGTCCTGTCCATACTACAAAACAGTTACTACATGTCCTGGATCTCCCCAGCCATAGGGCGGGGCATCCCACAACCACCTTCACAGCAACTGCACCTCTTGCAACCGGTAGTGCAGACTGTGTTAGCTCAGGGCACCATAGAGACATCCCCTCAGCTGCTAAAGGAAGAGGATTCTACTCAAGGCTCTTCCTGGTCCCCAGGAAGGACGGACCCTGGAGACCTATTCTAGACCTCTCAAATCTCAACCTTTTCTTAAAGGTCCCTACCTTCAAAAAACTGACCCTGCCAGCCCTTTTCCCACTCCTAATTCCACAAGGATTCCTGCCAACATTAGATATAAAAGATGCTTACCTCCACATCCCAATAAAACCCACCTACAGGAAGTACCTGAAATTCTTTGTGGGTTCCTCTTACTTGCATTTCTCTGCCTTGCCCTTTGGACTCTCCACTGCGCCCAGAGTCTTCACAAAATGCTTGGCACCAGTGATTGCTTACTGCAGGATAACGGGAATACAGATATTCCCTTACCTAGACAACATGTTGATCCTGGCTGCCAGCCAAGAAACCATCCAAAGGCACATCCAGTTTGTGGCGGCCCTCCTTCAATCACTGGGATTCCAAATAAACTTCCCAAAATATCATCAGCAACCAACCCAAGACATTTCTATTCCTCGGGTATGGGATCTGCTCAGACCTCATGGAGGCATACCTACCCCCACCCAGAGTGACCTCATTGACAGAACATCTCCTTCTGGTCCTTTACTCCACAAAGTTGATTTGCAAGGCAGTACTTCAAAGTACTGGGCTACATGGCAACTACTATACCCATACTTCCTTTAGCAAGACTGCACATGAGCAAGTTACAATGGTATCTTTGGTCAGTCTGGAAGCAACACAGCCACCCTTTGGAGCACATTGTGCCCCTTCTACCTGCCTAAAACAGGAAATAATATGGTGGCTGTCACAAGTGAAGCATAACCTAGGCCTTCCTCTCCAACCGCCTTAGTCCACACAGGTCATGCACACACACGCTTCAGACCTGAGTTGAGGAGCCATTCTCAGCCACCAAAGGGTGCAGGGCCTGTGGCCAAATCCCCACAAATTAGAACACATCAGTGCCAGGGAAATGAGAGCAGTCCTTCTAGCCCTCCAGATATTTCTTCCTTTCCTACAGCAAGGACCACTACAGATATACACAGACAACACCACTGTACTGTGGTATATCAACAAGCAGTGAAGGACCAAGTCCTACCTGCTCTGCAGACTAGCCCTCTTGGTTTGGGAATTTGCCACCTCATAGGGAATCACTCTGCAGGCGACCTACATTCCCTTTCTCCAAAATTCCCAGGCAGATTATTTGAGCAGAACCAGCACAAACAACCACAAATGGATACTTCACAGAGATGTCTTCGTGGATCTGGTCCACAGGTGGGGGGTATACCTCAAATAGACCTGTTTGCCGCCACCATCAACGGGCAACATCCTGGCTTTTGCACCAGAACCCCTGCCAGTGGCAACAGATGCCTTCTCAATTTCCTGGAAGGTGAAATACTTATATGCATTCCCTCTTCCCACTTATTCAGAAGGTCCTGCTGAAAATACGGCAAGACAATCCAAAAGTCTTGTTGGTGACACCCTACTGGCCCAGACAACACTGGGTTCCCCTTAGTTCTACATTTGTCCAAGGGCAGTCACCACACGTTACCCCCCAGAGTGGACCTTCTCACACAGCACAAGGAATCACTAATTCACCCACAGTGGCCGATTCTACATCTATCCCTGTTGCTAATAGGATTCTGATCCCCTTCAGTCACCTTTACAAATTTACAACGAGGACATGCTCAATGTCCCACAGGAGGCTAGGAAACCAAATACAAGAAAATCATGCCTTTCAAAGTGGAAAAGATTCACTATCTGGTGTCATAAAAGACAGCTGGACTGGCTTCTTAGCGAACACCCTCTAATGCTGCCTTATTTGTGTGAACTACTACAAACTTGATTGGCTTATTCATCCATCAAAGCTCATCTGTCTGCTATTTCTGCATGCCTGCCTCTGGATCCCCCATTAGCATCCAGACTTCCTTTCAAGCTCTTCCTTAAAGGGGTACTTCACCTCAGAGCCCCCAGGAAACCCTCTCCCCCACCTTGGACCTTAACTACGTGATCAAGAAGCTTGCGCTCCCACCCTTTCAGCCAGCAGGTAAAGCTTCCCTATAGCATTGTACTTGGAAAACTGTTCTGTTAGTAGCCCTGACCTCAGCCAGAAGAATATCAGAACTCCAAGCCCTTATGGCTATTCCTCCTTTCCTTGTTTTCCACAAGGACAGGGTTACCCTCAGGACAAACCCATCCTTCATGCCCAAGGTAGTGAATGACCTGTCCCTCAACCAGGCTATACACTTACCTGTCTTTTTCCCAGACCCACAGGGGGACAGTGAGGGAGTGCTACATTCCCTGGATGTACACAGACAAATCAGGTTCTACCTGCACAGCACCATGTCTATCAGACAGGCTGACCAGCTTTTCGTCTCCTTCCACCTCAGAGCCTTGGGGAAGGCAGTGTCCAAGCAGACTATTTCTACTTGGATCTCAAAGGCCATCAGCTTCTGCTACAAGTTCCATGGTAAGTCTCTGCAGGGTACAGTTAAAGCACATTCCACAAGAGCTTTGGCCTCTTCAAGTGCCTTCTTTAAGTGCCTGGATACCCCTACTATCCTGGAGGATGCTACTTGGTCTTCTGTTCGTACCTTCACCAAACACTATAAACCTGACCACATCTCCAGATACAGGGCAGGGTTCGCCAGTGCTTGCCTTCATGGATTCCTGGAGTTTGCCTGTAGACCACTACCTCAATCTCAGTGAGCTTTGGCACTCACCCATATGCAGAATACTGCAACATGGGAATAGAAGGACATAGAAAAGTTGTGTAAAATGTTACTATAACCATAGATGTCCTTCTCTTCCATGTTGCAGTATTCCTTCCCACCCACCTTCCCCTCCAGTCAGCTAATAGCTTCCCTATGTGGATGGCAGTGAATTGGCATTGCCCTTAGTAGGACTGCCTCTGAATGGGGCCTTCAGTTCTGAGGGCCGGTGTGTGCTGATGTCACCTTTATGGCCCATGTTCTCTCAGCCATGTCAGATGTCTCTCACACCTTGGAGGGACTGAAAGCTTTTAAATACTGGCCGTACATACACGAGACTAATGGAGTAAACCCTTATGCAGAATACCGCAACATGGAAGGGAACGACATCTATGATTATGGTAAGATTTTACACAACTTTTCTTTACTTTAGTGAGGGCTGTGTTATATGCATGTTCAGAACGCAAACATGTTCTTCGTGTTTCACTGTTGCAGTCATCACATTTGGGTTATCCCTGCCAGGGTAGACCTCAGTCGGCCCAAATACCAGAGGCCTAGTATTTATGCGTCTGTTGCTGTCGCTTCAGGACTGATGTCAGGTAGTCAGTAGTATAATGTAAGGCAGCCAACGCCATTACATCAGTCTTTCTTGCTGTGGAGCCCGAAGCAGAAGCAGTTCGCACGAGTGCCGGTTGGCCGCTACCTGAGTTTCATCTACCGAACTGAAGTTGAAGCCTTCTAAAGCTAAGTACCCCGTTGGGGATCCTTTTTTCTTGCGATAACCGATGTCAGAAAAAGTTAATTGTCTCGCCTGTGGAAAGCAAATACCACACCTAGACTTCCATTCTTTCTGCGTCACTTTAGGCCCAGACCACGACGTCCCCCATTGTCACTTCTGTGCTTTGTTCAACTCCAGAACTATCCATCGTCGGGCCCTTATTGTAGCCAGATTTTTTGTCTTACAGTCCTCTAATTCTGATATGGCTTCGGTAAGACATCCGACAGCCGATCTTCAGAAAAAACGTAAAGATAATGACAGAGATATACTGTACAGGTCCAGACCTACCGACAACTCTTCTGTTAAGCTAGTCGTCAGTTCTCCGGTGCTCAGTGAGGTGCTTTTGCAGCCCTTGATGCCAGTTTCTGTGGATTTGCAGGCCGCTACCGAGATCCTATTGGAGTCCAGTATGCTGCAAAGCTCTCTGAGTATGGATCCTGCAATTGTCTCTACCTTGGATGGGTCTGGAGGCACTGAGCAGGCTCCAGCTTCTGAGGAAGTCCTTCACATTACAGATTCTGGACACAAACCGCCGTCTTCTTTCGCGACTACCGTTCTTTCAAAAACGACCACGTTTTTAAGGCCCAGGGTACGAACCACACCCAAGAAACCGACAACCCACTCTCAGGCACCTGCTTCCTTGCCTCAGTCTCAAATGCTTAAAATGGTGGAAGACCTTACCATGCTGATCAGGGTAAGCCAAGCTAGCCCCTGCAAAAGGAAAAGAGATCTGTCCCCTGTAGTTTTGTCTGAACAAGCATCAAATGACTCTGATTCATCTGAATATGAAGACATGCAACCCCTCTCTACTTATGAGTATTCTGATGCAGAGGATTCCATCCCTTCAGCCTCTCCCCCAGAGGATTTTTCCTTTGGGGAAACCCTGCATACCTTAAGGGAGCATTTCCAATGGGAGAGTCAAGACTAACCTCAGTCTTAAAAGGGACTCTGGGAATTCCTAGATCTTACAAAGACCCTTGGCCATCCCCCAGTCCTGGATGTTGAGGATGTTTTCCTGGAATCCAGCTTGACTCCTGACACCCTTCCTCCTCCAGAATAACAGACCGGTACTACAGCGTCCCTGACTCTCACAAATTTCTTTTTAAAAATCCTACTGCTGACCCTGATGTAATTTTTCAAGGGCCTAAAGGGATTAAAGTAACCCCTGCTAATAATCCCACCCCCTCAGATAGGGATTCCCAAGCACTAGACAGATGGGGTAAAAAAAGTATATACTTCAGCTACTCTTACTATCAGGACACTAAATTGTCAATTCCATATGCTAAAATTTCAGTAACATACCCTGGAACTCCTCAAACAAAATATGTCTTCCTTTCCTGCTTGGGCAGAATTTAAAGAATTACATGAGTTAATGCATTCTGTAAGTCAAGTAACTAAACACACCTTGCACTGTGGTTTTCTCACCCTAGAAGCTTCTTGCAGGGCAGCAGTCACTGGATCGGTCATTAGAAGGCATGCATGACTTAAGGAACAGCCCCTGCCCCAGACCATGTAAAATCTAAATTGTTGGTTGCCCCCTTGCACAAAGACAACTTATTTGGCACTAAAGCAGAAGAGGTCTTAAAAAAGATGGAAGAAAAAGCAAAATCTATGCAAACAAGTATGGATTTCTTGCAGGTCCAGCAGGCATTGTCCCACCAAATACTGGTCCTTTCCTGCTCCCACTAAGCCAGTCAAGCCTAGGCCCCGGGGAACCAGACCCCCCCCCCCCCAGACAGCAGCCACAGGGAATGCAGAGATCTAAGCAGTGGACTATCTCCACTTCAAAATCAGGGAGTTCTAAGCCACCCCTTATGGTAAGACCTCACAATGACTCACCTCCCCCACCTCCTCCCTCTGCCCACCTTCACTTACCCCTAGGAGGAAAACTCTCCTTTCACGCAAGCACCTGGGCCACCATTACCAATGACCACTGGGTTCTGAACATAGTATCTCAGGGATACAAATTTTCCTTCCACACCCTTCCAACCCCAAAAGGGTTCCCAGATCTACTTCCAAACCAGTGGGCAGAGGCTCAAAAGCAAATCCTTTCCCTGCTTTCTATGTGGGCAGTAGAGCACTTTCCTGCAGAACAGATAGGCCAAGGTTTCTACTCCAGACTTTTTCTGGTGCTCATAAAAGAGGGCACCTGGTTACCCCATCCTCGATCTATCCACTCTAAACACCTTCCTGGTGATTCCAAAATTCAGAATGCTCACCCTGCAGCAGCTGCTACCCATGCTCTCCAAGGACGCTTGGCTAGCCACCCTAGATCTAAAAGAGGCCTACCTCCACATTCCTATCAGGGAATCATGCAGGAAATATCTCCTTTTCAGAGCAGGATCTCAACACTTTCAGTTCTCTGCGCTTCCCTTGGGCTTATCTACTGCTCCCAGAGTTTTCACAAAATGTCTTGCTCCGGCCATTGCCTTTTGCAGACAAAGGAATATCCAGATTTACCCATACTTAGATAACTGCCTTATTCAGGCAGACAGCCAGGAAAAGCTGCTCAAGCACCTGGCCTTTGTAAAAACCCTACTAACCTCCCTAGGGTACACAGTCAATGAAAAGAAATCCAATCAGGTTCCCACCCAAACGATTATCATCTTGGGAGCAAGCCTGGACACTGCATCCCAGATGGCATTCCTTACACCAGAAAAACAAATTTTCCTGACAGCCTCCTTCTCTCAACTAGCCACCAGGCCCCAGTTATCTGCAAGGAAGATCATGTAAGCTCTGGGATTCATGGCATCTTGCATACTACTCATTCCATATGCCAGACTGCATATGAGGACATTTTTGTGGTACCTAAAAACCCTTTGGTATCAACACACTGAAGACCTGGAAACTCTTCTACCTATAATTCCTTGCCTCAGAAAAGATTTTCTTTGGTGGGCAACAGCATGCTCCCACAACAAGGGACTGCCTTTCTCACCACCGCCCGCCACCCAGTCCCTCACCACAGACGCATCAGACTATGCTTGGAGTGCACACATGGACAGCAGGTGCATACAGGGCCAATGGAGCCCGCAACAAATCCCTCTGCACATCAACCAAAAAGAGATGATGGCTGTCCAGCACGCCTTTATAGCTTTCAAACCCTTTCTCTCTCCAGGGGCTCTCCTGATCAAAACAGACAACACCACTGTGATGTACATCAACAAACAGGGAGGGACTCACTCATACCCTCTATGCAGGCTGGCCATGACCCTTTGGCACACAGCCTCTGCCATGCAGCTGCACCTGTTAGCGCAATTCTTACCAGGCTCTCTCAACTCTCTGGCAAACCAATTAAGCAGAAATCTTCTGGACCTACATGAGTGGCAGCTCAACAGAAGAACCTTCACCCTAATAACGTAGAAATGGGGCACCCCAAAGGTCAACCTCTTTGCCTCCCACACCAACCATCAGCTCATCAAATTCTGCACCAGGGAGCATCACTGCATGGCTTGGAAAGTGGATGCCGTGTCTTTCCCCTGGGTCAATCTGTCGGGTCTATGCTTTTCCTCCACTACCTCTCATCCCCAGGGTACTGCTCAGAATAAAGGAGGAAAAACCAAGGACCATTCTTATAGCTCCAGAATGGCCTCGCCAGCACTGGTACCCCTTGCTGCGCAGCCTGTCCCCACTGCCACCATGGCATTTTCCTCAGATTCCAAACCTCCTGACCCAGAGGGAAGGGGAATTCTTGCATCCCTAATTTCAGACACTCAGTTTGGCAGCTTGGCTTATTACCTAACCCCGAGCCAATTTTCCAACCTCAATAAACAGGTTCTAGATGCTATCCGTGAGGCCAGATGCCGTAGCACTAGAAAGTCTTATGCTGGCAAATGGAAAAGGTTCTGTAGCTGGATCCAGGCTAAGGGAGCTAATACGGCACAGCCCTCCCTCTCATCATGGATTACTTAGCTGACCTACTACACAGTGGCCTCTCTTTCTCCTGTATAAAAATTCATGCCTCTGCTATTTCTGCTCATTTTCCCACTGAGCAGCCCATTTTCTCACACCCTTTGATCAAAACAGTTCCTAAAAGGGGTTAGCAACTTGAGGCCACCCAGAAGGGCACCAACCCCAGTCTAGGACCTTAACTTTGTATTGGAAAAGCTCACCCTGCCCCTTTTCAAACCAGCTTCTTCTGCAGAACTAAAATTTCTCTCCTGCAAGACTGCATTCCTTCTGGCAATTACTTCAGCCAGAAGAGTCTCTGAGCTGCAAGCCCTCATGGCTGTGGAACCCTTCATCATCTTCCATGCTGACAGGGTATCCCTCAGAACTAAGCCATCTTTCATGCCCAAGGTGGTGTCCAGTGTGGCTCTCAACCAATCCATTCATTTGCCCATCTTTTTTCCTAATCCCCAGATCAAGGGGGAAAGGATTCTGCACTCTCTAGATGTGCACAGACAGCTCAGATTCAATGTAGACAGGACTAAATCCTTCAGAAAGTCTGAGCAATTGCTGGTTAGCTTTGCTACAGGGGCAGAAGGCAAAGCCATCGCCAAACCATATCTAAATGGATAGCACACTACATCCATTTCTGCTACAAACAACATGGAAAGCCTCCCCCCAAGGGGGCCAGGACTCAGTCCATCAGAGCAGCCACCACCTCTGCAGCTTTTCTCAGAGGAGTCCCCACCAGGGATATCCTGGAGGCTGCCACCTGGACATCTGTTCACACTTTTACCAAGCATTACCACCTGCCTCTCTTCTCCAAATCCAGGGCAGGGTTTGCCTCTGCAGTCTTGCAGGGCATCCCAGCCAGCCCCTAGTTTCTTTGACTGCTTCCACCCATTTCCTCAGCTTTGGGAATCAGCCCAAATGTGATAACTGCAACAGTGAAACACGAAGAGCATAGTACAGTTGTGTACACTTACCATAAATGTAGATGTTCGAGTGTATTCACTGTTGCAGTCCTGGTTCCTCTCCCTCCATCCCCCTTTCTTCTCTTTCCTTACAAGGGACATATTGGTATTTACTTTCTACTGGTGTGGTTCTTCCACCAGAACCTGGCTCCTACTTGGGGGCTTCTGACAGGTTAGGTCAAGAAAATCTGATGTAATGGAGTTGGCTGCTTTACTTTATACTACTGATGACCTGACGTCAGTCCTGAGGCGACAGCAGCCGACACAGAAATACTAAGCCTCTGGTATTGGGGCTGGCCGGGGGCTACCCTGGCAAGAATATCCCAAATGTGATCACTCCAACAGTGAGTATACTCGAACATCAACATTTATGGTAAGTGTACACAACTGTAATTTCTTTCTATTAAAGTCACAAAGCTTTTGTGGGTCTTCCAGACAAACCTGTTTTCTAATGATTGCCAACAGAACCCATTTAAATCATTCTCTATCGAATTTTCTCATTTTCTTTACTTGTTTCACCCATTAGAGTCTAGCCAAAATATCATGCCATTTTAACTCAAATAATTTTGCCCTAACCTTTAATATTACCTCTAGAGGAGGTCCTTTAATGAAATTTGAGAGCCTGAGTTTCTGAGGTGATTCCTGTCCTCTCTAATAAGCATTTATTTGTCTTACTGTATATAATTGAAGTCAGTACAGTCTGAAGTGAGAATATTTATGTATGCACAAAGGGGTTATCTAGTGAGATGAGCTGGTAGAATTCTTGTCCATCTGGTGGGAACCCAATCCTCCTTGACTGGTATCCTTTTGAACATGGCATGCTAGGCTTTCAGGTCTTTGGTGCAGTTAAGAGACATCAACAGGAGGTGTAGCTTTTGGTTGTGCCATGAACTTGGCTGCACTAGGTATATTTTGAAGAAGCTGCTCAGCTGTAGTCATTATTGGTCATAAGGGACTGGAATACTGGCAGATGAATCTCTAAACACTCATCTCCTAGTTCAGTCACAAAATGCTGCTCATATGAGGCTGGGATAACTCACTGGCAGTGTCGGGTAGAATAGAAAAAAGTTCTGGCTGTCAGCTGCATCCACCTAATGTGAAAATTTCAGGTAGTGAACACACCAGATCTCTTCAGATATAGTAAGGCTTTACTGATAAAACACAGAAACGTGCAATATTTCACCAGAAAAGTAGCCAAAGGTAAAATGACAACAAAATGAAAAACTTAACAAAATATAGTTCAGTTCATTTGCTGCAGTGACAGTAAACATCAGCACAGCTGCACAGCGTCTGTCTTAAAGCTGACACACTTTCTAAATTGCACTCTTTAAGCCTGTTAAAAATCTTATGTAAAACATTATTTTTCCCAAATGTAAAACAACCAAAAGTCCAGGGGGATGCTTGCATCCATGCAAACAGGGCTTTTATATGTTGAGTCTCCTCTGCAAAACGGTCTTTACAAGAATCCTTCCAGTTCAGTACAGGTAGCTTGCAGGTTTGCCACTACTAAAACTTTAACTGGCAGGTATGACCCTCTTGCTGATCTCACCTAAGAGCTAGTTGCCCCAGCCTTTAGCATTAGACATTTTGTCTTTAATAATGAACTCCGAACATAAATGGCCCAACTTCTGCCATCTTGCAGGTAACCTGACCTTAAATAGGTGCAGATTAGTAACTCTTTCTTTACCTGAAACTTTGGTATGCTGGCTTATACGAACCAGTCCCTATTATTTTACTGTACTGTACTTTTATTATTTCCCTTTTATAACCCAGACATTCCACGTTTAGAAAAAGTCACTAGCTGATCTCAAAAATCTCGTTTCTGCCTTTTTTGTTTTACTTGTTGGGCAGTCACCCTGTGGAGCCACCGCAGTGTTTTACTCTGTGTACTATGGTACACAAACAAGCATGCACACACACACAATTATATAAGCAAACATGGAATGGTACAATGATCAACCTTTACATAGTTGGCAAAAGCAAGTCAACTATGCAACAAATGATCACTGAAGCTAACTGCATATAGACATAACTGCAAATGCAAACTAAACTGACTTGCACTTGTTTCTTTGAAACCCATTCACATACAGTAAGACATGATTGTGAATGCAAGTAAAACATCTCGACACTAATAACTATTAAACAAGCACACGAACAACAAAACAAATGCTTTTATATGGGGGCTTCACCCCTCCATTGTGTGTGCTTTCTCCCGTAAACCCTCTTGTATATATAAAATGTAATAATTTAAGAAAAGTGATGTATATTGAGTACATCACTAAATGCTAATGAGTTGGATAGAGGAAACTTCATATCATGTTGTGTAATTTCTTCTATGGATCTCACCATGATTAAAGACCTCCTCAGGGTTGGGAGGGTGACCTAATGGTTAAGGTGTTTGCCTTACAAACACAAGGTACAGGGTTTGAATCTCACTGAGGATAATTGGCTAGGCTTAAAATGGCTCGCAAGGGCAGTTAGCCTAGTACTAATCTATGAACCTATGAGCCTATGTAGTTTAAACTGCATCCTCAGTGTGTCTGTATTACTTACTATCCTGACAGACTGACAGATGCCATAAGCCTTTGGAGGTACCTAAGAGAATAATTATTTTGAATAGGCTTTGTCCAGATTTAACTGTTAATTTTCTTTTGTTGAGATAGGCCATGACAGAAGGCCTTCTTGGAAACCCAATCAGTCTGTTCTTTGAATAAGTCCGTTATGGTTGACTTAAATCAGAGGTCTTTTTGAGGGCATCAGATTCAGCATGGTAAGGAGACCCTCATTCAGATGATTGAATATAAAATCCATGCTGTGAAGAATGCTTTTATTGTGTTAGTGTTTTCTAATGCCACATTATGAAGGACAGAGGAAACTGCAAAATCAATTAATTTAGGCAATATGCTTTTTCTAGAATTTATGGCTGTGTGTGGACACTAATGCGATTCCACTTCATAAAGGAGGCAACTCCACAGATCTATAGCCATCCACTCCTATCTTTCAAAAATCCTAGAGAAATGCATTCACAGGCAACTTCTTAAATATCTACTCCAGAAAAATCTGCTCACTTCCTCTCAACACGGTTTTAGGCCCCACCATGGCACATCCACAGCCGTTCTATCCTTCACCCAGACTATAGCAGAGGCAGGAGATAACAATAAACTAGTGTCATGCATATTCCACGACCTCCCCAAGGAATTCAACACAGTCTCCCACTCTAAGCTTCTTACTAAACTAACTGAACTCAATCTCTTTGCATTCACTACACTCTGGTTGTCTAGCTATCTTATTAACAGACAGCAATCTGTTAGATGGCAGGCCTCTTGCTCACCTTTCTTACCTATCCAAGCAGGAGTACCCCAAGGATTCTTTCTAGACCCCCTTCTCTGTAATATTTTTACTAACAATCTATGCTCTGCCTGCTGCACCTCATCTCTGATCCAATATGCTGATGATTCTACTCTTATTGCCATCTCTGACAACCAACCCTACTGACCTTCTCTCGCTCACTCAGACTTCTTTCAACACCACCGAACACTGGCTAATCAATAACCAACTTATCATTAACCCAAAGAAAACTAGGCTTCTTCTTTTCCTACCAAAATCCATATCCAACCTCAAAACTTCCTTCACTCTGTCTTCTCTAGACAACTCTCTCATACATGCTGACACCCATACCAAACTTCTAGGAATCACAGTTGACAATCAGCTGAAATTTGACCTTCATATCCAACAATTCATCAAAAAGACCAATCAAAAACTTTGTATTTTGAATAGAAACAAAACATTCTTATCCACCACCTCTAGGATATCAATACCTCAAGCCTTACCTCTCCCTTGTCTACTCTGTTTCCCCTATATTTACCCTTCTCCAAGCTAATCTTTTAACCAAACTTACAACCAGATAGCTAGATTTGCCTGTACCCTCCCTTACAAATCCCATCACTGCCTTGCCGTAAAACAATTTCATTGGCTTGCATTCCCCTCAGCTATTACAACTTTCTCAGCTACAGATGATACATTCTCTACTTTGCAAACCTGCAGTCTGTCCCTCCCTGTCAGCCCTCGTATCCCTTTACAGACCTTCATGATCTGTTTGTAGCCTTGACCAACAGCTACTTTACACCTACAGACCTAACAATACAATAGGCAGACTACTTTATAAATGCTCTGTATCTCAAACTTGGAACAACCTCCCTACCAGTATACAGTCTATCCAAACTTTATCCCATTTCAAAAGAGAATTGAAGAGTTACCCTGCTAACTTCTCCCTCCTGCACCTGTCACCGTCCTACTTAACTTTTACTTAACCAATTGCTAGACCATATAATTTTCTCCTCTCCTTACTCTCTAGTAACTCTAATTACAGCACTGTGGTTCCTCAGCTGTACCACTGACCTATGCTCTACCTAAATCTCATCTTTTCTCTGCCATTACTACTGTACCTCCCACCCTCCTCCTCACTGTTTATGCTCTTGACTTTCCTAACTTTTTCTCACCCCTCTACCCCTCTAATACCTCCTCTCTTCCAATTCTGTTTTAGTTTATTTTAAGGGTTTTTCTGTCTGATGACCTGTTGTATACCCTCATTTCATATATAGCATGAATGTATATAATTATGTATCCAAATTCATATTGTTGCAATGCTAACTTTATCATTTGTTTCTTTTTGTGGAGCTTTTCTCCTTGGGTCTTCAGTGAAAATGGGATACTTGCCAAGTGGACTAACCCGGTTAATAAAAGACAAATAAATAATGTATAAATTGGAAGTCTGTGGGATTAGAAAGATTAGGTCCTTTGGCTAAGGGAGAAATGGTGGCTGTTTTCCACACTAAGGAATTGATTTGTAATGTCATGGAGAGGCTTATTATGTAATCTAGAGGGGATAAGGATGAAAGCAGCAATCATTTTAAGAAGGTGAGTATGAAGCTTTCCTTCAGTGTGAATAACTTTGTTTGGGAGGGTCTGCAATAATATTGAGATAGATGACTTTGAATACCTTTGAAGTAGAATTTCGTGCCAAGACTGCTAGCAAATGATGACAGCGTGATTGATATTTAAAATTGTTGCTGAAGATGGCAATTATAGAGCAGTTGTTTTGCAGATAAGGATGTGCTCAGAGATTAAGTGTGATGTAAATTATTGAAGTATGTAGATTTTGAAGCCCCCACTGAACAATTTCTCCGGTGTGCTAGGAGTTTACATAAAAAATAAAAAGTTTTCTTGTTATGCTCGTGATCTAATTATGCCACAACTAGTATAAAATGCTAGGTACACTGTGCCACAAGACAGTTAGTGTCTTTGCCCAAGTTGTTGTGTAAGAAGAATGTACCATCATGTAAGGCTCCACATTTGTGAATCTAGAATACTGATATGTATGCACATAATTTCCTGTGGGAATCTTTGTTTGTACTCTTTAACATCTAAAATAGACTTTAAGTTGGAAGGGTGGAATTCCTTATGTTAACTGTGTTATTTTGAAATTCCCAAAGTACACAAAATCCACAAGATCCTCACTTTAGACCCATCATTCTGAGCTCCTTTCCATGTTGTTAGAAAAGACCTTAAAGCTTTACTTTGTCTTCTTCAACCAACTTAGAAATTCTTGGCATTTTTTTTAATCTAAAATGTGTTTTATTGGTGGAAGAATCTCTGTGACTTGATACTGTCAGTTCATGTACTGTGACCGTATGAAGAAGACAAAGAATTCATGACAGAATTTTAACAAGTAACTAAGATTAAACAAATGGCACTACTGAAATAATGTAATGGGTTTGATTTTTAAGGAAAGTTTTTTCATATTTGAAAAAAGTTATTTCAAACAAATTAATGAAGACTCATTCCTGCACAAACTGTCAGCTGAAACCATCTTCAGATTTTTCTTGCCACAGATTGAATCTCCAACTGTGTCATCGGTCTGTCAGTTTGGCCTGACTAAAGAGTTTTCAGATAAGTACTCTTATGGGAAGGGTCCTTATTTTGGCTTAGAACTGTTGCTGCTGTACTTATTTTTGCAAACAGTATTTTCAGATGTCTGGTAATAAGGTGAAATATTACCTTAGAAGCAGGAAACAGATTATTGCTGTAGAGGATGTGCATTTGATCCTAGTCTGCTGTGTCTTCTGACAGCTTTTCTTTCATCTTCCCGAAAGAAGAGAAAGCAATCTTTGGAGAAGAGCTTGAAGGAAAGATTCTCCTCCACTGTATCTGATGTCTGGTTCTTTTAAGTTCTCTGGCACAACCCTTCTGGAAGCTACTATGTCTTCATCTACTAGCACTTACATGCAATCCAAAACCTGTGTGCTCTTAGTCTGTCCTGTGGCTTCCCCACTAGTCTTTGATGCTTGCATTATCATCCGTACAGGGGTGGGTGGCAATTCCATTGCTTTAAAGGAGGGAATGGAAGGAAACTGGATCTTGATTTTGGGCATCTACCCCCTAATTGAAATCTCAATGCCCAACTGCACTTCAAGAACAGTCCCTGACAAGTTTCAAATCCTCACCAAACCCAGGAAACTCTGCTTATGCAGAAATGTACACAGCTAACTTATATCAGCATGTAAACAATGCATAGAAGCAGCTGTACTCAACAGAAACAAGCTCAGGCTGAACCCTAAAACTAAACCTCCCTAGAAGAATTACAGTATCAGTAAACTTAATAAAAGGAAGAAAATTGTGGCCTAAAATAAAAAAGTATAACACTCAGCATGTTAGAAAACTTATTGTTACATTAAATAAGCTGCTCAAAAGTCTAATTAAAACTACCAAAACCAAATCTGAGGCAAAAGTTGCCACCCAAGCCTAGGACAATCACAAGGCTTTTTTCAACTGTGTATGTAATTTCAAAAGCACTACACAGCAGTGCACTGAGCTTATTGTGAACACCACCAACTATACTGAAGCTGAAGATACAGCAAACCTATTGGCCAATAAACTTGGCTCCAATGTCAACCCCTGACACCCCCAAATATCTTACAAGAACTATTAAAAACCAGTATGCCCCAAGGTATCACATAGGACCAAGTCCTGGAAGCTGTCTCAAAAGCTAAAAATACTGCATCTATGGGTCCTGACGGTATCCCTGGATGTATCCTGAATAGTGTGAAGCATAGCTTATCCATCCCCCTAACAGCAGTTTAACCTCGGCCTCCAAAAAGGCTTTGTATGAAATGAATGGAGGACAGCAACACATACCCCTGGACAAGGAAGGGCCTTCCACCGACTCTGGTAACTACACTCCCATAAGTCTGACCAGCCTTCTATGTAAAGTCATGGAAAGACTTATCATGGAATTAGTAAGGACAAAGGAAACTTCCAGACACTAGACCCATCCCTTTTTGGTTTCTTCAAAGTCAGATGATGCTCAATTAACCTAGTGGACTTTTTCGAAAGCGTCACCAAAGCAATAGACAATGGCAAGACTGGACACACCTAGGCTATGCACACTTCCTATCTAAACCTGGCCAAAGCTTTTGACACAGTACCTCACTCAAGCTTTGTAGAAAATCTTACTAAACTAGGAAAAAACTCAAGTCACCCACTGGATTGCCAGCTGACTCACAGGAAGTCAAGATAGTGGAAGCTACCTCCACAAAAAGACTTGTCACTAATGAAGTCACATGGGGCTCTGTGCTGGGGCCACTCCTGTTTGGCGTCTACTTTTCAGAATTCCAAGCAGACATCAAGAGTCTTTGCTTGATCAAGTTTGCGGACAGTTGAAAGATGGGAGCAGTCACTTAATCCCCGGAAGACTCTGCCATCTTCAAGAAAGGCTTGTTCCAAACAATTAACTAGTGCCAGTCATGGACTAAAACTAAGTGCCAAAAAAAAATCTAGAGCATATCTAAACAATCCTGTGTTGGTTTGTGATTCATTGTGCAATTGCCTGGTAAGAGAAGATTTATTTTGATTTATATTTTATATCTGAAGTAGGAGATTCATTTGTCTGCAACCTGTGGGTTAGGGATCCGATATCGGATCCGAACCGGCATGGTTTATCCAGCTATGGATCCGAGCTCTTAGCTCCTCCCCTCACCCATAATGCCCTGCTCTCCCTACATGACCTCAGATCTAGTTTGCCGCGCTGGTAACCAGGTCTTGGATTCTGAGCTCTTCAGCCAAGTGATTTTTTTGTACTTAAAGAAAGCTTTAATTTGAGTATTTGTTGTGATATTTGAGTGATTGTGTTAGGTTCCCCTTCATAATTTGATACTTTCAACTTAAAATTTTTAATTTTAAAAACTTTTAGTTTATACCCTCCCCTCGCTGGTCGGAGTTTCTGTGTGAGTGTATTGTGTGGGGCCTTGTGTGTGTACTAGTTTTGTACTAGTCTCTGTCTTTTGTTTTTCTTTGTAAAAAAAAAAAAAAAAAAAAAAAGACTTTACTATGTCAGAAGCCCCTAAGGCAATATTCTCCAAGTGCTCCGAGTGTGGCCATAAGCTATCCCCTGCTGATGGCCACACTCTGTGCGTTCGATGCCTTGGGGTTGAACACCTCACTTCTGGATGTTCCATTTGTGCAGGGTTTCAACCCCAGGGCATTGAAGGAGCGGAGGTCGAAGTTGGTCCTGGCTGGACTTCTCCCCCCGGACTTGGCTTCGGCTCCCGCTCCTGTGGTGGGTACCGTGGCCTCGGTTCCCTCTTCGCCTGCTCCCCCTCCTCCACCTGGGACTCAACCTCCCGCTGCTGGGTTGGAGGAGAGAGAGGCAAGAAAAAAGGACCGGAGAGAGAAGCACCTCAAGCGGCTGGCGGAGACCTCCGTTTCGGCCCCACCAGCTAAGCGGGCTTCTCCTCCGGCCTCCTTGGCTACTGGCTCCCCCCCCCCTCGGCTCCGGTCTGCTTTTCACCGGGGCCTGAGGAGGAGGAGACCCGATCTCCGTCGAGGCTATCGAGGAGGCTTTCAAGGCCTACCTCGGTAGCCTCTTCGAGATCCACGTAGAGCCTTTCTGACGCCGATCTGGACCGGATGATGAGAAGGTTCATCCAGGCCCAGATGCAGATGGGAGTGCTCCTGCCCCCCCCCCCCTCTGGGGGGGGGCTCGACCCCATTTTTCAAGCCTATAGCTCTTTCTCCGACCCGCTACCCGGGTTCGGAGCGTTCGGATCCAGGCAGCTTCGGAGCCGGGGGTGGGTCGGCGCCGATAGTACTAGGTACTTCGGATCCGACCCTGCCCTCGAGTGTTTCGGATCCAACTTCTCGGAGCCTGGCTCCGAGCTTCGGATCCGGGGGACTCGGTGTGCCTTCGGCGCCGTCTGTGTCGGAGCGCACTGGTCCTTTGGATCCGAGTGTCTCGGGGCCAGCTCCGATCCACTATCCGAGGGGGAGCCGACTTTCGGATCCTTTGGTCAAGGCTGGCTCCCCCTCGGCTTTTGATGTAGTGGAGAGGGCTCTGTTGAGGGCTTCCAGACCCCCGGCACTTGCTTCGGCTCTGTCCCGCGCTCCATCTGCACTGGGTCAGGCTTCCACCATCCGGCCACTGGGACAGCCCGCTTCAGTGCCCCAAGCTGTTCCTTTGGAACAAGACACTGCTTGCGAGGGCTCCTCGGACAGCCCCCCCCCGAGGAAGTCCCTCGCAAGCATACGTGTAAAAGGAGGCACATATACTCCCCCGAGTCTTTAACTGAAGACACGGATTTGGAGGAAGGGGAAGGCTCCCCAAGATCACCCCCCGAGGATGTCTCCTTTGGAGACATCATGGAAATGCTTCACATAAGGGGGGGTGGTCTGCCCCCAAGTCTTCCTCGGACGAGTCCGTGTTCTTGGAGGCATTTGAAGCGGGCCCGTCTACCTCTTGGGTGTCCCCTTCTGCCGACCCCCTGGTGGACCTCATTACCACCAGGGCATGGAAGGAACCGGACACCATGGAGCCAATCCCCAAAAGGCCAGACCGAATCCTTAGCCCTCCTGCAGACCGTGCCCACTGGAGTAAGAGGCCCCCTGTAGATGCCATGTTGACGGCAGCAGCCAAGAGGGAACTCGCTCAGGAGAGTCCCTCAGTCCACCCTCCGAGCAAGGAGTCTCGGATGATGGACCGCTTGGGGAAGCGAATGTTTAGTTCTGCGACCTTCTTAGTGAGGGTGCTCAACTACTTGGCACGTGATCAGGATGCAGCGCGATCTTATTAAGGAATACGCTGCATCACCCCCTGAGTCCATGTCGGAGGAGGACAAACTTTTGCACTCCACCCGTATGGCCACTCTTCGATCCGTGATGAATACCTCTATGCGGTTGCTGTCCCATGCTACTGAGGGAGCCGCTAGAGCTGCAGGAGTAGGCCTAGTCACGAGACGCCAGGCCTGGCACCGCCATTGCGATTTCACGGAGCCCTTCAAGGCATCCTTCGCGAACGCCCCCTTCGATGGTTCTGCCTTTTTTGGCAAGACGGTTCGCGACACCTTGACCCAGAGCGAAAAGGACGGGAAGACGCTGTCTGCCGTCGGAATCCGCTTCTCTGTGCCCCAGAGGCCCTACTCTAGGAACCAAAAGGGCCAGAAGAAGATGTGGTTCCGGAAGTCGCAGCAATCCCAACCCGCTCAGGACAACCAGCCCTTCCGTGGCAGAGGAGGACAGGGAGGACACCGCCCCAGGGGCAGAGGGACTCCCAGGAACTTTGGGTCCAGAGAACCTTTCTCTGAACAGCCCGCGCAGCAGCCCTGAAGGGTTGCCCGACTGCTCCACTCTGGAGGCAGTCGGGGGACGTTTTTCGGAGCACCTAGTGGCATGGGAGTCCATAACATCAGACCACTGGGTCCTCCGCATTATATCCAGAGGATACAAGATCCCCTTTCATCACAATCCAAAATTCAAATCCCTCCCTGACGTTCCACCTGGTCAGTGGGAGGCCGCTTTGGCAGAAATTGGCCATCTGCTGGGGAAAAGAGCCATCCAGCCCGTCCCCCCTGACCAGATCGGATCAGGGTTCTACTCCAGGTTCTTTTTAGTGCCAAAGAAGACGGGGGACCTAAGACCAATTTTAGACCTGTCCCTGTTAAACCTGGCAGCTCCCAAGGAGAAGTTCCGGATGGTCACCTTGCAATCCATCCTCCCCCTTCTGGGAGAGAATCACTGGATGTGCTCTATAGACCTCAAGGATGCGTACTACCACATACAAATGGACAGACATTCCAGGAGGTTTCTTCGCTTCCGGCTGGGAGCCAGTCACTACCAGTTCAGGGTCCTTCCCTTTGGTCTCACCACAGCCCCCAGGGTGTTCACCAAAGTATTAGCAGTGGTTGCGGCCCACCTGAGGCTCCAAGGGGTGCAGGTCTTCCCATACCTGGACGACTGGCTCCTTACCGCCCCAACAAGGCATCTACTATCATTGGCGCGGGACTCTTTTCTTCATCTAGCTCCCCGCTTGGGCATCACGATAAATGTAGCAAAATCCAACCTGGCCCCTACTAAGTTGATAGATTTTATAGGTGCCAGGTTAGACACAAGGGAGTTAAGAGCCTTCCTCACAGCCGACAGAGTTCAGAATTTGCGACTCCAGGTGCGGGCCATCCTCCACTCCAGCTCTGTTCCGGCGGAATTGGTCCTGAGGGCTCTAGGGTCCATGGCGGCAGCAATATCTCTTCTTCCTCTCGCCAGGTTCAACATGCGGGTCCTTCAGTGGACACTTCAAGTTCAGTGGTCTTACCTTGCTCTACCTCTGCATCATCCCATTGCGATCAGCAAGGCTTGCAGGCGGTCCCTCTTGTGGTGGCTCCACTCACAGGATCTCCACGGAGGCCGCCCCTTTTGTGCTTCTCCCCCTCTCGCCACGGTGACCATGGATGCCTCCCGCCTCTGGTGGGGGGGGGGCATTTTGCAGGCAGGACGGTCCAAGGCACGTGGAACGACTCAGAGACCTCCCTGCATATCAATGTTCTAGAGATGAGAGCAGTGCTCTTGGCGTTGCGAGCACTTCAGGCCTTTCTTCCCCTGGGAACAATTGCGATTCAGTCAGACAACATGTCGGTGGTCTGGTACATCAACAAACAGGGGGGAACCAGGTCTTATCCCTTATGTCGAGAAGCCATGAGAGTGTGGGAATGGGCGATCTCCACCAACCGCTTTCTCATTGCAACGCATATTCTGGGTCGGTCCAACATCCTGGCAGACAAGCTCAGTCGCACCATTCTCTCCCTGTACAAGTGGTCTCTCAATGCTCAAGTAGCGAAACGTATCTTCGCACGGTGGGGAACTCCTTGTTGCGATCTTTTTGCGTCTCCCTTAAACACCAAGTGCGACAGTTTTTTTGCTCTAATCCCTCCTCCAGGGGATTCCCCGAGAGACGCTCTGGTGCATGCTTGGCCTCCCGGTCTTCTTTATGCTTACCCCCCTTTGCCTCTGATGCTCCAAGTTCTTCAGAAAGCCTCTCGGTTGGGGTGCCGAATGATCCTCATTGCCTCATTCTGGCCTCGACATATCTGGTTCCCTTTCCTAAGGTCTCACTCGGTGAATCCACCTTGGATTCTAGATCCCATTCCGGATCTGATATCGCATCCATCGAACCTATCAACTCCGAATCTGGACAACCTGAAGCTAACTGCTTGGCTGCTCCAGTTCCACTCCTAATTAGGACTCCCGGTATCTCGTCTCCCGTTAAGGCCATCTTGGTAGCGGCTCATAAACCATCTACCAGGAAAGTTTACCGCAGTAAATGGAAACGATTCTCCATTTGGGCGGAGCGGCAAGGTCTAGATCCCTTCACGGTTCCCCTTCCTCTGGTGCTAGACTTCCTAACCACTCTCTTTAACGATGGTGCCATTAGTTCCACGGTCAAAGTGCAGCTTGCGGCCATTTCTCACTATCATGTTGGTCATGACTCTGGACCACTTATGTCTGCCAAATTGTGTAAAATCTTCCTTAAAGGCACCTTTCTCCTTAGGCCCCCTGTCAAGCAAGCGGTTCCTCCTTGGGATCTGTCTTTGGTTCTTCAGGCCTTGACCGCTCCCCATTCAACCTGCGGCCACAGTAGATCTTAAATTTTATCCCTCAAGACTGCTTTCTTAGTAGCCATTACTTCGGCCAAAAGAGTTTCGGAACTTCAAGCCTTATCTTCAAAGCCTCCTTACTTGGTCTTCCATCCGGACCGTGTATACCTCAGGACCAGTCCCTCCTTTCTTCCTAAGGTAGCTTCAGAAGCAAACATTAATCAGTCCATTAACCTCCCTGTTTTCTTTCCTAAATATCAGAACAAGGGTGAATACAAGCTGCATTCTTTGGATGTTCACAGGCAGCTTCGTTTTTATCTTAACAGGACAGCTGGTCATAGGCAGTCCGACCAGTTATTCATTTCCTTTGCCAAATTTAATCTGGGTAAGCCAATTTCCAAAGTCTCCTTGTCACGCTGGATTTCGCAGTGTATTCTTCTAGCTTATCAAGCCTCTGTGAGGCCCGCACCGGAGGGAGTCCATGCCCATTCAACTCGGTCAGTTTCTACCTCAGCGGCCTTTAAGGCTAGGATTCCTCTGGATGACATTTGTTCAGCAGCCACTTGGGCTTCATCTCATACCTTTATTTCTCATTACAAGCTGGATATCACATCTAGAGGTAGAGCATCCTTTAGCTCCGCGGTGCTCCGGAATATCCTTCCATGACGGCCGCCCAAGATTCAGGTAGCTGGGGTCTCTGTCCCGCAGGTTGCAGACAAATGAATCTCCTACTTCAGATTTAGAAGTTATGTACTTACCATAACGTTCCATCTGAGTAGGTGGATTCATTTGTCTGCAACCATCCCGCCCTCCTATCTCCCTGGCCTTGTCAGTTTCCTGCATATTAGGTGTTACCCTTTCCAGGGTATTTTGATTCAGGGCAAACTTGATCTGAGGTCATGTAGGGAGAACAGGGCATTTATAGGTCAGGGGAGGAGCTAAGAGCTCAGATCCATAGCTGGATAAACCATGCCGGTTCGGATCCGATATCGGATCCATAACCCACAGGTTGCAGACAAACGAATCCACCTACTCAGATGGAACGTTATGGTAAGTACATAACTTCTAAATGTTATGTGATCCTATCTCGCCTACATTCTGACTGATGGGTTCGGAGCCGATCCCTCGGCTCCGACTCGGCACGCTTATGCCAAAGAGCGAAGTCTCTTATTGGCTGAGCTTACTATATCCCAGGATGCACCACTACCAGTCCCCCAGATCTCGTTTGCCGCTAACCTGCGAAGACGTGGTCTCGAGCTGGCTGAGCTGAGTAGTAATTTACTAACTTTTTCTGTCAGTTTTTTGCTGTTTTTGTCTTTAAAAAAAAAAAAAAAGCTGTTTTAACGGCTATTCTTCTCTTTGTGTGTGTTTGGGTTTGTTAAAGACTTGTTGTGTGATTGGGTTGAGTTTGGTTTAGGCCCCCTTCATCTAGGGCCTTCCCGGTCAGTCAACCCTCCTAAAACCTTACGGGGTTTCAAAGTTCTTTGTCATTTGCGCTTTTAAGCGATAACTGTAAGCCTATATTTAGGTGGTGTCAATCAGAAAGTCAGTAATTGTATTTTTTCCTGTCAAAGATTACTGAAATTGTCTTACCATAATGTCTCAGAATCCTAGGCCTTCGGGCTTTAAAAAATGCACAAAATGTAGTTTCAAAATGTCCATCACAGACGATCACTCGCTCTGTGTGTATTGTTTGGGTGCAAAACACTTACAGGAGTCATGCAGCGTATGTCACGCTTTTTCCTCAAGGGTCCTCCAGGAGAGGAAAAATAAATTGATTCTTAAGGGGTTAATTAAACCTTCTTTTGAAGAAGCCTTGGCATCCTCTCCTTCTCTGGCTAAAAAGAAAAGGGCGTCGGTTCCGACCAGTCCGTCGGATCCGACCACCAAAAGACATAGGCAGGCCTCTCCTTCGGCTCCAAGGACTTCAGAGCCGAGGTCGGAACGGTCTGCCTCGATGCCACCAGTCTCGACTCCTCTGGCTTCGGAGCCGATGGCTGGGGCATCGAGAGGCGGGTCACCTTCGTCGGCTCCACTGGTCTCGGAGCCGACAAGGGTCGCCCGCTCAGACACTTCCTCCTCGGCGCCGAAGTCCACCTCGGGACCGATGGAATCTGGTGTGTGTATTCCTTTGGCGCCGATAATCATCGAGTCACCTCGGAGCCGGTCCCCTAGTCCTTTGGGGCCATTGGAGAGGCCGTCTCGAACCCGTTCAGTTTCCTCTCGGTCTTCGAGGATGTCAGATTCTGATATAGACAGGGTGCTCCAAAGACTGTTCCAGTCCCCAGTCTTCCAAAAATTTGTTTCGGTTCCGACCCAGTTGGCTTCGGAGCCGATGACCCTGGCTCACCCCATTGCCATTCCTCCTCCGACTGCTTCGCCCGCCGGAGCAGGTGCTGTTGGAGCCGGTGGAGATCTTAGGGTCGGCTCCGACCCTTACTCCAACCCGGCCTCGGGTCCGAGTTTGGTACACGGACTTCTTCGGCTGGACCCGGGGTGATGTTTGGGACCTATGCTTTCGGTTCCGAGCCTCCCTCGGTGCTTGGCTGCGGGACTTCCGTCGGCTATCATGGCTCGGGGACCGGACACTCCCAGGATTCTGGGGTCCGGCTTTCAGAGCCATGAGGAGTGCCTTGGCCAAGTCCTCTTCGCCATCTCTCCGGCTTTACCGGCACCTTCCTGGGCGTGGAGACTGGGTCTTTGGCAGTTCCCTGTCCGTAGTCAGCGGAGCCCCTGGGCCTGAGGTTACCCCATTGGGGTTCCCTCCTCCTGAGGGTTCTTCGGAGTTGTCTTCGGAGGAACCCCAAGGAAGAGATCGTGCAAGAGGAAGCACGTGGACTCCCCGAAGTCTATTACATCGGACACTGATCTTGATGATGCAGAGGGTCCCTGTCGCCCTCGGATGATGTCTCATTTGCAGACATCTTAGAGATCCTCAAACAACGAGGCGGCTGGATATCCAAACCCCTCTGCTGATGAGTCAGTGCTCCTCAAGGCCTTTGGGGCTCAGCCCTCCGCCTCCTGGGTGTCTCCGCCCGACGAGCTTCTGGATTTAGTTTGTCGAAGGCGGGAACATCCAGATACCGTGGAACCAGTCCCTTCTCATCCAAATAAATTTTTGTCTGCTCCCCGAGAAGGAGTTCCTCACTAAAGGCGTGGCTGTAGATGCCATGGTGGTGGCATCTGCTACACAACAGGACGTGGCAGAGGCTTCAACGTCCGTCCATCCTCCTAATAAGGAGTCTAGGAGTATGGACAGGTACGGAAGCGCACCCTGACTTCAGCGGCCTTTACTTTAAGGTCTCTGAATTATTTGGCACATTTTACCAGGCTTCAGAGGGATCTGGTCAAGGAGTTGTCAGATTCCTCTCGGTAACCTACCTGAGCAGCTAGCCCAGTCGGTTAGCTCTCAGTTGGCTATCCTTACGCCAATTTCTAACTCGTCCATGAGGCTCATTTCCTATGCGGCCGAAGGCGGGTAGAGCGCAGGCACAGGCGTGGCTCACGGAGACAAGCCTGGCTCCGCTTGTGTCAGTTTCATGGAGGCCTTCAAGTCTTCCTTCCGACGCTCCCTTTGATGGGTCCTCCTTGTTTGGACCCAAGGTTAAAGACACCCTTACCCGCTGTGAGCAAGAGGGAAAAACTTTATCTGCCGTAGATGCCCGTTATTCCACTCCCTTCGGCCTCACCCCAAGGCTAAAGCAGCCGGGAAAATGTGGTTCCGCAAATCTCGTAAGTTTTTCCCCCAACAGCAGGAAGATTCCCCTTCCAGAGGCAGAGGACGGGGAAATTTTTCAGGGAGACGCCGTCCCAGAGGCGGCAGAGGGCCCCGCAATTCTGGAGACCATGAGTCCTTTCGTGGCTCTTCAGCCTCCCACACATCATGAGGGATTGCCCGGCTGTGCTGCTCGAGCCAGTCGGGTGTCGCTTTGCCAAGCACCTAAAAGCCTGGGAGTCAATCACTCAGGACAGATGGGTGCTTCGATCATTGCCGGAGGTTACACCATCCCATTCACATACTCGCCCCCACCGTCCAAAAAAATCCCGGACCCACCACCCAGTCAAAGGGAAATGGCAGCCGCAGAAGCTTTAAAGCTGCTAGAAACAGGAGTCATCCCACCGCTCCCCACAGACCAGATCGGATCAGGAAATTACTCCAGGTTCTTTTAGTGCCAAAAGACAGGGGACCTGAGACCAATATTGGATCCCAGGAGACTGAACCAAGCCCTCACGAAATCCAAATTCGGAATGGTCACGTTACAATCCATTCTCCCATTGTTGGAGAAGGATGTTTGGATGTGCTCCATAGACCTCAAGGACGCCTATTATCACATACCGATACATCAGGCGTCCAGGAGGTATCTGCGCTTCAGCCTGGGAGTCAGTCATTACCAATTTTGTGCTCTGCCCTTTGGTCTCACCACAGCCCCCAGGGTGTTCACCAAGTGTTTGGCAGTAGTAACGGCTCACCTGAGAAGTCTTGGATTCCAAGTGTTTCCCTATCTGGACGACTGGCTCCTGACTGCCACCACCAGGCATCTACTAATGGACAACCTCAAAGCCACCATCTGCCTGGGTGCTACCCTGGGGATTACATTCAATTGGTCAAAGTCTGTCTTGCTGCCCTCTCAACGCATAAGGTTCATAGGAGCAGAGATAGACTCAAGATTGATGCGCCTTTCTTCCTGCCGAAAGGATCCAAACTTTACAGGGCCAAGTTCAAGCTCTGATCTCGAGATCCAAAGCCCCAGCCAGGATGGTTCTACAAGTTTTAGGCTCAATGTCTGCCACGGTTCTTTTAGTTCCTCTGGCAAGATTGCACATGAGGATTCTTCAGTGGCTATTGTCAACTCAATGGTCCTTTCAGGATCTTCCCTCAATCATCACATCATGATTACGGAAACATGCAAACGGGACCTTCGCTGGTGGCTTCAGACATCCAATCTGAATCAAGGAAGCCCCTTTGTTATTCCCTTCTGAGTGGTTACCCTGACGACAGATGCCTCCCAGATAGGGTGGGGGCATTGTCTGGGCAGGCTAGTTCAGGGCTCCTGGCTTCCAGACGAAGCTCTTCTCCACATCAATGTGTTGGAGATGAGGGCTGTACTTCTATCCCTACAGGCCTTACACAAGTTTCTTCCTCAGGGCATCATCGCCATCCACACAGACAACATGTCGGTGGTCTGGTATCTGAACAAACAAGGAGGGACCAGATCTTACCCCTTTGCAGAGAGGCCATGAGAGTGTGGGAATGGGCTGTAGCTACCAACCGCTTCTTGGTAGCGACCCACATTCCGGGAAAATCAAATATATTGGCAGACAAATTGAGCAGGACAATTCTCTCTCCTCACGAGTGGTCTCTAAACCAAACAGTAGCAGCTCAGGTTTTCAGGAGATGGGGGACGCCGTGCTGCGACCTATTTGCAACTCCACTAAACACCAAGTGCCAAAGGTTCTTCTCCTTGATCCCACATCAGGGAGTACCAGCTATGGATGCTCTAGCACAACCTTGGCCAACAGGGCTACTTTATGCCTTTCCTCCGATTCCACTTCTCTCCAAAGTCATTCAAAAAGCTTCTCAATTGGGGTCCGCAATGATACTGATTGCCCCATACTGGCCTCGTCAGGTGTGGTTTCCTTACCTGAAGAAGCATGCGGTGGACGATCCGTGGACTTTAGACCTAATTCCGGACCTGCTAATTCATCAGTCGGGACATCAGCATCAGTCCCTTCGATCTTTGAAATTGACAGCTTGGCTCCTCCACTTCCGACTTTAGTCAGAAGTCGCACACTAGACCCGGAAGTTGTTCACATTTTATCTTCGGCCCACAAACCCACCACAAACAAATTGTACCTCAGTAAGTGGAAGAGGTTTGCTATCTGGGCTCAACTCAAGGGCTTAGACCCTATCACTGCTCCTATCACAGAGGTTTTGAAATTCTTAACATCCCTGTTTAATCAAGGATCTTCTGTCTCTACTATTAAAGTCCAACTAGCGGCTATCTCTAAATTCCACGAATCCATGGATCCTCCATTGATGAGCAGCAGACTATGCAAAACTTTCATTAAAGGTGCGGGCCTGTTAAGACCCCCAGTTTTTCATCCTGCGCCTCCGTGGGATCTTGATTTGGTGCTTCGCGCATTAACATCTTCCCCTTTCGAACCGGCTGCTACATGTGAGTTAAAATATCTGTCTTGGAAAACTGCCTTCTTAGTTGCAATTACTTCTGCAAGAAGAGTTTCAGAGCTTCAAGCCCTGTCTACTAAACCACCGTACTTGATTTTCCACAAGGATAGAGTATCACTTAAGCCTAATCCATCCTTTGTCCCAAAGGTCTGTTCTAGTTTCTGTCTCCAACAATCTCTAGAGCTACCAGTTTTCTTCCCAAAATTCTCCAATGAAGCAGAATACACTCTCCATAAATTGGATGTTCACAGGCAATTACGCTTCTATTTAGACAGGACTCAGCAACTTCGTAAGTCAGACCAGTTTTTTGTGTCCTTCTCAGATAATAAATTGGGTCAAACCATCACAAAAGCTACTATCTCCAAATGGATCAGAGATTGCACAACTCAGGCTTATTCTTCTTCGAATAAGCAACTTACAACATCTATCATAGCTCATTCTACCAGAGCTATGGCTACTTCTATAGCCTTTCATTCCAAGCTCGCTATATCGGAGATTTGTGCTGCGGCTACTTGGTCCAATCCGCACACTTTCATTTCCCACTACAAATTGGATGTGGCATCTAAAGGACGAGCATCATTTGGTTCCACGGTACTCAGGAGTGTTTTCCAGTGAGCCACCCAGGATTCAGGTGCTAGGGACGCTGTCCCATCAGTCAGAATGTAGGCGAGATAGGATCACATAACATCTTTTAGTTATGTACTCACCATAACTTCAGATGTTTGGGATCCATCTCGCCTACATTCCTAATACCCACCCTCCTTCCCCCTGCCTTGGAGATCAGAAGAGATTGAACGGTTTTGAGTTCTACTGTTTATCTTGTTTCATCTGACGATGTTATATAAGCAGGGCGTGCATGTGTGCATGTATGCGGACAAACTAGATCTGGGGGACTGGTAGTGGTGCATCCTGGGATATAGTAAGCTCAGCCAATAAGAGACTTCGCTCTTTGGCATAAGCGTGCCGAGTCGGAGCCGAGGGATCGGCTCCGAACCCATCAGTCAGAATGTAGGCGAGATGGATCCCAAACATCTGAAGTTATGGTGAGTACATAACTAAAAGTTTTTTACCACTGTTTTTCAATGTGTGTTGGAAGAAAGGGAGACAGCTTGTAGACAAGATTTACTTTATATTTTGCTGATGATCTTCGTGTTTCACTGTTGCAGTCATTACATTTTGGTAATCTGCTGGCAGGTTGCCTGATTAACAAAGTCTTGGGTCCTGCGTCAGTTGCTGTCCCTTCTTCCATGACGTCCGGTCATCGGGTATAAAACATGCAGCCAACGCCATTACATCAGTCTTTCTTGCTGTGTGGTGCCCGAAGCAGAAGCAGTTGGCAAGTGCCAGTCGGCAGACTCCTGAAATTTTTGTTTTCGAGTTTCAGAACCGAAGTCTTCAACTAAAAGCTAAGTACCCCATTGGGGAAACTTTTTCTTGCTCCTTATTGATGTCAGTAAAAGTTAATAACTGCATTACTTTTGGAAAGCAAATACCTCAAAGATTTTCATTTGTACTTAGGTTCATAGATTAGTACTAGGCTAACTGACCTTGTGAGACATTTTAAGCCTAGCCAATTATTCCGTGTGAGATTCAAACCCTGTACGTTGTGTTTGTAAGGCAAACACCTTAACCATTAGGCCACCCTCCCAACCCCTGTATTCCTTGCCTAGGCCCTGACCACGACGTACCTTGCTGTCAGTTTTGTGCTTTATTTTATCAGCGCACTAAACGTCGTTGGTACATTTTTGCCTCAAAATATTTCTGTTCTCTATTTAATTATCCAGAAATTACGTCGGTTAGCTGTCCGACTACCAGAAGTCTGAAAAAACGCAAAGGAAAAGACTGAGACAGGCCGTCGAGGTACAAAACTGCCGACGACGCTTTTCCTAAGCCAGTCGCCAGTACTCAGTGAGGTGCTTTTGCAGCCCCTGATGCCCGCTACTTCTGACTCGCTGGCTTCTACTGAGACCCATTTGGAGTCCAGTATGCCGCGAGATGCTTCACCTATAGAACCCGTGGATGTCTCTACCTTGGATGGGTCTGGAGCCACTGTGCAGGCACCAGCTTTTGAGGGTGTATTCAGGCCTACAGACTTGCATATTAAACTGACTCCACCTTCTATTCTAAGGCCTAAATCTCAATCTATGTCTAAAAAACTGACGCCCAGGCCACATGTTCAGGCCCTTATGTTTAAAAAACAAATTATCAAAATGGCTGAAGATCTTATTACTCTAATCGGGGGTAGTCAACCCCCACCCCTTCTAAGAGGCCTAGAACTGAGCTTGACTATGAATCTTCTGATCAGGACTCTGTTTCTTCTAATTCTTCCAATGACCTGGATTTGTCCATACCTACTTATGTGGATTCTGATGCAGAGGATTCCATTCCTTCTGCTTCCCCCCTAAGGACTTTTCTTTTGGGGAAACTTTACATACCTTAAGGCAGCATTTCCACTGGGAAAGTCAGGAATTTTCTGAATCTAAAAAGAGGCTTAGGGATTTCCTTCTACCTCAGCATAGGCCTTTGGCTCTACCTCCTGTACTAGACATTGTTGATGTGTTTTCGGAATCCAGTATGGCCCCTGATTCCCTGCCTCCGGCTCCTAGTAAACCTGACAGATACTGCAGGGTTCCCGAGTCCCTCAAGTTCCTTTTCAAAAATCCTGTTGTGGATCCAGAAACCATTTCTCAGGGGCCCTAGGGCATTAAGGCTTCTACTGCTAAAAATCCTACCCCTTCTGATAGAGACTCCAGGGCACTGGATAGATGGGGTAAAAAGGTTTATACTTCTGCAACTGCCAATTTCATGTGCTAAAATATCAACATCGTACTATGTGACTGCTTAAACAGAAAATTATGTTGATTTCTGACTGTGTGGAAAATAAAGATTTACAGGATTTATTGCATTCTGCTGAACAAATTGGAAAACATACTTTGCAATGTGGTTTTGATTCTTTAGAGGCCTCTTGCAGCACTGCTGTTACTGGGTCTGTGCTTAGAAGGCATACTTGGCTTAAGGAGCCATCTCTGCCTGATCATGTTAAAATAAAATTGTTGGATGCTCTTTTAAATCAGGACCGCCTGTTTGGCAATAAGGCTGAAGAAGTTCTAAAAAAGATGGAAGATAAAGCTAAATCTATGCAAACTGTAAAAGATTTCTTACAAGTGCAACCTCCAAGATTTAGTAGGCACTGGCCTACTAAGAATTGGTTCTTTCCAGCTCCTTCCAGATCCACTCAAGCCAAACCCAGACATACCAAAAGCACCAGGTTTTGGGACTCGGAACTAAGCAATGGGGGGGGGGCCTCCTCTTCCAAATCTGGAAATAACAAGACACCCCCCTATTGTAAACAGTCTCAATGACTTTCCTTTAAAATTACCAATCACTTACCTTTTACCTGCCCCTTTGGGGGGAAAGATTGCGCTTCATGCAAAAAAACTGGGAACTCATAACCCAGGACAAATGGGTTTTAAATATAGTGTCCCGGGGATACAGATTTCATTTCCACACATTGCCAACACCAAACGGGTGCAAGACTGCATATGAGGAAACTTCAGTGGTACTTAAAAAGCCTATGGAGTCAACATTGTCACAGCCTGGAAACAATGATTCCTATCATACCTTGCCTATGCCTGGAGCTCCTGTGGTGGGCAGAGGCCTACCACCAAAGCAAGGGAATGCCATTCACACTACCCCCTGCTGCCCAAACCCTAACTACAGACTCATCAGACTATGCATGGGAGGCTCATCTGGCAGGGAAGTGCATTCAGGGCAAATGGAACCCAAATCAAATGCACCTACGTATCCATCAAAAAGAAATGTTAGCTGTACAGAATGCTCTGATGGCCTTCAAGGACTACATTCATCCAGGACAACTAATGGTAAAGACGGACAGCACCACGGTTATGTGGTACATAAGCAAGCAGGGAGGTACACATTCCTATCCCCTCTGCAGACTAGCCATGGCATTGTTGAACACTGCCTTGAGCTGCCAAGTGCAACTACAAACTCATTTCCTGCCAGGAAAACTGAATACACTGGCAGACGGACTAAGCAGAAATCTCATGGACCCACGAGTGGAAACTGGAACCACAGATTTTCAACATGTTGAAAAGCAAATGGGGGTGCCCAGACATAGATCTATTTGCCTCCCCCCAGAACTACCAGTGGAACAAATTTTGCACAAGGACTCCTCACAACAAAGCCTGTAAAGTGGATTTTCTATCTTTCAGGTGGAAAAATCCATCAGTCTACGTCTTTCCCCGTCTGCCTTTGCTCTCCAAAGTTCTGCTAAAAGTCAAACAGGACAAACCAAAAATGATTTTGATTGATCCAGACTGGCCATGCCAACACTGGTACCCACTCCTGCGCAGTTTGTCATAAATATCTCCATGGCATCTGCCTCCGACACCTTCCTTACTGTCCCAGCAGGAGAACCAAATTCTGCACCCTCAGCTCCCAACATTGAATCTTGCAGCTTGGCTAATCAGTTAAATTCACCCTTAGCATCCCTCAGCAAACCTGTGATGGATGTCATCTTGGAGGCGAGAAGACCTAGTACTAGAAAATATTATGCTGACAAATGGAAAAGATTCTGTGCCTGGAAACAATCTTTAGGGATGAGCACAGCAGCGCCCAATTTACCTCAGATTTTGCAATACTTAACTGAGATGCTTCACAAGGGCCTGCCTTTTTCCTCTATTAAAATCCGCGCTTCAGCTATTTCAGCTCACTATAGCACAGAACCACCCCTATTTTCTCATCCCCTGCTCAAACAATATCTTAGAGGGGCAAGAACTTGAGACCACCCAGGAGAGCTCCTACCCCTGCCTGAGACCTTAACTTTGTTTTGGAAAAGCTCACTTTATCTCCTTTCGAGTCAGCTGCTGCTGCAGACTTAAAATTTCTTTCTTGGAAAACAGCCTTCCTCTTAGCAATCACTTCAGCTAGAAGGATATCTGAATTTCAGACCCTTATGGCAGTGGAGCCTTTCATCATCTTTCATGTGGACAGGGTATCTCTGAGGACCAATCCATCCTTCATGCCCAAGGTGGTTTCCAGTGTGGCTCTTAACCAGTCCATTCATTTGCCAACCTTCTATCCCAATCCACAGAACAAAGGGGAACGGATTCTGCATTCCTTGGATGTGCACAGACAACTTAGATTCTACTTGGACAGAACTGAATTTCGAAGAAAATCTGAACAATTGCTAGTGGCATTTGCTGCTGGGGCAGAGAGGAAGGCTATTTCAAAACAAACCATTTCTAAATGGATAGGACCATTGCATTAATTTCTGCTATAAGCACCATGGAAAGCTTATCCCCCAGGGGATCAGATCTTATTCCACCAGGGCTGCATCTACTTCTGCAGCCTTTCTCAGAGGTGTTCCTACCAGGCATATTCTAGAAGCTGCTACCTGGAGTTCAGTACATACTTTAACCAAGCATTGTCATTTACCAATTTTCCTGGCTGGCTTTGTCACTGCTGTCTTGCAGGGCCTTATAGCTGGTCATAGTGCTGTATAAATCCATCCTCCCAACTATAGCTTTGGGAATCTACCCAAATGATAATGACTGCAACAGTGAAACACGAAGAACATAGTACAGTTGTGTACACTTACCATAAATGTAGATGTTGAGTGTATTCACTGTTGCAGTCCTGGTTACCCTCCTTCCAGCCCCCTGTTTTTCTCTTACTATTCTTCTACTTTCTTTTACTGTGCTTAAAAGCCTTTTTGGTGTATTTGCTTTTGGTTGAAGGTATATTTTTCTGTTTTTAATTTTATTTGCTCCCCATTTGCGGGGCACCTGACATCTGGGGCAAGAAAAACTGATGTAATGGCGTCTGCTGCATGTTTTATACCCCTGACTACCTGACTTCATGGAAGAAGGGACAGCAACCAACGCAGGACCCAAGACTTTGTTAATCAGGCCGACTGAGGCAACCTGCCAGCAGATTACCCATATATAATGACTGCAACAGTGAATACACTCTAACATCTGCATTTATGCTAAGTGTACACAACTGTACTTTTTACCTCTAGCTTTCACTGTTTGTTGTTAGAAAGGGATAGGTTTTAGACAGGCAAACTGTAGCCATCCCAAGTGGCTTAGTCAGCTGTAAATTCACACAGACTGCAGAGATGACACTCCAGAGCTTATCTAAAGAATCCTTTTAATCTCTATTTTAATTTTTACCACTGTTTTGCACAGTTTATAGAAAGAAAAGGATAGCTTGTAGACAATACAGTTTACTTTTCCTGTCTGAAGCCTCACTTTCTAATAGTGAAAAGCAGAGGTAAAACAACAAAATGCAAGTCAAACTCTAGCCATCCCAAGGAGCCTAGTCAGCTATAAATTCATACAAACTGCAGAGAGGACCTTCCAGAGCTTATCTGAAACAATTCTGTGTTTGTAATTCAGTGGTCCTTACTGTTGAAAAGAGATGCGGCTGTGAGCGAATGTTAACAGAAGCTACTGCTTACATTTGCATGTGATGTAAAGGAATTCCAGCTTCTGTGCGATTTTCACAACTGCTACAGTCAGAGCAATAATTTTATTCTACTAAATTTAATGTTTAGTTGTATATTGTTTGTGTGATTTTGTCATAGAAGTTGATTTAAAATCTTTGTGAAGTCTGTGGTAACTGATTTTGATTATCTTTTTCTCTTAGAATTCTTTATTTGCAGCTGAAAATGAATTCCTTAAATCAGTATGCAATTAACGATTCGCTGAACCACAAGTATCTTTTACAGTGTACTAAATGCCATGCATCTTTAAAGGTGGCACCTAATGATACTGGTTTTCTGTGTTCATGTCAAAAGTTTGATGATTTGCTTACCATTACTAGTCAATCTAGGTCATTGTATTTGCACTTATGCTATTGGTACAGCTTGGAGAACTGTTACATGTATTAATGACTGGACTGATGAGATAAATACCGTTAGGCAAAGAGTAAATAGAATACATTAGGCAAGTGTCTGTTGTCAGTAAATACCACTCAACCCCTGTTGAACAAGATAATACCACTGACAACTTTGGAATTCTGGGTACAAGTATTCAGCAGTGTGAGGATTCAGAGCACATAGAAGAAGAAAAAAAAAGGATGAAGTTCACAACAAATAAGGAAGAAAAAGTGATTAATGTCTATAAAGCAAAGAGAGTACATAATAAAAAGACATTGCTTTGTTGTGTAACACACAGATTACATGGAATTGTAATGTTTTTCTACCACAAAATCTTCATAAGAAAAAGGCATAATTTTTCCAAAGGAGAATGTAGAAGAAAGAAGCAAGGGGTTGGTGAAAAAAAGAAGAAATAAAAATTGAACATGGAAGGACTGAATTACTGTAAGAAAAAAATAAGAAAGAAATCAGCAACATGGCTCACGCTTTGGATGTACAAAGCCAGCTGGATAACAACTGTATACTTGCAAATGCAATAAACAACGAAAACAGTTGGATTAATACGACTAATAGTGATGAAGATCGTTCCTTTGTAATAACTGCTAACCAGGTATTACTGAATTAGTAGCAGAAGATTTTTTTTGGTCTTCTCATAAAAGATATTCTTGTAATTGGAGATTTATTAGAAGAACTGATACTTAAATTTGCAGAAAAGATAAACATCAGATAGTGTTATGCTTGCCAGGAGCAAAAATACAGGATGTGAGAAAGGCTTTAGAATGCCATAATGTTAAGAAGTATGGATCTGTTTTTATTCATATTGGTACAAATTATCTCATCCACAAGGACTCTCTTTTAGTAGGGAACTTACAGCCCTATTAGACAGCATAGCTTTTACTGGTGTTAGGACATGTTTTTCACAAATCACATAGAGAAAGGAGAGTCAGGTCACAGTGAATGAAAAGATTTTTTTGGTAAATACCTCCATGAAAAAGGGAAAAATGAAAATGTATATAATGACCATGCCTAATTTTGGGTACATGCTTTTAGACAGGGTGGTGTGCACGTGTTAAGATAGGGAAGAGAGATTTTGCAGCAGATGTTTTGCAATATTTGACAAACACAAGGCAGGATTTTTGCCATGTTGAAAATTTAGCATTTCACAGATAACAGCATTTGATGCATCTCTGATGGTTGTTACTGGTAGGAGCATTAATAATGAAGTTTTGTTTTATTGGAAGGTTTGCTGTTTTCCCTTAAAGCTGATGTTACTGTTTGTGAAACATGGTTAAAGAGCAATGACTGGAAAACAGTTTTATCCAGGTATAAATGTTTTTACTGTAACAGGCAATCTAACAAAAAATCTGATGGAGGTGTTATGATGGGGACTGAAGATTATGAGACCTATGATGATTACATCTTTGATGATTACACCAGTACTGTAGATTGTGTAACTGTGACAATAAAGATATTTCTGGAACATCTAACAATTGGAGTGTATAGTCATCCAGACCTAGATAAGTTCATGCATTTCTTGCATGAAAGACAGGCGGAAATAATAGTGACTGGATACTAAAATTTACCAGAAACAGACTGGAATAATTTTGATTAAACAACATTAGTAAGGACATTATTTAGTGTATGTTAATGAACAAGAAATGCTTCATGTTCTACAAAAGCCTACCAGGGAAGGGAACAACATTGTTTGTGTTCCTAAAGAAATTACTGTTACTTCATGTCAAGTTTTACCACCATTGATGACCAGTAGTCATGGGGTTATAAAGGTTAATTTGTTGCTAGGTAATTCTTCAAAACTAGAATCTAAACGAGTGCACAGAAGATTGACAACAGATTATATGGAAGTCAAACTATTTATAGTGATGCATTGAGTAAAAAAACAGCAGAAGGAATGTGAAGGGAGGATGGCCTAATGGTTAAGGTGTTTGCCTTATTAACACAAGTACAGGGTTTGAATCTCACAAGGGATAATTGGCTAGGCTTAAAATGGCTTGCAAGGGCTGTTAGTCTAGTACTAATCTATGAACCTATGAAAAGTTTTGAAAGAGAAATTGAATGCAAAAAAAAATATATATATAACATCAGGATTTAGACACAACATCAGGAGAACATATTTCAGTAAGAACAAGTTACTAGATTGAGAGAAAAAAATATTAGAAATGTAAAAAAAAAGATTTTGAAAACTGAAATACACCGGATAAACAAATTAAACATTGTGCAAGACAAAATCAACAAGAAAATTCATATAAAAATATTGAGTGTAATATGAAACCATTTTATAGTTACATAAAATGTGGTAAGAGTGAAGACATACAAATTGAACTGTGTAGATTCCAAAATTTTTTTCAGACAGATTATATTTACAGACTCTTATGCAAAGCAGTTTGGCTTCACAAAGGGTTGATGCATTCTTGTAGTGACATCCAGATAACTTCATATAGTTAAACTAGATTATATTGAAAAGGAGCTATGCAAACTGGATGCAGACAAAGCACATGGAGGAGATGGAATTAATGGTAATGACCTGAGAACACTTTGGCATGAACTTAAGAGTGCAATTCTATCTGTTATTTACTTGGGTCATATAAATATGGGGAGATTCCTCAAGACTGGAGAAGTGTCCTTGTTAAACCTATATTTAAGGCAGAGGGGAGAAGGACAGACCCACCCATAAGTTTACTTACATGTTGTGGAAAAGTAAAGAAGCAGATTATATTGGTTAAATCATCAGAACTAGAAAGGTTGGAACTGGGAACCATATATCAGCATGCATATGTTGAAAGTAGATATATTACTACCTGTAACATGATGTTCTACTGCAATATAATAACCTTAAGTGAAAAATTGTGCGGTGATGTAATATGATAGGGTCATACAGAAAACAGTCAGTAAATTAAAACTAGATATTGATGTACTTGTAATAAAATAGATAGCAGCATGGCTTACAGGTAGGACATGGCAAGTATCATACAGTAATTTGACAGGTAAAATTTGAGGTTATAATCAGTGTGTCCAACAGGGCTCTATCCTAGGCTCATACTTGTTTAGAATGTATCTTTCAGATCCTTCTTTTTCATCTGAGGTGTTTTATAGTCTGTATGCAGATGACTTGAAAATGGGTAAACTGATTACATGCGTTACAGAAAGGGCATGCCTGCAAAATAACTTGACTAAATTGACAGTTTGGATGCAGGAGAATAATGTGCTGATAAATACTTTAAAAACTAACCATGTGAGATTTGGGAGACATAAACTGAAAGTGAATATTTAATACAGCACACAGTAATTGAAACTGTAGATTAATTTAAGGACCTGGGTATATGGGTCGATCCCGCTTTGAATTTTTCTAATCATATCAATCAATTGGTCATTTGTAGTTACAGAACTATAGGTTGTAGGAAAAGATTTATAAAGTTTAGAAAATCAGAAATTATGAAGTCATTGTTACGTTAGACCCAAACTTGAGTATGCAGTAACAATATAGAAACTGTGTAAGAAAACCAGCATGACTAAACTGGAAAGAGTACAGCGGAAATGTACCAAGGGCATCTATGAATGTGAACATTTAAGTTATTCTGAAAGACTAAAACATATAAACTTTTACAGTGTTTCATATAGACATTTAAGAGGAGACCTTATTCAAGTACATATTACATTTAGAGACAACTAACTCTGAGACTTTTTGGGGTTATCAAATAGCAGATAATCATCATACAACCTATATAGAAGATTTCATAGGAATGAAGTGTACTAATTGGTTCTCTGAGAGTAGCTGATGTTTAGAATAGACTGCAAAATTACATTAAAGCAAGCACTAGTTTAGATATTTTAAGAACAGTAGAAGCCAAAAGTGTACCAAACTGGTATAAATACAAAATAGTCCACGGACTCCTTGTGCCAGCAACCAAACGCAAACGTTGTCTTAACGCAATTTTATTTACTTAACAAGCGTTTTCGCCACACAACAATGTGGCTTCTTCAGAGAAAAAGTGATTAACAATGTAAACCAATGCACACCCCTTTTATATGACTCAAGAGGGAAATGACATCACAAATGTTAAAAAGGCTCATTAAGCTCATAAATGAATAATACATAACTATACAAGTTGTATATGAGACAAGCATTTAGAAATTATCAAGACATTGCCAAAGTCAAGCCCAAATAGTTGCAAACTCTGTAACAATAAAATTTCTAACAGAGAACATAAACATAAATTAATTGTATGTATGTATAATGTAATGAAACAGTTTTATAACAGTCTATTTATGTAAAAATATTTTTACAATTAAAAGACATTAAATGAGTCAGAAACACAATAAAAATATTGCAATAATGTGTAATCCATACTGTATGGACACCCTTAGATTTAAATAAATCAAAACCACAATAGAAATTTTACAATAGTGTGTAATCCATACTATATGGACACACTTGAATTAAAATAAGACCAGAATGAGCATTCATAAGATGGCCAAAAATAAAAATAGAAATGAAATTGAGAATAAAAAATAAAAATAAAAATAGAAATGAAATTGAGAATAAAAATAAAACGTACCAGTACCTAAAGTTGGTCATAGTATTTTACAATTAAGTAATCTATAATGTAAAAGCAACAATATATATTTATTTTTATTCTCAATTTCATTTCTATTTTTATTTTTATTTTTATTTTTGGCCATCTTATGAATGCTCATTCTGGTCTTATTTTAATTCAAGTGTGTCCATATAGTATGGATTACACACTATTGTAAAATTTCTATTGTGGTTTTGATTTATTTAAATCTAAGGGTGTCCATACAGTATGGATTACACATTATTGCAATATCTTTATTGTGTTTCTGACTCATTTAATGTCTTTTAATTGTAAAAATATTTTTACATAAATAGACTGTTATAAAACTGTTTCATTACATTATACATACATACAATTAATTTATGTTTATGTTCTCCGTTAGAAATTTTATTGTTACAGAGTTTGCAACTATTTGGGCTTGACTTTGGCAATGGCTTGATAATTTCTAAATGCTTGTCTCATATACAACTTGTATAGTTATGTATTATTCATTTATGAGCTTAATGAGCCTTTTTAACATTTGTGATGTCATTTCCCTCTTGAGTCATATAAAAGGGGTGTGCATTGGTTTACATTGTTAATCACTTTTTCTCTGAAGAAGCCACATTGTTGTGTGGCGAAAACGCTTGTTAAGTAAATAAAATTGCGTTAAGACAATGTTTGCGTTTGGTTGCTGGCACAAGGAGTCCGTGGACTATTTTGTATTTATATTTTAAGAACAGCCTGGTCACTTATTATGGGAACAGCTGATGTTATGTGGTCCAATCTCGCCTACATTCTTACTCACGGGTTCAGCTCCGACTCGGCCAACTTATATTTTTCTAGCACAAAGTCTCTAATTGGCTGGGCTAACCTGGTATCCCATGTTGCACCACTCCATAACCCCAGATCTCATTTGCCGCTCGTGGAGCTAGGACGTGGTCTCGCTTGGCTGTGGCTAAGTAGATTTAAAACTTCTTTTCTCACTGAAAATTGTTCCTTTTTTTTGACAAAAGCTATTTTAATAGCGGTTTGCTTGGTTTATCATTGTTTTTTGTGGTGTGAGTGTTGGTTTGTGGTATCCCTCCGTTCCTACGGGCTAGGCCCGATAAAGTTAGAGAGGACCTAGTCCTCCCTCGTTGGGTGGTTTGTCTAAGGAAAGCGCTTGTCCCTTGTTTCTGTGTGTCTCTGTTGTCATGTCAGAATAGTTTAAATTAGAGATTCGGTCTTCTGTTGTCCGTGGTAGTTTCCCGCCTTATCCGTTGTGGCCTACAGTCCTGTTTCTGTGCTGTTGTGTACTGTGGTTTGGCTGTTTATGTCTAAGGATCAAAAAGAACACAAACCCTCCAGGTTTAAGAACTGTTCAAAATGTAGCTACAAGATGTCCATAACTGGACATGCTGTTTGTGTATACTGCCTCGGGGTGATACATTTACAAGAGTCCTGTAGTTTTTGTCACGCTTTTAGCCCCAGGGTGCTACAGGAGAGAAAAAAATAAACTTATACTGAAGGGGCTTCTTAAGCCTTCCTTTGAGGAGTCCTTGGACTCTTCCTCTAGTTGACAGTCTAAAAGTAAGACTTCTAAGACTAAGGAAAGATCTCCGGCTCCATCTGTTTCATCGGAGCCTCCGGAGAAGATTACCAGGACTCTACCTCCTCGGCTCCCTTGTCCTCGGGGCCACAGGAGGTAGCTGTGATTCTGGAATCTGCCTCGGCTCCTATCCTCTTAGAGCCCATTTGGAGCCAATCTCCTAGTGTCAGACAAGGGTCTCCAGATAGGAGATCAGTCACCTTCTATCTCCTCCAAATCCTCCAGACTCTCTGATTTGGATGTGGATAAGGGTGGTCCAGAGGCTCCTGCAGTCGCCGGTTTTGGCAAAATTATTTTTGGATCCGACCCAGTCAGCTCCGGAGCCAGTCCCGATGAGTGCACCCATGTTTCCTCCTCCGAGCACCTCCTTGTCTTCGGAGCTGGAGTGTTCTGCTCCAGGTGATGTTCTGCCAGCTCCGATACCTCTTAAGGCCTTATTGGTGCCGACGTCGGCTCCTACCATGTTGGCTCCGTCCTCTGGTTTCGGAACCCGGGTTTCCTCTGTTGGGCCCGAGGGGGACACTTTGGGACTTTTGTTGGTTCGAAAACTCCCTCTCGGCGCGTCGGCTTGTGGAGCTTCGGTTCCGATTTTGGCCTCAGAGGTTGGTCGATCCTCGGATTCGGGGGGACCCGCCTTCGAGGCCATGAGGAGTGCACTGGCCAGATCCTCAGTCACATCACCCGTATCAGTCATTCCATCCCCTTCCACTCCAGCGAGAGCCTCTGATGTCCCCCTATCGGTTGACGGCGGAGCCCCAAGATCTGAGGATACCCCCATGAGTGGTCCCCAACTTTCTGAGGGCCCCTAAGAGTCTGTGCCTGAGGAGCCCCCAAGAAATAAGTTGTGCAAGAGGAAGCGCATAGACTCCCAGGATGAGTCCCTCAGCTCTGATAACCAACCTCAAGGAGTCAGAATGGTCCCCCAAGTTGTCCTCCGATGACGTCTCTTTCTCCGACATCCTGAAGATTTTAAGGCAGAGAGGTGGCTGGTCGTCCAAAACCCCCTCTGAGGAGGAGTCGGTATTCCTCAAGGCCTTTGGGGCTCAACCCTCCGCCTCCTGCGTGTCTCCACCCTTCGATGAGCTCCTGGATTTGATCTGTCGAAGGGCGTGGGAGACTCCTGTCTCGGTGAAACCTGTACCAAGACGCCCTAATAAATTTCTGTCCGCTCCCCCGGGAAAGAGTTCCTGTCCAAAGGGGTTTCTGTGGATGCCGTGGTGGTGGCGGTGGCCACTGAGCAGGAAGTAGCAGAGTCCTCTTCCTCCGTCCATCCTCCTAACAAGGAATCCTGGAGTATGGATCGGTACGGGAAGCATACCCTCTCTTCAGCGACCTTCACGCTTTGGTCTCTGAACTATCTATGTCATTTTACTCGGCTCCAGAGACATCTCCTTAAAGAGTTAGGAGATACTCTAGCGGGTAACATACCTGAGGCGTTAACTCAGATGGTTAATGACCAGTTGTCTACTCTTGACTCGATTGTCAACTCGTCCATGAGGCTCATATCTTATGCAGCCAAAGGGGGCGAGCAGGGCAATTAGCTCAGGTGTTGCCCTTAGGAGGCAAGCCTGGATGCGCCTGTGTCATTTCACGGAGGCCTTCAAGTCTTCCTTCACTGATGCCCCCTTTGATGGGTCCTCACTGTTTGGGACCAAAGTGAAAGACACCCTCACCAGATGCGAGCAAGAGGGAAAGACTGTCTGCCGTAGGGATCCGTTTTTCCCTCCCATCTAGGCCTTACCCCAAGGCTCAGAGGGGAGGAAAAATGTGGTTCAAAAAGTCACAGAAGTCTTTCCCTGCTGGTCAAGGTGAGTCCCCCTCCAGAGGCAGAGGAGGGGGTGGCTATTCTGGGAGACGCTGCCCTAGGGGCAGAGGAGGCCCTCGCAATTCGAGAGACCGTGATTCCTTTCACGGGCCTTCCTATCATTGTCCTTGATGTATTGCCCGACTGTGCTATTCCGGAGCCAGTCGGGGGCCGCATTTCGTTGTACCCGGAAGCCTGGGCAAGTATCGCTCAGGATCGATGGGTGCTTCGTATAGTTACTGGAGGTTATTCCATCCCCTTATTGTCAGACCCTCTTCCACCCAAGACAATCCCAGACATTTCACCCAGTCAAAGGGATCACGCAACACTAGAAATTTCAAAGTTGCTGGAAAAAGGAGTCATCCAACCTGTCCCCTCAAACCAGATTGGATTAGGGACTTACTCAAGACTCTCTTTGGTGCTGAAAAAACAGGGGACCTGAGACCCATCTTGGATCTCAGCCGACTGAACTGCTACGTTCTAAAGTCCCAAGTTCCGAATGGTCACCCTTCAGTCTATTTTTACGTTACTGGGAAAAGAAGTATGGATGTGCTCCATTGATCTCAAGGATGCTTACTACCATATCAAAATGGACAGGGCACCCAGGAGTCCCTTACGCTTCCAGCTGGGAGCCAGTCATTTCCAGTTTCGTGCCCTGCCCTTTGGTCTCACCACAGCCCCCAGGGTGTACAAGTGTTTGGCAGTGGTGACAGCTCACCTGAGACGTCAAGGATTCCAAGTGTTTCCATACCTGGACTGGCTCCTCACCGCACCCACCAGGCATCTTCTCATTCAGGCCAGGGAAAAGACCATTGCCCTTTGTCATCAACTGGGAATTACCTTGAACTGGGGAAAGTCTGCCTTGCTGCGCTCACAGCGTGTCACATTTATAGGCGCAGAGCTAGACACCGTTCACATGCAGGCTTTCCTGCCTCAAGAAAGGATAGAGGTGTTGCAGGGTCAGGTTCGCTCGTTGCTACCCCTCAAGAAGGTTCAGGCCAGATGGGTCCTGCAGCTCCTGGGATCCATGGCAGCCACTATTATGTTAGTGCCCTTGGCCAGATTACACATAAGGCTTCTGCAGTGGCTTCTTTCTGCCCAGTGGTCCTTTCAGAAACTTCCCCTGTCCCATTTGATCCTACTAACCGATCGGTACAAACAGGACCTCTGTTGGTGGCTGCGTTCCACCAACTTGAACAAAGGGAACCCATTTATTCCTATGACTCCGGTTGCCACGGTGACCACGGATGCCTCCCAGATAAGGGGGGGGGCATTATCTGGGCAGGACAGTCCAAGGCACCTGGCAGGATCACGAGGTACATCTGCACATCAATGTTCTAGAGATGAGAGCAGTGTTGGCGTTGCAAGCACTGCAGAGCTCTCTTCCCCTAGGAACAATTGCAGTTCACTCGGACAACATATCTGTGGTGTGGTACCTGAACAAGCAAGGGGTAACCAGGTCTTACCCCCTATGCAGAGAGGCCATGTGACTGGCAGTGGGCAGTGTCTTCCCAATGGTTCCTAGTGGCAACGCACATTCCAGGGAAGGCCAGTGTGATAGCAGACAGGCTGAGCAGATCTATTCTGATGCCTTACGAGTGGTCCCTGAACCGCTGAGTTGCGGAGCAGATTTTCAACAGGTGGGGGTCAGCCTTGCTGCGACCTTTTCGCCAATCCCCACAATACCAAGTGCAGCAGCTATTTCACTCTGATCCCCCCACAGGGGGAGTCACCCAGGGACGCTCTAGTCCACGATTGGCCTTCTGGTCTGCTCTATGCTTTCCCTCCGTTTCCTCTGCTACCAAGGGTGATTCAGAAAGCCATTTCCTCGGGAAGCAAGATGATTCTTATTGCCCCACACTGGCCTCGGCAAGTCTGGTTCTTCTTTCTTCATCAGTATGCAGTGGGCAGTCCTTGGTCTCTGGACCCAGCACCAGACCTACTGACACATGTCGGGACAGTCCCATCCCTCCCTGCAGACCCTCAGGTTGACAGCCTGGCTTCTCCACTTACATCCTTAGTCAGACTTCGTTTTTCGCCTGAGGTAGTACACATCTTATCTTCTTCTCATAAATCTTCTACTAGGAAGATTTACTCCAGCAAGTGGAAAAGATTTTCTATTTGGGCTCAGGCCAAGGGTTTGGATCATTTCACAGCCCCCATCCCTGTGGTCTTAGATTTTGTATCCACTCTTTTTCAGCAGGGTTCTGCTCCTACTACCATTAAGGTTCAGCTAGCCGCCATTTCTAATTTTCCCACTTCTTACGAACCTTCTCCCATGGCTCATAAGCTTTGTAAGGCCTTTTTGAGGGGTACTTTGCTGCTTCGGCCTCCTGTGTCAGAATCCATCATGCCATGGGATTTAAATTTTGTGTTACAGGCCTTGACATCATCACCTTTCGAACCAGCTGCCACCTGTGAATTAAAATTTCTTTCTTGGAAGACTGCTTTTTTAATAGTTATCACATCAGCAAGATGGGTGTCGGAGATTTAAGCGTTGTCCATCAAATCCCCGTATTTAATATTTCATAAGGACAGGGTTTCCTCGAGACCTAATCCGTCCTTCCTTCCGAAGGTAACTTCTGCCGTTAACCTCAATCAGTCCATTGAGCTGCCAGTTTTCTTTCCTCAATTTTCCAACACGGCGGAGTTTAAGTTTCATCATTTGGACATACACAGGCAGCTTCGTTTTTACCTACACAGGACAAAACAACTTCACAAGTCTGACCAACTCTTGGTGCCCTTCTCAAAAAATAAAACCGGTTTCCCTGTTTCTAAGATTACAATTTCCAGATGGATTTCTGACTGCATCTCCTATGTTTACTCGTCGGTAGGCAGAGAGTTACCGTTCCCTGTCAAGGCTCACTCCACCAGGGCTGTTTCAGCTTCAGTAGCTTATCACTCCAGACTATCCTTGGATGAAATTTGTGCTGCGGCCATGTGGGCTTCTCTCCACACCTTCATTACTCATTACAAATTAGACGTGGCTTCTAGGGGCCGGGCTTCTTTTGGTTCCACTATTATCAGGAGCATCTTCCATTGAGCCTCCCAGGATAGAGGTGCTAGGGACGCTGTCCCGTGAGTAAGAATGTAGGCAAGATTGGACCACATAACATCTACAAGTTATGTACGCACCATAATGCGTGATGTATGTGGTCCATCTCACCTCACATTCTTACGCTCCCTCCCACCTTCCCCCTCCTGGAGGATTTGGAGGCGACATTTGTTTCAGTACCCTCCAGTATTGGTTATTTTTTTTTTTTTGCTGCCCTGGTTAGTGTGTTACTCTTCTGAACTGTGGTTGCATGTGAGGTGTGACTATGAGCTGCTGCAAACTACATCTGGGGTTGTGGAGTGGTGCAACATGGGGATACCAGGTTAGCCCAGCCAATTAGAGACTTTGTGCTAGAAAAATATAAGTTGGCCGAGTCAGAGCCGATGTTTGGCTCCGAACCTGTGAGTAAGAATGTGAGGCGAGATGGACCACATACATCAAGCGTTATGGTGAGTACATAACTTGTAGTTTTGGTATACTGGCAGGCTAGAAGAGCATTATTGGCTGTGCTTGAAATATTTGTATGTATGTATGCATGCATGCATGCATGTAAAAAGTGCATTATTGTATCTTTGGGGGAACTGCCACATTGACAATGGACCCGTACGTGTCAGTGATCTAGTATTTATCCAACGTGTCTGTTGTGAGGAAGTCGTATATTGCTCAACTTGTAAGCAAAGGGATAGCATCATGACCCAGAGGTGTCATTGTCCAACTGTACTCAGCCCTCATGAGGCCTGAGTGTAATGTCCCCTTTAGTATATACTTGTTCAGACATGCAGCAACTTGAGTCCCCACAGAAGTTCCTTACAAAGAGAATACAGAGACTAAGCCACGTGACTTTAATGGACTTCTTAAAGCTCTAAAACTATACTCTTATAGACTATTAATAAGTGATCTGTGCCTGTCTTATAAGTTATTCTCTGACTCAGTAGTAATGGACCTAAAGCACATTTACAAAGCAAAAAGTATCAGAAATATCCAATCCAAAGACTTTAACGTTTTCTGCAGTACAAACAGAATAGTTTGGAGGGAAAGGTTACATATCCCATAGGATACAGCTGCTCTAGACAGACTCCCCATCCACGTAAAACAAAGCTCATCCCTGTACCATATTCACACACACAACTTAGATCAGTGAATGAAAATAAGGAAATTTACCCCTGGACTGCCCCCCATGCTACTAATGAACAGAGGTAGTGTCTAAATGCCCTATTCAGCAAGGCTGCCTTTCAAAATTCAGTGGTATGACCCCAGAAGCATTCGCTGACAAATGGGAAGTACAGGAGTAAAAGTCATGGTAAGGGTATTTTTGAAGGCCTAATGGGATAACACTGTTTGGCTTAAAATGGCCCTTCAGTGCAGTTAGTCTAGTATTCACCAGTGAATCTAAGACTCCTAAGCAGTTGTCTGCCTGCTTGATTAGCCTGGGCTGAGTGAGCCACCCCTTCCCCAGACCCCACCTCCCTTCCAGGCTTCCTTTTTAAAACCTCTTTTTTAGTTAACCAAGTAGTTTATGGATTTTCTAAAATCCAGATAGCCAACCTTTGAAGAATGCACAGAAATAGTCTGCTAAATGAAAAAGTGAACTTTCTCCCCCCGATATATTCAGATACCTTGGACTCGCAGGTGAATGAATTGACTTGTTAGCTAAATTACTCCATTCTCATACCTGCAGCCATCAGTCTGACATGGACTTCAGTTATTCCACAGCCAATATCCATTTGTCTTCTGTTTTTGCTCTTCATGACTTGAAAAGGGCAAATTTGTGGTTTGGAACTGGCTGATCAGACAAGTTACTTCATAGTGTTGTGTCTGTCTTCTTTAGAAGCACTCCTTACCTCTAAGGGACCTGGACTTTGAGGCTGAAGTGCTTGTCTATCTTGTGTTAGAGACTGATTTTTTTTAGTTGCATTAAAGTTTGTTTTTTGGAGAATCATTTTTCAGATGCTCCTTAACTTTGTGCTAAGTTTTTCAGAATTTTAGAACCTTCTAGTCATTGACAAGTGTAGGATGTCCCTAAAGTTGAATCCTTATTTCCTTATGAAAATGGTTTCAGAAGTTTCCCTGAAACAGTCTATCAGCCTTCTTGTGTTCTTTGCAGTTTGAGAGCCAAGTACAGTGAAGGGCCTCCACATCTCGACATGCATTAGCAAGTCAGGTATTACTTGGTGCAGTTATGTGAGTTTAGGATCATTATCTTTTTTAATTATGACTTAAGACATAGGCAGACCATCATTTAAAAAGACAATAAACCGTATTGACATTTTATTTATTTATTTATTTACATTTGTTAACCGGGATAGTTCGACTGGATATATGTCCATTTTCAGCGGAGGCCCGGGGAGAAAAGCTCCCAACAGTAAAAAACATCATTGCATATCTCAAAAACATCATTACATATCACATATCTCGAACAGCATGATTGAGTATTTGGTGAAGAACATTTAGACATTGATAGTATATTTACAGAAGAACATTAAGACAATCCATACACATAGCATCTGTACATAATCTAGAGAAGGGATTAGTTTTGTTCATTTTCATACATGATACATCACATATCTTTTCTTTGCAAATGACGTGAGTTCATAAATTGCTGAATTTTTGCCTTCCCTTAAACCTCACTCCTCCTCTTTAATCTGCTCCTGAACTTTATTTTGCATGTATTGCTCCCACATTTTCCATTTATTTGCATGTAATTTGCTGCTTCCTTTTTCTAAAGAACCTTCTAGGATGACCGTCCTGTTCATATCATCTGCTTAGATGATAATATAGCTTGTATGTGCTAGGCAGAGGATTTTCCAGTGAATTGCTAACTACATTGTCTTTTGCCATCAGTTAACTAGCCCCAGATCCTTTGACAAATGCTACAGTCAAAGAACATTTTAAATGACTGGCTACAGCCTTTTCTTGCTTCAAGAAAGCTTTAAATGGGGATATCAGTGATATTGCAATTTGATCAGTGCATATCTTCATCAGACATGGTCTTTATTGCATCTTATGGAACTGGGCCACATTTGAGAAGTGAGTACTCCAGGACTCACTGAGCTTTTGCCCATGCAGTCCCTCCTCCTCCTGCCCTTGTGGTTACATCTGAAGAATTCAGCCCAATTAAGGAGCCGCCATGGAGATTTCTTAAACTTAGAGAGAGCAGTTTTACTTCACCTTATCAGCTGATCTGTGTTAGGTCCAATCTTGAAATTTTTTTTTTCCTGGTGTTGGGGCCCCTGTAAATGTGGCAAGTGCATATTTTATATCACTATTTTATAGATCTGTATTGCTATTTCATGATTTTTGAGGATGTTTGCTGGTGGTATGGGATCAAACTGGTTGACTCTTGGAACAGGTGTTGTTAAAAGTGTACAGACATACATGAATGTGGGATTTAAAAAAAAAAAAAAAAAAAAGTGCCAGACTTGGAATGGAGGCAAACTACTTACCCGAGGGTCCACGAAGAGGGGGTGGTTGTTTTGAGTCATCTGATTCAGTAGATATGTATCTTGTTTATATTTAGTACTTCACAAAAAAGTACTTTGCAGTTATTCCCACTCCACTGTTAAAATAGTTACAGCTATTTTTTTTCTTTGAGTCTTGGAGGTGATATTTGTTTTTCAGTTGCTGTTTTGTTATGACAGTAATATAGATTTTGTAATGTGCTACAAAGTTTGAAGTTGAAATGTACAATGCACTGAAGTGCAGGTTTATTAATTATGTTTTGTTTTGTGTGTTAGGGATAAAGCAATAGAAAACGAGTCTGTGGCTACAGTTTTGTTTCAAAACTTCTTGGAAAACCTGGACATCCAGTACAGTCGCTTTGCCAATGATAAAGACACTTTTGTACAGCAGCACAACCTTAGAAAATTCAAGCACAACTTACAGGTAAGAACAGCATTCGGCTTTTCGTCCATCCTGGTTGGAAAACAGAAGTTATATGAACTACTTTAGTCAGATAAGCATTGTAGTTGTAGTAGAAAATCTGCACTGGTGCCGTTTGTTGAGCTTATAACAGGCTTGATTTTTAATTCTGGCTTTAGTTGTACCTTGCCATCTGTGATGGAGAGGTAAATGAAGTCCATTCCTGGTGTTGAAAACTGAATCTGTCCTGCGTGGAAAGTTGTGATATTCTTCGTGTTTCACTGTTGCAGTCATCACACTTGAGTTATCCTGCCAGGGGTAACCCTCAATTGGCCCGAATACCAGAGGCTTAGTATTTCTGAGTCTGTTGCTGTCACTCCAGGACTGATGTCAGGTCATCAGTGGAATAAAAACATCATTACATCAGTTTTTCTTGCCGAGGAGCCAGAAGCAGTTCGCACGAGTGCTGGTTGGCCGCTACCTGAGTTTTCACTTCCGAATTTGAAGTTGAAGTCTTCTAAAGCTAAGTACCCCGTTGGGGATCCTTTTTTCTTGCTCTAACCGATGTCAGAAAAAGTTAATAATTGTCTTGCCTGTGGAAAGCAAATACCACACCGAAATTTTCATTCTTACTGCGTCACTTCTTTAGGCCAAGACCACAATGTCCCTCGCTGTCGGTTTTGTGCTTTGTTCAACTCCAGAACTATACATGGTTAGGCCCTTATCGTAGCTAAATGCTTTTGCTCACTATCTGCGTTTTCTGAAATGGCTTCGGTAAACCACCCAACTACCGATCTTCCGAAAAAACATAAGGATAAAGACAGAGACAGACCGCACAGGTCCAAAACTGCCGACGACACTTCGGTTAAGCTAGTTGCCAGTTCGCCGGTATCTAGTGAGGCCCTTCTGCAGCCCCTGCTGCCCGCTTCTTTGGATTCACAGGCCTCTATCGAGACTCGTTCGGAGTCTGGTATGACACGAGACTCTTCTTTGACTATGGAATCTGTGGATGTCTCTACCTTGGATGAGTCCGGAGCCACTGTGCAGGCACACTGGCTTCCAATGAAGTTCTTCGCACTACCGATATTCGCCACAAACCGACGACGGCTTTCACATCTACAGTTCACTGTAAAACTACCGAGTTTCTAAGGCCCAGGGTGCGAACTACGTCTAAGAAACTGACCCAAGCTCAAGCGCCTGCTTCCATGCCTCAGTCTCAAATGCTTAAAATGGCGGAAGACCTTATGCTGATTAGGGGAAGTCAGCCTACCCTTGCTAAAAGAAAGAGAGACTTGTCCCCAGCAGCTTTATCTGACCAAAAGTCCAACTCTGAGGTTTCTGATTATGAAGACATGCCCATATCTGCTTATGAGGATTCAGATGCAGAGGAATCCATTCCTTCTGCCTCTTCTCCAGAGGATTTTTCTTTTGGTAAAACCTTACGTATGTTGAGAGAGCATTTCCATTGGGAATGGCAGGATTATCCTCAGTCCAAAAAGACTCTGGGAATTTTTAGATTTACCACAGTACAAACCCTTAGCTAGTCCTCCTGTGCTGGATGTTGTGGATGATGTCTTTATGGAATCCAGTCTAACTCCTGACACTCTACCTCCTGCTCCCAGAAAACCTAATGGGTATTACAGAGTCCCTGACTCTCACAAATTTCTTTTCAAAAATCCTACTGCTGACCCATAGATCACCTCCCAAGGACCTAAAGGAATAAAAGCAACCACAGGTAAGAATCCTCACCCCTTCGGACAGGGATTTCCGAGCTTTAGACAGATGGGGTAAAAAAGTATACACCTCTGCAACTCCTGCCATTAGAGCATTAAATTGTCACTTCCACATGCTGAAATACCAGCAACATACAATGGAACTTATTAAACAAAAATTATTTACCTTCCCAGACTGTACAGAAAATAAAGAATTACAGGAGTGTATGCATTTTGCAAGCCTAGATCTGAAGTTGTTAATCCATCTTCCTATTCATCACTGATTGGTTCAGTTCAGAGCCCTCGGAACTGAGTCAGCCTTATACCTAGCTTGCGTGCACCAAAAACTCTCGAGCTAAGCTGCTACCCACAACGCCTTTCACTCAGCTCAGATCTCGTTTGCCACGCAGCCATATAGCAGCATTTCACTAAGCCCTCCAGCTAAGTGATATATTTTTCAAATTTTTATAAGTATTTGTGAGTTCTTTCCTATCAAATTTTTTTCCTCTAATTACTCACTCAGCTCTACCCATAGGTATATTTTTTCTTGTATCATTGTTGGTATTTGCCCTCTTTATCCTTGTGGTATTCCCAGTACCATTGTTGGTATTTCCCTCTCTCTCTAACTTTCCTTTCTAGTTTAGCGTTGTGTGTTTTCTCTATTATGTCTGAAAAGAAAGGGACTACAGGTTTTAAACACTGCTCTTCTTGCAGTGGTAAACTACCTAATAGCGATCTGCATGAGAAATGTGTGTATTGTTTGGGGGGTTCCGCACTTTTTGGTGAAACCTCCCTGTGACATTTGCACCAGTTTCAGTCGGCGGACGCTGAATGAAAGACGAAATAAGTTAATCCTTAAGGGCCTGCTGCCTTCTCCTTTTTCGGAGGCTATTTCTGCGTCGGGAGGTCTCAACCCTTCCTTCTGTGGACAAAAAACGTCTTCATTCTGACCCCTCTTCACTGGCCGGTGATGGAGGCAAGCCTCTTAAGCACAAGGCCCATAAGATGACTTCTGAGCATTGAATCGCCTCCTCGGTTCCGACCACCTCGGCTCCGAGTTTGGCTCCAGTGGTACATACAGAAGTTGCTATGATCGCCTTGTCAGCACCAGTCCCTGCACTGACTATGGCTCCTGCTGCAACTTCGGTTCTGACCAGTTTGCCTGTCTCTACCTCGGCACCGACGTCTGTTCCGACAACATCTTCAGAGCAGCTATTTACCTCAACCCCAGCTGTGACTTTGGCTTCGAGCCCGTTCTCGGCTCCAATTATTCCCCTGCTGCCAGTTTCTAAACTGGAATCCTCATTGCTGTTTTTCAGTACATCATGGACCCAGTACCCTGTCTGTGGATCCATTTGCAGGACAAGCTTTCAGCCCCTTTTTGGGTATTGACCGAGCAAAAGCGCTTAATCTGTTGTTTTCTGGTTGCAATAAAGAGTTTTGACTATAGTCATTTTTACTCCATTGGTGATATCCGGGTCCTGTGGTTTTTGGGCAGCAGTTTGTTCCTGGCTTGGTCCTCTTTTGCTGTTCTGTCCCTTTTTGGGCAGGCCTGATTCCCCCTCAGGAGCATCGATAAGGTCCACCAGGAACCTATCTGAAGTGGATGTGGTGCGCCTCTTTCATCAGCTGCTGACTGCCAGGGGACTTACAAATTTTCCTAGCACCCATCCCACTCTGGGTTTTGAGTCCATTGCATCAGCGACCCCCATGTAATCTCCTCCTTTGGAACCCTCATTTCCGAGGCTCATATTTCCGACATCTACGAGAGGACCCCTTGCCTCGGTGCTGATGACGATGTCTGAGGCTCCAAGGCCCCTTTGGGTGTTGGTTCCGTTGGAACCCACCCTTCCTCAATCTCATGCTTGGGGGGTGGAACCCACGGTTCCGGTTGTGTCACCAATTCCGTCTTCAGGTCAGAGGGTGACTCCCACCCCTGTTTTGCTTGAGGCGCCGTCCCCAGGAGTGGACCATGTGGAGTGGGGTGTGACCCCAGTTCCGAAATGGTCTTCTTTGGTTATGGGCTCCCATTCCTCTAAAGGCGGGCCTGCTTTCCGGGTGATGGAGAGGGTGCTTTCTTTGAGCAATCCTCCTACCTCGGACTTACCACCCGTTCCTGCAGAGCTGTAGCTATCAAAGCCCCCTCCCCCAGGACTTTGAGAGTGCAAGACCCAGGAGACCCCTGTACAGGGTATTTCCCTTTCTGAGTCTTCTTCGGCTGCTCCCACCGAAGAACCCCCTCAGAAATCGGTGTGTAAGAGGAAACACATGGACTCCCCAGAGGAGCCTCTCACAGAAGATAAGACTACGATGATGGGGAAGTGTCCCCACAGTCACCCCCTGATAATTTAATTTGGAGGCATCCTGGAAATTTTGAAGCAGAGGGGTGACTGGAAGCCCACCAACCCTTCCTCAGAGGAGTCGGTATTCCTGCAGGCCTTCTGCTCTCAGCCCTCTACTTCTTGTGTGACCCCTTCCTGCCGATGAGTTAGTCAGGGTCATCGTGCACCGGGCATGGAAGAATCCAGACAGCGTTGAGGCCATTTCCAGGCGATCCGGTAAGATGCTCTCCCCTCCAGATGATCAACCCCATTGGTGTAGAGGTTTACCAGTAGAAGCTATGGTGGTGGTGGCGGCCACGAAAAAGGACCTTGCGGAGGAAAGTCCTGCTGTCCACCCGCCCAACAGAGAATCCCGGGCGGTGGACAGGTTAGGGAAGTGAGTGTTTGCTTCAGCGACCTTTGCTGTCAGGTCTCTGAACTTTTTGGCACATTTTACGAGGCTCCAGAGAGATCTCATCACCGAGCTCTCTGGAACCCTCGCGGGTCAAGTTTCGGATGGGGCACGTGATAGTTGCTTCCCAACTTGCCACCCTAGAGTCAATTTCCAACTCGTCCATGAGGTTGCTGTCCGACGCAACTGAAGGGGCGGCTAGAGCTCCGGGTACAGTCATAGTTATGAGACGCCACACCTGGCTGTGCATTTGTGACCTCGCTGACTCCTTCAAGTCTTCTTTTTTAAATGCCCCTATCGAACCATCAGCTCTGTTTGGTTTTAAGGTCAAGGACACATTAACCAGGTGCGAGCAGGACGGGAAGACCTTGTCTGCCGTGGGTCAATGTTTTTCCAAACCTCAGCGCTCCTTCTCCAGGAACCAAAGGAGTGGAAAGATGTGGCACAAACAGTCTCAAGGTCCTTTCTGTGAGGCACATGGTGAGGGCTCCCCCAGAGGTAGAGGGGGTTCCACTAATGGAAGATGCCCCTTTCGGGACAGAGTGGCTCCCCGAAATCAGACACTCCAGAGATTTTTTCGGGAAGACCGTATCAGCGCTCCTGAAGTGCTGCCCAATTGCTTTCCTCTGGAAGCAGTCGGGGCTCATTTCTCTCTGCACCAAGCTGCCTGGCTCACTATTACAAATGGTCAGTGCATGCAGAGAATAATTTCGAGAGGCTATCACATCCCCCTAATCTCTTACCCAAGACCTCCAAAATCCCTTCCCGATGTTCCACCCAGTCAAAGGGAGGAGGCAGCTTCCGAAATAAGAAAGCTATGTCAAAAATGAGTCATCCATCAGGTCCCCCCCCAGACCAGTGTGGATCTGATTTTACTCTAGATTCTTTTTAGTGCCAAAAAAGATGGGGACTGGAAGTCCTTTTTAGATCTCAGCCAGCTAAACAAATCAGTGGTTCAAACCAAGTTACGCATGTTCACGATTCAATCCATCCACCCTTTTCTTCTGGAAGGTGTGTGGATGTGCTCGATAGACCTCTGGGATGCGTATTATCACATCAAAATGGACAAACGCTCTAGGGGTCTCTCTCGCTTCTGGCTGGGAGCCAATCATTACCAATTCAGAGCCCTGCCATTCGGTCTCTCGACAGCCCCCAAAGTGCTCATGAAATGCCTAGCGGTGGTCACAGCTCATGTGAGATTTCAGGGATTCCAGGTGTTTTGGTATTTAGACAGTTGGCTCCTCTCCGCCCCCACCAAGTGCCTTCTGGTCAGGGCCCTCTGCTACACTCTAGTACTAGCGGAGTTGCTGGGCATCACCATTCTCTGGGAAAAATCCAACCTTCAGCCCTCACAACAATTGGAATTTATAGGGGCAGTATTCAACACTCCAGGTCTGGTCTCTCTTCCCCCTCACGGGCTTCAGAGATTAAGGGCACAAGTTCAAGTGATACTCTGTCAAAGGAAGGTGTCTGCAAAGGAAGTTCTTCAGGCTCTGGGGTCTATGGCAGCAACCATATCAATTGTTCCCCTAGCCAGATTATATATGAGACTGCTACAATGGCTCCTTCTGTCCCAGTAGATATCCAGTCTTCATCCCCTGAGCTCACAGATTCTCATCACCAACTCCTGCAAATAAGATCTCCTCTGGTGGATGAGTACAGATGAAAATCTTTGGTGTTGCCCCTTCCAGGCTCCCCAACCCAGCACCACGATGACCACAGATGCTTCCCTGATAGAGTGGGGGGGGGGCACTTCCAGGGAAAGCCATTCCAAGGCATGTGGTCCAGTATAGAGGTCAACTTGCATGTCAATGTCCTGGAGTTGAGAGCGGTGCTAATTGGTGTTGCAAGCATTCCATCCGCTCCTTCCTTAAGGAACAATTGATATTCAGTCGGACAACATGTCTGTCATCTGGTACATAAACAGGGAGGGACCAAGTCCTACCCCATATGTCACAATGCCATGAGAATCTGGCATTGGGCTATAGCTTCCAACCGCTTTCTGATCGCAATGCTAATCCCGGGGAGCTCCAACGTGATTGCGGGCAAGCTGAGCAGATGCATCCTCCGTCCTCACGAGGAGTCTCTCAATCCGAGTGTGACGGCAGAAATCTTAAGCCGTTGGGGCCAGCCATGCTGTCACCTTTTCGCCTCCCCCTCAAATACAAAATGCAGCAGCTACTTTGCCCTCTTCCCCCTTCACAGGGAGTCATCGAGAGATGCTTGGACTCATGATTGGCCCACGTGTCTCGTTTATGCTTATCCTCCGATACCTCTGATCCCTCTTTTTTTAAGGAAAGCTATTCGGTTTAGAAGCAAAGTGATACTCATTGCCCCATCAAGTGTGGTTTCCCTTCCTCCGACCTCACCTGTTACAACCTCCTTGGACCCTGGTCACTCGTCAGGACCTCGTATCTCACCCACAAGGGCTGACTCCACTGAATCTATCCAATCTCACGCTGACTGCTTGGCTTCTCCACTTCCGTTAGTTGCCAGGCAAGAAATCCTCTCCTCATCTGTCCGTAATATTATCCTGGCCTCCCATAAACCATCCACCAGAAAACTTTACAGGGACAAATAGAAAAGATTCTCTATGTGGTCACATAATCGGATGCTAAATCCGTTTCAACTCCTGTAGCTATGATTCTTCATTACCTCTCTGAGTTGTTTGACAATGGTGCATCAGCTTCCACCATTCAGGTCCATTTAGCAGCTATTTCCAACTTCCGTAATGGTTCAGATGGATTCCCGCTTATTTCCACCCAACTTTGCAAGACCTTCCTGAAGGGAATTTTCCATAGCAGACCTCCTATCAGGCAGCCAGTGGAGGCATGGAATCTCTCCCGGGTTCTCCAGTCTCTCTCTACCCCCTTTTGAACCTGCTGTGACATGTGATCTAAAATTCCTGTCATGGAAATCCTTGTTTTTGATGGCGGTCACTTCAACCAGATGAATATCTGAGTTGCAAGCCTTATGCATCGAGTCCCTATCTGACCTTCCATAAGGACAGAGTTATCACTTCGTACTAATCCATGCTTTCTCCCCAAGGTGGTTTCTAACTTTTCTCTTAACCAGTCCATCGAGCTCCGTGTATACTTTCCAGATTTCTCAAACAAGGGAGAATACTGTCTGCATTCATTGGATGTTCACAAAAACCAACCTAGCAGGACACACCACGAGAACACGAAATATTTCCAAAGTTTCTTTTATTCAACACGATAACAGAAATGAGCGCTTTCGCATGCCTCTAGCACGCTTCTTCAGATATAAGTTACTCTATCAAAACCCAACTGTTTTATACTCCCATCAATGTTGAACATCTTGTTACATAATTAGGTAATCAATTAATCAATTAGTTAATTAAAATGTCAAATAGTTCCATCACTATTTATAAAACAGCAGTAGATAAATACATGGATATTCAGACTGACCCAAAACTCATATATGCTTCAAAACACTGGAAGTTAAATCATGTCACTAAAAGCCGTTCCTCATTGTAATAATAATAATAAAAAATTCTCTAATAAAAATGTAAAAATCTATCTATACTGATCATTAAATGTCATTTACAACAGGGTTTATAACAAACTCATTGGAAAATCTTTAAAAACTAGAGAAGTATGTATTTATAATCTTAAAAAGACTGTATCAAACTCATTTATGCTACTTGAAATTCACTTCGTAAAAAACATCACATCTCATATATAGTGTATAAAGCATTCACAAACAGTGTTCATAAACATCATCACGAATAGGCATCGTACAGCAATAATCTATATGTAAACATTATATCTGAATGCATGAACCCATGTATTTTTTCAACACTTGAAATGTATGCACATTCACCTTCAATTTGTTGAAATAGCATTGAATGCTATCACTGTGCAGTACATACTTACACAAGAGTATATTTGATACATATAAATCCCATCATAAAAAATCCCATCATAAATAAACATTTTATATGTAAGCTTCCACAAGCAGGTAAACAACTAATCCTTCCCTGAATAACTGACGAAAATATCTATATATAAACACTTGCAACTCATGAAATTGTCTACAAGCCAATATAATCGTGAAGTGTCGCTCATCCCATTCAAAGTAGAACATGAATCCATATAGATAATCCTAGTAAAACCAAATTTTGTTGCGTTGTTACCATTTAAGTAACTAAAATAAATTAAGTGAAACTTCCTGTTACTCATGGATTTAAAGTATACTGCCCCCTGATGTTCAAAGAAATATCCGCTACATTTAACAGAGTGCGACGCTGTCTTGTCGTATCTGTCTGATGTTCAAAGAATATGTATCTGCTACATTTAACAGGATGCGACGCTGTCTTGTCGTATCTGTCTGACCTGTTCTAGTGTAGCACAGAAATGACAATCATGAAATGTCGCTCATCCCATTCAAAGTGGAACTAAATCTATATAGATAGTCCTAGTGCAGCCAAATGTTGTTACGTTGTTACCATTTAAGTAACTAAATAAATAAATAAATAATTTAAGTGAAACTTCGTGTTACACATTAATTTAAAATTATGCTACCCACTGATGTTCAAAGGAATGTCTACTACACTTAACGGGATGCGACGCTATCTTGTCGCATCTGTCTTAACACAAAATATTGTGACACAGAAATAACAACAATAGCAAGCCAACTGTAATAATATTTTGTATCTGATATTAATTTAATAAAGCCCCAATCACAGTAGATACTCCACTGTATTTAAAGAGCAAAGCCATCTTATCAAAATCACTTTTCTATTGGCTCATTATATATATATACACACCATTCTTCTTCTTAATTTTTGGGATTCATTGGATGTTCATAGACAACTGCGTTTCTACCTGGAATGAACCAAGTCCTTTCACAAGTCGGACCAACTTTTCATTTCCTTTTCTGGTCCTAGAATGTGGTGTGCAGTATCTAAAGTTACATTGTTAAAATGGCTCAGGGATTGCATTACCTTCTCATATTCGCTTACGAATGAATCTAGGCCTGCTCAAATCAAAGCTCACTCAACTAGGGCTACTGCAGCATCTATTGCCTTCCACTCTAGGGCCTCCATGGATGACATCTGTGCAGAAGCCATTTGGGCTAAACCCCATACCTTCATCAAGCATTGCAAATTGGATCTGATCTCCAGGAGAAGAGCGGCCTTTGGCTCAATGACTCTCAGGAATGTTCTTCCTTAAGGGCTACCCAGGTTCTCCAAGTAGCTTGGGATTCTGTCCCATCAGTGATTAATAGGAAGAAGATTAACAACTTCAGATAAAGAAGTTATGTCTTACCATAAAGTTCCATCCGAGTTGTTCTTCCAGTCATCACACCCTCCCACCGGCCCCCCACCAAAGACTCCTGGTGAATCTTCTGGGTCTTGTGGTGTTTCAGGGTTTCTGCGCAGAGAGATGGCCTCTGAATTTGTTTCTTCTATATGTTACATACAAACATGATCTGAGGTAACGGAGTGAAGGGCATTGTGGGTAGCAGCTTAGCTCGAGAGTTTTTGGTGCACGCAAGCTTGGTATAGGGCCGACTCTGTTCTGAGAGCTCAGAACTAAACCCATCAGTAATGACTGGAAGATGATCAACAACTCAGATGGAATGTTATGGTAAGACATAACTTCTTTTTTCTAAGCATATCCTGCAATGTGGGTTTGATGCCTAGAAGCGTCCTGCAGTGCAGCAGTCACAGGTTCTGTAATTAGAAGGCATGCTTGGCTTAAAGGACAGACCTTGCCAGACCATGTCAAATCAAAACTATTGAATACACCACTGTTTGGCACCAAAGCAGAGGATGTTTTAAAAAAGATGGAAAAAAAAAGCTAAGTCTGTAAGACAGTTACAGACTTTTTGCAAGTCCAGCCTCCGAAATTCAGTAGGCATTGCCCCTCAAAGCACTGGTCCTTTCCAGCCCCCTCAAGGCCACCTCAGACTAGACCTAGGGGAAGCAGAACCCCCCCCCCCCCCACCAGACAGCAGTTCCAGGGAATGCAGAGATCTAAGCAATGGAGTACTTCCACATCTGAAACAGGGAGAGCTAAGTCACCCCATTTTTGAAAGAATTCACAATGACTTTTCCAATCCAGCTCTTACCTCTGCCCACCTGCTTGTACCCCTAGGAGGAAAACTTGCCTCCCATGCAATGGGCCTGCATCACCAACGATCGATGGGTCCTCAACATAGTGTCCCAGGGATACAAATTTTTATTTCCCCACACTGCCAACCCCAAAAGGCTTCCCAGATCTTCCTCCAAACCAGTGGGCAGAGGCACAAAACCAAGTTCATTCCCTGCTCGCAACGAGGGCAATTTAGCCTTTTCCTGCAGACCAGATAGGCCAAGGTTTCTCTTCCAGACTTTCCTGGTACCCAGAAAAGAGGGGCACCTGGCACCCTATCTTAGGTCTTTCCATTCTAAAAGGGTCTACTTCACATTGTCGTAAGCTAACAATATTGAGTCTGATATTATTGGCACGACAATATCGAAAGTGAAGAACATCGTGCAAGTAAATGGAAATCTCAGTAAGGGGAGATTTCCGTTTACCTCAATGCAGTGCGGTCTCAGAGTTGGTATATTTAAGTAGGGGCGTGTGCAGGGAGGCTTGCTCCCCTGCCTATGCCATTTAGTTTTTTTTTTTTATGTTCGATGTCTGTCTTAATCGATCAGTAAAGTTCGACCTTTATTGATTCGATTAAGTACACTTTCAATAACTTGATATAGACACTTCTAAACACCTTTCTGGTGGTACCAAAATTCAAAATGCTCACCCTCTAACAGCTTATTCCTATCTTGTCCAAAGATGTCTGGTTAGCCACCATAGACCTAAAAGGGGCCTATCTGCACATCCCAGTCAGAGACTCTTGCAGGAAATATCTACCTTTCATGGCAGGATCTATGCATTATCAGTTTTCTGCACTTCCCTTTGGTTTATCCACTCCTCCCAGAGTTTTCAGAAAATGCCTGGCTCCAGCCTTTGCTTTTTGCAGACAAAGAAATATTCAAATGTACCCCTACTTGGACGACTGCCTGATTCAGGCAGACAGTCGGGAAAAGCTGTTACAGCACCTGACTTTTGTAAAGGACCTACTGACCTCACTGGGGTACACTATAAACGAAAAGAAATCCAAACTAGTCCCCAGTCAGAATATTGTATTCCTGGGAGCAAGCCTGGACACAGCATCACAAATGGCATTTCTTACTCCAGAAAAACAAGCCTACCTGACGGGCTACTTCTCTCAACTGGCCACCAGAACCCAGTTATCTGCAAGGAAAGTCCTGCAAGCTCTAGGGTTCAAGGCATCTTGCATTCCACTCATTCCATATGCCTGATTGCATATGAGGAAACTTCAGTAGTACCTAAAAAGTATTTGTTGACACTCTCAAGACCTGGCAACTCTTATATGCATGATACCTTGCCTCAGGAAGGATTTTCTTTGGTGGGCAGGAGCATGCTCCCACAACAAGGGACTACCCTTTTCACCACCCCTGCCGCCCAGACCCTCACTACAGATGCATCAGACTATGCCTGGGGTGCACACCTGGATGGCAGGTGCATATGGGCCAATAGAGCCCACAAGAAATCCATCTACACATCAACCAAAAAGAGATGTTAGCTGTCCAACACACATTGACAGCTTTCAGACCCCTTCTCTCCCCAGGGGCTCTCCTGATCAAAACAGACAAGACCACTGTGATGTGGTATATCAACAAGGAGGGAGTGACTCACTCCTACACTCTATGCAGGCTGACCATGACCCTTTGGGACACAGCCTCCGCCATGCAACTCCAACTGTTAGCACAATTCCTACCAGGTTCTCTAAACTCTATGGCAGACCACTTAAGCAGAAATCTACTGGACCCAGATGAGTGGCAGCTAGACAAAAGAGCCTTCACCCTAATAACTCAGAAATGGGCCACCCCGAAGTTCGACCACTTTGCCTCCCACACCAACCATCAGCTCAGCATGTTCTGCACCAGGGAGCATCACTGCATGACTTGGAAAGTGGGTGCCCTGTCCTTCCCCGGGTCATGGTTTATGCCTTTCCTCCACTAACTCTCATCCCCAGGGTACTGCTCAAAATAAGGGAGGAAAAACCAAGGACAATTTTTATTGCTCTAGATTGGCCTCGCCAGCACTGATACCCACTGCTGTGCATCCTGTCCCCACTGCCACCATGGCATCTCACTCAGAACCCAACCCTCCTGACCCAGAGGGAAGGAGAATTCATGCATCCCAAATTGCGGAGCCTCAATTTAGCAGCTTGGGTTATTCCCTAACCACTGATCACTCTGCCAACCTCAGTAAACAGGTTCTAGGTGTTATACGTGCGGCCAGACGCCCTTGCACTAGATTGAAAAGGTTGTGCACCTGGATTCAGGCTAAGGGAGCCTATACAGCACAGTCCTCCCTCCCTCTTACCGTGGATTACTTGGCTGACCTGCTACACATTGGTCTCTCTTACTCCTGTATTAAAATTCATGCCTCTGCCATCTCTGCTCATTTCCCCACTGAGCAGCCCCTTTTTCTCACACCCTCTGATCAAACAATTCCTAAGAGGGGTTAGCAACTTGAGGCAACCCAAAAGAGCACTTACTCCAGTTTGGGACCTTAACTTTGTGTTGGAAAAGCTCACCCTACCCCCTTTCAAACCAGCATCTTCAGCAGAGTTAAAATTTCTCTCCTGGAAGACAGCTTTTATTCTGGCCATCACTTCAGCCAGAAGGGTCTCCGAGCTACAAGCACTCATAGTTGTCGAGCCCTTCATCATCTTTCATACTGACAGGGTTTCCCTCAGGACTAACCCATTCTTCATGCCCAAAGTGGTGTCCAGAATGGCTCTCACCCAATCCATTCATTTGCCCACCTTTTTCCCTAACTCACAGAACAAGGAGGAAAGGATCCTGCCCTCTGCAGATGTGCACAGGCAGCTCAGATTCTATCTAGACAGGACTAAATTATTCAGAAAGTCTGATCAATTGCTGGTTAGCTTTGCTGCAAGGGTAGAGGATAAAGCCATCGCCAAAGAAACAATTGGATAGCACTCTGCATCCATGTCTGTTACACGCAACACAGAAAGACTCCCCCTAAGGGGGTCAGGACTCTCTCCACCAGAGCAGCCTCCACCTCTGGAGCTTTCCTCAGAGGAGTCCCCACCAGGGACATCCTGGAGGCTGCCACCTGGACATCTGTTTACACTTTTACCAAACACTACCACCTGCCTGTCTTCTCCAAATCCAGGGCAGGCTTTGCCACTGCAGTCTTGCAGGGCATCCTAGCCAGCCCCTAGTCTCCTTGACTACCTCCACCCTTTTCCTCAGCTTTGGGAATCAACCCAAATGTGATGACTGCAACAGTGAAACATGAAGAACATAGTACAGTTGTGTACACTTACCATAAATGTAGACGTTTGAGTGTATTCACTGTTGCAGTCCTGGTTTCCCTCCCTCCATCCCCCTCTTCTTTCTTCTCTCTCTCCTTAGAAGAGACATTTTGGTATTTACTTTCTACTGGTGGGGTTCTTCCACCAGAACCTGGCTCCCACTTGGGGGCACCTGACAGGGCAAGAAAAATTGATGTAATGGCGTCTGCTGCGTTACTTTATACTACTGACGACTTGACGTCAGTCCTGAAGCGACGGCAACCGAAGCAGAAATACTAAGCCTGTGGTATTCGGGCTGGCCGAGGGCTGCCCTGGCAGGGATAACCCAAATGTGATGACTGCAACAGTGAATACACTCAAACATCTTCATTTATGGTAAGTGTACACAACTGTAGTTTGTCATCCTCTACTCTCCATTTCTTAGCATTCTTATTCCTCAGTACACAGTGTGTTTTTATCTCTCTCTTTATGGTTTCTAAGAACCTTAAGTGCACACAGCAAATGTATAAACTCCACGACAACTATACTGAAACTGAATTCTGTGATACTTGACACATGTCGTGTTAATCACTGTGCTTATTTGCCCATACAAGTATTTACCCGCATATTCCACTTCTTTCCTTTTTCCTCTGTATACTTTTACCTCTTTGCCTGCCTACCATCAAGCCTCCTTTTAATGGTCTTCAGCCAGTTTACTTCCCTGTTACTGCAAAGTTCCTAGGTTGAGAACAAGAACCAGTCAGAGGGTCCATCATCCAGACACCCATCGATGATGATAGTGCCCTTGTCTATACTGCAGCTGTGAGGGCATTTCTAATTAGTTTTTAACTTTGCCCCTGATAACTAACATGAGCACCTTTGTTACAGTAGGAGCCTCCTGTGCCCTTCTTATGTCTGTGTGCGTGCTGCCCTCCCAGCTATACTCTTCCAACCTGGCATTGATCAGATGACCAAAGCCCATTGTACCCTCTCCTCAGGGTGGGTGAACTAGCATTAGCTGTTCACTCCATTCTCTCCCCTCTCCCTAGCAAGGCTCTTTAAACACACAAACTGCTGCTTGAACTGTAGTCATCTGGGTAGTAGTCAGGTCTTCACCTATCTAAAGCTCAGAGCCAGCTACATCCCATTTTTTTAACTGTCTTTATTGGATGAATATTTAAACAACTTGTTTGCAATTAACAAACCATAAAATTTCCTATATTGTGTTCAACCAAACATACCATTTTTTTTAAAGCTTAAAGTGCATATTTCAGGAGTGTGCATTCAGCTCCCTCAGCTGCCCCTATTGTGGAGGACCGTTCGTATGTTGAGTTTTGAACTATCTTAGCACATGTAATGATCCTATTTTCAGGCTTGGTTTATCCCTTCAAATAATTTTCTGAGCCCCCCCATCATACATGTTTTTTGAAGTTGTCTCGCATGCAAAAAAACACATTACATAATCAACATAATAGCGGCACAAATGATCTTTTTCAGAAGCAAAAACAAATTAACTTGTGTGGCAGAATTTTGCAATGCAGTTCATTCAAATTACGGATTTAACACGGTCTCTCGGATAACGTGCGTATATTGTTCCATCATTTTTTATCACTCTGTTTTTCCACATGTTTCTGAGTAGTATCCCACATTCCTACTTGAAGCAGGAGGAGACATACTTTATATAGTTTTCAGATGTTATGCTAATTAGATGTCCAGATTTTTGTATGCAACTACTTTTCAAGTACTTTTGTTCCTAGTTTTAATTCCTGCAAGTTGAGAGGTATGTATGCATTTCATCCATCAGTACTGTTTAACCATAAAAGTCTGATATGTTATATCCTGGGTTATTTACAACAAAATTAATTTTTTTAACATGTTCAAGGCTATTTTTAATAATTAACTTTTAAGTCCTTAGAATCATGTTTAATTATGGAGCAGTCTGTGTAGATCTGTTTGGTTTCTTCAACAGTGCGCCTAATCTGAATGATTTAGAAGCATCTTTTATACTGGGTATCTTGTCTTGCTTTTGAGATTGTTTTGCTGCACACCAGCATTATTTGGAAACACAACTTCTTGAATTCTAAAGACATACTTCTGGAGCATTTCTCCCCGGGCCTCTGCTGAAAACAGGATCTGTGGAACCTAGTCGGACTTTCCTGGTCAACAAATGTTAAATAAAAAAAAAATAAAATAAAAATTGTCTGCAACTACTGACCATCAAACATTTTGCAGACTACATTGTCTTGAGACAGGACTGGGTGTGCCACTTGTGGTTGCTGTGTTTCATGGATGTTTGACTTTTATATAGTTGACTTGTACAGGTTTCTGTGATATATTCTATACAGTCTTAACATCTTCCCCACAGATTACATTAGGTCTCATTTCTGCCTTTACTAACAGTTTCAGTTTCGGCTGCCGACTTTCCTGTGACTACTGAATGTTGTGTTATGCAGTTCTTTTCATAAAATGTCTCTCTCCATTTTCTTAAGTATATGATGTGATGTTGTCCTCTCTCTCCTTCATTCTCTACTGGCGGGTTTGGAATCGATCCTCCGTTCCGACTCTGTCGTTTACAAAAGCTCGAGGTCTCCCAACTAGCTCGTGGCTTACTCCCTATCCCAGGATGCTCTAGGAATTCCCCAGATCTAATTTGCCACTAAACAGGTCAGGCGTTTTTCAACTGGCTCTGGCTAAGTTTACTCTTGAATTATTATACTGTACCTTTAAAAGTTATATTTTCCTTTAAAAAATGTGTGCGATTATCTTAGTAATTCTTTGACTTTGTTAGTCACAGTGTTAGACGGTCTGTTGCTTGCTGTTTTTTTCTCTGGGGCTGTCATTTTATCTCAAGGCCTACAGTTTCCATCCCTATCCCGGCTTCTCTGTGTGTGTTTAGTTCAGTTAATCTTGACTTGTGTGTGGGCTATTTACTGTTCAGGAAACTAGTTTGAACCTTTTTTCTCCCAGAGTTAGCTTGTTTAACTTGGAGAGCGGCTCAGCCATTTTAAGTTAGAGGGGTTTTTCCTGTGTGGTGTGCTTTTTGTACTGCCAAAAAAAAATTGTTTCTTCTGTTCCTATAGAGAGTTATTGCTTGAAAATATTACTGGTGGTGGTAAGTTGTTGTGTTCTTTCCTGGTTAATATGCCTAAGAATTAAGACACTAAACACTCTGTGTTTAAGAAATGTCCTAACTGCCCCCAGAAAATGTTTGACTGATAGCCATAGTGAATATGTATACTGCCTAGGAGCAGTACACTTGCAAAAGTCATGCGCTCTGTATGCTACTCATTTAGTTCAAGGGTTCTCCATGAAAGGAAAAATAAGCTGATAGTGAGGGGAGTGTTGAAGAGTTCTTTTTCGGAATCCTTAGGAGAAGGTCAGAGTGCATCAAAGCAAACCTTTTCCCTTCCTTCTAGACCTGAAAAATCAAGTAAAAGATCTTCATCCTGTTCAGATCAATCTGGACCTACTAATAAAATATTGAAAATGTCTTCATCGGACCCAAATCTGTCGGGCCTGAAAAGCCATCTACCTCTGTTCCTCTTGTTTTGGAACCATTGATATTGCAGACTCTGAGCCGGTCCCCTGTCCTGGAACCAGTTTCTCTGACTTTAAGGTTGCCAGTATTACAAAGATTGAGATTTCCTGCCCCCTCTTCACAGTCCTCCAGGAATTTGCCAGAAGATGACGTGGATCGTGTTGTGCAGAGGCTTTTAAGTACACAGGCACTAGCTAAATTATTGTAGGAGCCAACTCAGAGAGTTTCGGAGCCGAGTGGACCTACCCCACCATTATTGATTCCTCTCTGACCCACCTCAGAGCCAAAATGCATGGAGCTGATCATTGTGGAACCGTTTGAGCCGAATCCAGTTCCAGGATCTGCAGCTCCAACTTCTGCTTTGACTTCCTCAGTGCCGTCTGAGCTTGAAGAGTCTAGGAGTTGATGCTGTCCAGTCGTGTCCGGGGAGGACAGTCAGATCGGACAGTTATTTGATCTGAACTTGACTCTCGGGGCTTCGGCACAGGTGAGCTTGGCTCCTACATCAGCTTCGGAGCCAACCTCCTTGGTGCTGGGGAAACCTTGTGGGGAACCTGGGGAACCGGGAGCTTCCTTAGGTCATGGGCAGGGAGCTTTCAGAGTGATGAGTGCTGTTCCCATGGGCAGCCTCACTCGCATATCCAGTCATTCCTGCCCCAAAGGCAGCAGTGTCTGTCTCAGCATAACCAATTTCCCACAGACGTGGCGATACAAGGCCTCAGGATGCCCCAATGGGTGAACCCCTCTCTTTCGAAACCTCTCCAGAATGCCCTTCTGAAGAGGTCCCTCGCAAGAGATTATTATGCAAGAGGAACCATCTGGACTCCCCAGAGGAGTCAATCACATCTGACACAGCCCTCTGTGAGTCAGAAGGGTCCCCATGGTCACCCTCTGAGGATGTCTCCTTTGCAGATATTCTAGAAATTCTTAAGCAGAGAGGCGGCTGGAAGCCCATCAACCCTTCTGATGAGGAGTCCGTCTTACCTGAAAGCTTTTGGGTGTCACCTTTCCGCCACTTGGGTGTCTCCACCTTTTGATGAACTTATGGAATTAGTTGTCAAAAGGTGTGGGAGTCTCCAGATTCCGTGGAGCCTTTTCCCCGGAGGTCAAATAAATTCATCACATCCCCCAAGTAAGACAAATACAGAAAGTGTATGAAGTTATGTTGTCCTATCTTGCTGTAATTCTTGCTTGTTGGGTTCAGAACCGAGCATCGGTAACAACTCAGCCGAATACAAAAGCTCAAGAGCTTCCACTGGCTCGAAGCTAACCCCTATCCCATTGCACTGGGTAAAATACCCAGATCTTGTTTGCCACTCAAGCGATCGAGAAGTGTTCCTGCTGCTTTGTTGGCTAAGTATTGTATTTCTCTGTAATTTCTCTCTAGATCCACTTAGTTTTTCGTTGTCTGTGTGCGATAGTGTCCTATTGATCCTTTGTCATAGTTTAGTGCCCTTCCCTGCTGTTTATCGAGAGATCCATTTAAGTTAGAGGGCTCTCAGTGGCCCATTTAACTTAGAGGGCCACTCCCCTTCCTTCTGTTATTTTCCCTTTTTGGAAGAATCCGTTTTAGAGGATTCTTCATTACATAGTTCTTGTGCTTGTATTTGACTTTGTGTATGTTAAAAAAAAAAAAAATTGTTGATTAAGGATTTTCTTAGAGTTAGTGCTAGTTTCGCATTTTAGCTGTCTGTTTTTTCATCTGGTGTGCTTTTGCTTAGTTAGAAGGCTCTGTCATTGGTGTTAGAGCCGTGTTCTCATACCTAAATAGTTGCTTACTTTAACTTGTAGAGTGCATATTTGTTTAAAAAGTTGTCGAAAGAGAAAGAGCAGAGAACGTAAGCAGTCTGGGTCTAAGAAGTGTGGCCATTGTACTCAGAAAATGTCTCTTATGGATGATCACACTAGCTGTGTATGTTGCCTCGGTGCCATCCATTTGCAGGATCCTTGCACGATTTGTCATGGATTTAGTAGTGGAGTGCTTTAGGAGTATAGAAACAAATTGATGGTCAGAGGATTACTGAAAGGCCCTTTCCAGGAATCCTTAGAGGTATCTCAGAGCTCCAAGTGTTCTTCTCCATCCTCTTCTCATTCAAAACCCTCAAAAAGACCTGCCACTGCGACTCCAGCTTTGGAGCCGCCGAAGAAAATTATTGCATCGGAACCGAGGGCTGTTGGCTCTGATAGCCAAAATCATCCTCTTTGGCTCCATTAGTGTCCGTGGAGCCAGTAGAGGTACTGAGCAGGAGATGGTCTCCTATATTGGAGCCGGTTACCCCCATATTGAGATTGCCCATTCTGGAGAGGGTTAGATCTCCCTCACTGTCCTCCCGTTCTTCCAGGAGCTTATCTGATGTGGAGCCGGGTGGTGAAGAGATTGCTTAAAACTCTGGCACTGGAAAAAATGTTAGTCTCCTGACCTCAAAGGATTTGTGACCGTCCAACGCACCATCTCCAATTCTTCCTCTGACCTCGATGGTGGTTTTGGAGCCAGAGAGTGTTGATCCCATAGTAGTGGAACTGTCTGTACTGGCACCTCCCCTAGGATCATCAGATGTCCTTCAAGGATGCATCTGCAGTCCTTACAAATGGGTTGCCCTGTCGTCAGGCAGCCCTTCGGTCGGCCGGATTCCAAAGTCTGGGTCTGGCCTCGGCTGGTGTCGCACTTCACCCAACGTCACAGCTGCAGTTTTTCGGGTATAAAGGCATCCGCCGACGCCATTTTCCTCAGTCTTTCTTGCCGCGTGGTGCCCGAAGCAGAAGCTGTTCGCAAGTGCCGGTCGGTCAGAACCAGAGATTACTACTACCGAATACTACTTCGAAGACTTCTAAAAAGCTAAGTACCACGTTGGGGACTCTTTCTTGCCTCAGCCGATGTCAGAAAAAGTGAATAACTGTTTAACTTGTGGGAAACAAATACCTCATAAAGATTTCCACTCTTACTGCTTACCTTGTCTAGGCCCAGACCACGACGTCGCAGCTTGTCTAGCTTGTGCTTCTTTTAACCGGCGGATGCTTAGACGTCGGTCGGAGTTTGCTGAGGAGTTTTTCGCTCGATTTTGCTTATATTATGCCGTCGGATCCTCCGACTTCGCAAATATCTAAGAAATGCAAGGAAAAGGACCGACACGCTGCGGTTTCGGCGAAACCGCGTTAAGCCAACCGAGTGTCTCGGTTTCGGCTGAAACCGAGCTAGCGGTTCCTCCTTCAGCCGAAAACTTTCCTTCAGCCGAGGCCTCTTCCAACCTCATGGAATCGGCTTCTGATATCCCACCTGCTGTTACACTTTCTCAGGAATTATCAGACACTATTCCCTTGGATATTTCAACCCCTGCACGTGGAGCTGCTAGGCCACCTGCAGCCATGTCCATTAAGGCCTTTGCCAGGGCTAAAGCAGCTAAAACTACTAAATCTGTGCCTGCTAAGCCCCCCTCTCACAGGCCTAGCTCTAGTTCACAAATGCTTAGTTTAGCAGAGGATCTCTTTAATCCGAGGATCCCAACCTCAACCAGACAGGGCCTCTCACCCGCCTCCAGGGAAGAGGCCCAGAGCCAAGCCCCCTGAGCCAGTGTCTACAGATGATTCCTCTGATGACTCAAATGATACAGACCCTCCAGAGGCCCCATACTCCCCTTATGAAGACTCTGATGGTGAAGAGTCCATTCCTTCTGCCTCTCCGCCTGAGGAATTTTCCTTTGGGGAAACCCTGCATGCTATGAGGGAACAATTTCAGTGGCAGGGCCAGGATTTTTCAGATTCCAGAAAAAGGCTTAGAACTTTTTTGCATTTACCTCAACATAGGCCTTTAGCCATTCCTCCAGTTCTTTCTGTTGTAGATGATGCATTTAATGATGTCTGCTCTGCTCCTGATTCTCTGCCTCCGGCCCCTGTTAAGCCTGATAGATTCTACAGGGTCCCGGACACACATTACCACCTGTATAAGGCTCCCCTTGCAGATCCAGAGACTATCTCCCAAGGACCTAAGGCTGTAGCAGCCTCCTCTAAAAACCCCTCCCTCTGAAAGGGAATCCAGATCCTTAGAGAGATGGGGTAAAAAAGTTTACACTTCTGCTACTCTTTCAGCTAGGGCCTTGAACTGTCAATTTCACATGATGCAGTATCAAGAATTTTTGCTAGATCAGTTAACCAAAAAAGTGTCTTCAGATGAAACAGTAGACAAGAAATATGTGCAGGAAATGGTACATAACATTCAACAAGTCAGTAACCATTCCCTAAAATGCGGCTATGATGCACTGGAGGCTTCCTTTAGATCAGCCATGACTGGCACAGTCATCAGAAGGCATGCATGGCTAAAAGAACAGGCATTACCAGACCATATCAAATCAAAACTATTGGATGCTCCTATGGATAAGATCAATTTGTTTGGCTCTCCAGCACAACAAGTACTGAAGAAGATGGAAGAGAAGGCAAAATCTGTCCAAACAGTAAAAGATTTCTTACAGGTCCAACCTCCGAGGTTTAGCAGGAATTGGCCCTCCAAGAATTGGTCTTTTCCAGACTCCTCCAGAACTCAGAGAGGCAGGAATAGGCGCTCAAGAGGCAGAAGCCAATCCAGGGGTGCTTACAGAGGACGTCAGTGGCAGGGCAACAACCAGCAAGGCACAGCCACAGACGCAGCCACCACCACAACTACTGGTCAATCACAGTGACTTGGCTCTGGCACCGCCTACCAGGGAACAACTGCAAGCACCCTTAGGCGGGAAGCTAGCCTTATTTACAACAAACTGGCATTACATCACAAGAGACAACTGGATTTTACAGATAATAGACCAAGGTTACAGGTTTCACTTCCATACTCTACCAGGGAAGAGAGGAATGCCAAACCTACCTCCAAATCAAAAGACGGAAGCACAAAAACAGATATCCCAATTATTAAGGATGAGAGCTGTAGAAAAGGTACCATCTATGGAGCAGGGCAAGGGATTTTACTTCAGACTCTTCCTGGTACCAAGAAAAGAAGGCAAATGGAGACCTATTCTCGACTTGTCTGCTTTAAACACATTCCTCATCGTTCCAAAATTCAAAATGCTGACCCTACAGCAGCTTCTTCCCATGCTGGGCAAGGAGTCTTGGCTGGTGACTCTAGATCTCAAGGAGGCATACCTGCACGTCCCCATACGACCAAACTGCAGAAGATACCTCAGATTTCTTGCAGGATCAGAGCATTATCAATTCTCAGCATTGCCCTTTGGCTTATCTACTGCGCCCAGAGTGTTCACGAAATGCCTGGCATCAGTAATTGCTCATTGCAGGCTTCAGGGAATCCAAATCTACCCATACCTGGACGACTGCCTGATACAAGCAGACAACAAAAGCAAGCTAGCAGAAGATTTACAAAGGGTCATTTATCTGCTACAAGCCCTGGGATACACAGTCAATATAAAAAAGTCAAGGCTGATACCATCCTAGAGAATAACCTTTTTGGGTGCAGAGTTGGACACATCAAGGCAAATGGCATTCCTAACAGTAGAAAAACAGGAGCAGCTACCTCTCTACTTCTTGGCCTTAACAAAACAGAACCATCTGACAGCAAGAAAAGTACTGCAAGCCTTGGGCTTCATGGCATCCTGCATAATATTGGTTCCTCATGCCAGGCTGCATATGAGAAAACTACAGTGGTACCTAAGGAATTTATGGTCTCAACACAAGCACAGCTTAGAAACCCAGATTCCCATTATTCCATGCCTGAAGCAAGAATTCCTATGGTGGGCTCAGGCTTGTCAATCAAACACAGGATTGCCTTTTCACAGTGCTCAACCAAGCCAAACCATCACGACAGACGCCTCAGACCTCGGTTGGGGGGCACACATGCTGGACAAGTGCATACAGGGCTTATGGTCTCAAAACCAGCTGCACCTACACATAAATCTAAAGGAAATGCTGGCAGTAAAACTGGCAATTCAGGCATTCAGACCATTCCTTCAACAAGGTCCATTGCTGATAAGGACAGACAACACCACAGTCATGTGGTATATCAACAAGCAGGGAGGCACACATTCGTATCCTCTTTGTCGGATGGCACTGGATCTCTGGAATGTGGCCCTGAGCTACAACATTCAGTTAAAAGCAATTTTTGTACCAGGAAAAGAAAACATCCTAGCAGACATTTTAAGCAGGACTACCATGGATGCCCACGAATGGATGCTGCATCCGGACATCTTCAAGACAATTACAAGAAAATGGGGACTCCCAGAAATAGACTTATTTGCATCCCCACGCAATCACCAACTAAAGAAATTCTGCACAAGGACGTACCACCCACTTGCTTGGAAGGTAGACTCCCTATCCTTCAGTTGGAAAAACCTGACAGCATATGCATTCCCACCACTTCCTTTGATGCACCAAGTGCTATTGAAGATCAAAGAGGACCGTCCAAGGATCATTCTGATAGCTCCAGACTGGCCAAGGCAACATTGGTACCCATTACTGAGGAGCATGTCTCGGGAACGAATATGGCCACTACCCCTGGTTCCCTTGCTGTTAACACAGAAGAATTACAACAATCTGCATCCAAACCTGCAAACTCTGCAGCTGATTGCCTGGAACATTGCATAAGACCAATTAACCCAAATTTATCCTAAAGGGTTAAAGACATTATCCTTGAGGCTCGCAGACCCTCAACAAGAAAAAATTATTCAGCAAAATGGAAAAGATATCTCATTTGGAGTACTGCAAAAGGAGAAGATGTGTCACTGGTAAACATAGCCAACATTCTGGAATACTTGGCAGAGCTCTTCCACACAGGCCTGTCCTATTCCTCCATCAAAATTCATGCATCAGCTATTTCAGCAGAATACGACTTTGATCCTCCTGTCTTCTCGCATCCTCTGCTCAGACAGTTTCTGAGAGGAATTAAAAATGTAAAGCCGCCTAGGAAGCCACCATTACCAGCATGGGACTTGAACTTTGTGCTAGAAAAATTGACACTTCCTCCTTTCGAACCAGCAGCAACAGCAGAATTGCAATACTTATCATGGAAGACCGCTTTCCTGCTGGCAATCACTTCAGCAAGAAGGGTATCTGAACTTCAGGCATTAATGGCAGTGCAACCCTTCCTGATCTTCCATCAAGATAGAGTGTCCATGAGAACAAATCCTTCCTTTATGCCTAAGGTGGTTTCCAGAGTTTCTTTAAATCAGGCTATCCACCTACCTACATTCTTCCCCAACCCACAGAACAGGGAGAAAGACTGCTGCATACCTTGGATGTACATAGACAATTACGCTACTACCTGGACAGAACCAAGGGCAATAGAAAACTGACCAGCTACTGGTAGCATATGCAACAGGAAGGGAAGGAAAAGCAATTTCAAAACAGACAATCTCCAAGTGGATAGGAAATTGCATTAGATTTTGTTACTCCTACCATGGAAAGAAAACTCCAGAGAACATCAGGCCTCACTCTACAAGGGCTACAGCCACTACCACAGCCTTCTTACGAGGAGTGGCTACCAAGGACATTTTAGAGGCTGCTACTTGGAGCTCCGTGCATACATTTGCCAAGCATTATAATTTACCTTTATACTCTAGATCCCGAACAGGTTTTGCCACTGCTGTTTTGCAAGGGATCCTAACTACACCATAACTTTATTTTTCCACCTCCCCCAGTTTGGCTATGGTATTCTACCCATTTGTAAGGACTGCAGATGCATCCTTGAAGGACATAGTACAGTTTTGTACCTGCCATAAATGTAGATGTCCGATAGGAATGCATCTGCAGTCAGGATTACCCACCCGCCTTCCCCTCTGTGGTGCTCCTAGGGTATTTGCCCATCTTATAGCTAGCTGGGGGAATCTATTATGGTGTATTTGTTTGTATATATGTACATACATGCTTATTTTTGTGTTTGCTCTCTACTATTTGGAATCATTGGCATTTATCCAAATTTAGCCTTCCAAGAGGGCACCTGGCATCTGGGGCAAGAAACACTGAGGAAAATGGCGTCGGCGGATGCCTTTATACCCGAAAAACTGCAGCTGTGACGTCGGGTGAAGTGCAACACCAGCCGAGGCCAGACCCAGACTTTGGAATCCGGCCGACCGAAGGGCTGCCTGACGACAGGACAACCCATTTGTAAGGACTGCAGATGCATTCCTATCGGACATCTACATTTATGGTAGGTACAAAACTGTACTTTCCGGCATCTGCTCAGACGTCTTCGGGTCCTTCACATCTCGAGGAATCTGGGAGCCGACGCTCACCCGTTGGGTCCGGGGAGGGAAGTCGGCAAAGAACAGTTGTCCGATCCGACTCTACCCTCGGTGCCTCGACGAGGTTGAGCTCTGCTCCTACATTTGTGTTGGAGCCAACTGCTCTGCTTAGGTGTCTGTCTTCGGCATCTTTGGAGTGGTGGATCTCTTCGGTGCGGAGTGAGGGAGGCTTTTGAGTTGATGGAGAAAGGGCTGTTATCCCAGACAGCTCCACTTTCGGAGCCATCTTCGCTTCCCTCACAGGCACCGTTGGTCTCTTCACCTACTCTTCCCCAGCATAGAGAGAGCCCCAGGAAGCCCCTGCGTGTGGCATCGCCTCCTCTGAAACTTCACCAGAGCATCCCTCTGAGGAATTCCCTCGGAAGAGACTGTGCAAGAGGAAGCACATAGACTCCCCCGAGTCTGTTACATCGGTTACTGATCTGGATGATTCTGAAGGGTCCACACGGTCCCCCTCTGAGGATGTCTCTTTTGCTGACATCCTTGAGATCCTGAAACAGAGGGGGTGGCAGGAAGCCCACCAACCCTCAGAGGATGAATCAGTTTACCTGGAGGCTTTTGGATCTCACCCTTCCACCTCCTGGGTGATTCCCCCCATGACCAACTACTTAACGTCATATCACGGAAGACCTGGACTTACCCTGATACAATGGAGCTGGTTCTGCAGAGGCCAAACAAATTTATCACCACCCCTACTGAAAAGGAGTTTCTAACCATAGGAGTCCCTATAGATGCGATGGCGGTGGCCACTAAAGAGTAATCAGAGATCTCATCTGTTCATCCTCCCAACAAAGAGTCATGGACTATGGACAGAAATGGAAAGTGTGCTTTTTCTCCAACGGCCTTTACCCTTTGATCGCTGAACTACCTGACCCATTTTATGAGGCTTCAAAGGGATCTCCTCAGAGTTAGTTGATACCCTTCAAAGTTCTGTAGCTTCGGGGACTGCAGACAAAGTTTTATCACAGCTCTCCACCCTCAGCTCCATTGTGAATTCCTCCATGAGACTGATTTCATATGCAGCCGATGGAGCGAGCAAAGCAGCAGCTACAGGAATTTCCCTAAGGAGACTTTCCTGGATGCGTCTTTGCAATTTTGCTGAACCCTTCAAGTCTTCCTTCACCAACACCCCCTTTGATGGGTCATCCCTTTTTGGACCAAAGGTAATATACTTTGACCAGGTGGGAGCAGGAAGGGAAAACCTTGTCTGCCATTGGAGTCCATTTTTCTGCCCCTTCTGTACCTTATCTCAAAAGTCAGAAAGGTGGGAAGATGTGGTTCTGCAAGTCCCAAAAAGGTTTCTCTGATGCATGTGGTGACACTTCCCCAGGGGTAGAGGGGGAGGTGCTAATGGAAGACACTGGCCTCACGGCAGAGGGGGTCTGCACAATCAGGGCGACAGAGATGCATTCTCTGGTAGGACATTTCAGTGCTCCTGAAAGGAGGCCCGCCTGCTGTTCTCTGGAGGCAGTCAGGGGATGTTTGTCACTGTACCCAAACACCTGGCCAAAAGTCTCACAAGAAAAATGGGTACTGACAATAATATCCAGAGGATATTAAATACTCTTTTCCACTCCCCCTCCCATAAACCAGTCCATACCAGACGTTCCACCTGGTCAAAAGGACTATGCAACAAAAGAGATACTCAAGTTGTTAGAAAAAAGGGTCATCCAAGATGTTTCTGCAGACCCAATTGGATCCGGAACTTACACAAGGATGTCCTTCAAGGATGCATCTGCAGTCATCACATATGGGTTGTCCTGCCTCAGGCAGCCCTTCGGTCGGCCGGATTCCAAAGTCTGGGTCCGGCGTCGGCTGATGTCGCACTTTCCCCGACGTCAGAGTGCCTGGGGTATAAAAGCATCAGCCGACGCCATCTTCCCCAGTCTTTCTTGCCGCGTGGTGCCCGAAGCAGAAGCAGTTCACAAGTGCCGGTCAGCCAGCTCCTGTAATTCAGCTACCGAAGACTTCAAAAAGTTAAGTACCCTGTTGGGGACTCTTTCTTGCCTCAGCCGATGTCAGATAAAGTTAATAATTGTTTAACGTGTGGGAAACAAATACCTCATAAGGATTTCCACTCTTATTGCCTACCTTGTCTAGGCCCAGACCACGACGTCTCGGCCTGTTCAGCCTGTGCTTCCTTCAACCGACGCACTCTTAGACGTCGGGCGGAGTTTGCAGAGGAATTTTTTGGGGCTAGTTTTTCATACAATATGCCGTCAGAGACTCCGACTTCACATTTAACAAAGAAACGGAAGGACAAGGACCAACACACACGGGCCGCGGTTTCGGCTGAAACCACGGCCAGGCCTACTGCGAGTGTCTCGGTCTCGGCTGAAACAGAGTCCTCTGTACTTCTGACCCCCGAAACCGCTCAACCGACAACCTCGGCCCCAGAAGCCCCTGCTGAGTCGGTTATTGAATTTCCTTCAGAAACTGGTATCTTGGAAACTTCCGACACCATTCCTCTAGACAAAACTACACCAGCACGTGGTGCAGCTAGGCCTCCTGCATCCATGTTCATAAAGGCTTTCACCAGGGCAAAAGCTGCTAAACATACAAAAGCTATGCCTCCCAGGGTTATTCCTCAGGGACCCTCTACCAGTTCACAGATCCTAACTTTAGCAGAGGACCTTATCTCCTTAATTAGGGGCTCTCAACCCCATCCGGACAGGGGCTCTCAACCCCCTCTAGGCAAAAGGCCCAGGGTTGAGCCCTCTGATCCCCACTCTTCAGAGGAGGCCTCTGATGGCTCTGCTCTCTCGGACTACCAGGAGGAGGCTTTTTCGGCCTACGAGGATTCTGGTGCAGAGGAATCAATCCCCTCCTGAAGAACTATCCTTCGGGGAGACGCTTCACACTGAGAGAGCATTTCAAATGGCAGGGCCAGGAATTCTCAGATTCCAGGAAAAGATTAAGAACTTTTCTGCATTTACCTCAGCATAGGCCTTTGGCTATTCCTCCTGTTTTGACTGTCATTGATGATGTGTACTCTGAGTCTAGCATAACCCCTGACACTCTTCCTCCGGCCCCTGCCAAACCCGATAGGTACTACAGGGTCCCGGACTCGCATCTTTTTCTTTACAAGGCCCACACTGCTGATCCAGAAACTATTTCCCAGGGCCCTAAAGGGGTTGCAGCTGCCACTACTAAAAATCCACTCCCCTCTGAAAGGGAGTCCAGGGCTTTAGAGAGATGGGGTAAAAAAAAGTGTATACTTCTGCTTCTCTTTCTATGAGTGCATTAAATTGTCAATTTCATATGATACAGTACCAAGAGTATTTGTTAGATGAATTGCATAAGAAACTGTCTTCACCTGAACCCCTAGATCGCAAATCACTTCAGGATCTGGTACATAACTCCCAGTAGGTTAGCAACCATTTCTTACAGTGTGGTTATGATGCATTGGAAGCTTCATGTAGGTCAGCTATGACAGGTGCAGTCATACATAGGCATGCTTGGCTGAAGGAACAATCTCTGCCAGACCATGTTAAAGCTAAGCTTCTGGATGCTCCACTGGAAAAGCAAAAGTTATTTGGCACCACTGCTCAGGAGGTCTTAAAGAAATTTGAGGAGAAGGCAAAATCTGTACAAACAGTCAAAGATTTTCTACAAGTCCAACCACCAAGATTCAGCAGAAATTGGCCTACCAAGAATTGGTCCTTTCTGGACACAGAAAGATTTCAGAGAGGCAAGAACAGGCGTGCCGGAGGTAGAGGGCAAGCTAGAGGCTCCTACAGAGGACGTCAATGGCAGCCTCCCAACCAGAGAGGTAGTGCAGGACCTACAACTGCTGCACAAGGACAGTCTCAATGACTTTGCTTTGACTCCGCCAACCAGGGCTCAATTAGAAGCACCTTTGGGCGGAAAGCTTTCCTTATTCTCAGAAAATTGGCACAGTATTACAAAAGACAAATGGACACTGCAAATAATAGACAAAGGATACAGGTTCCATTTTCGCACATTGCCAAAAAGAAAAGGCATGCCAGACCTGCCACCAAATCAAAGGGCAGAGGCTTTGAAACAAATCTCCAACGTAATGCAAATGAAAGCTATAGAAAAGGTTCCTCTTTCAGAACAAGGCCAAGGATTTTACTCCAGACTATTCCTTGTTCCAAGAAAAGAAAATCAATGGAGACCTATTCTCGACTTGTCCGCACTGAATACTTATCTCATTGTGCCAAAATTAAAAATGCTGACTCTACAGCAACTCCTTCCCATGCTGGGCAAGGGGTCTTGGCTGGTGACTCTAGACCTCAAGGAGGCATACCTGCATGTCCCTATCAGACAGAGTTGCAGAAGACACCTCAGATTTCTTGCAGGTTCAAAGCATTATCAATTCTCAGCATTGCCCTTTGGCTTATCTACTGCGCCGAGAGTATTCACGAAATGCCTGGCATCAGTAATTGCACACTGCAGACTTCAGGGGATTCAAATATACCCATATCTGGACGACTGCCTTATACAAGCGGACAGCCAACAAACTTTGGTAAAGGACTTGGATTATGCCATCCGCCTACTGCAGGCCTTGGGATATACAGTCAACATTCACAAATCAAGATTTGTTCCATCCCAAAGAATAACTTTTCTGGGTGCGGATCTAGACACAACCACCCAAATGGCTTTTCTCACAGAAGAAAAACAAAGACAACTACCGGATTACTTCAAGAATCTGACAAGACAAACTCAGCTGACTGCAAGGAAAATCCTGCAGGCCCTGGGTTACATGGAATCTTGCATTCTTCTGATTCCACAAGCAAGGCTGCATATGAGGAAACTGCAATGGTACCTAAGGAGTTTATGGACTCAGCACAGTCACAGCTTAGAAACTTTGATCCCACTCATTCCATGCCTCCAAAAGGAATTTCTGTGGTGGGCTCAAGCAAGCCAGTCAAACAGGGGTCTGCCCTTCAGGAAACCAATAGCCAGCCAAACCATTACAACGGACGCTTCAGACCATGGTTGGGGAGCACACATGGAGGGCAGATGTATTCAAGGACTATGGTCACAAAAGGAGCTTTGCATGCACATAAACCAAAAGGAAATGCTGGCAGTGATTCATGCAATCGAGGCCTTCAAACTCTTTCTGCATCAAGGCCACCTGCTAATAAGGACAGACAACACCACAGTTATGTGGTACATAAACAAGCAAGGAGGCACCCATTCCTACCCTCTTTGCAGACGGGCAATGAATCTATGGGAACTTTCCTTGAAACTCAATATAGAGCTGCAATCCCAGTTTGTGCCAGGAAAAGACAATATACTGGTGGACAGCTTAAGCAGAAATATCATGGATGCACACGAATGGATGCTGCACCCAGACATCTTCCTACAGATAACACAATCTTGGGGAAGGCCATAGATCTTTTTGCCCCCCCCCCCCCACAATCATCAGCTGAAGAAATTCTGCTCGAGGACATACCACCCACAAACATGGAAATTGGACGCCTTCTCTTTCAGCTGGAGAACTCTAACAGTGTAGGCATTTCCACCTCTCCCATTAATGACCAAGGTTTTACTGAAAAGGACAGAGCAGCCAAAAGTGATTCTGATAGCTCCGGACTGGCCAAGACAGCACTGGTACCCACTGCTAAAGAGCCTGTCACGCACGAAACCATGGCCTCTTCCTCTGTGGCCACTTCTACTGACACAGCACAATTAAAAAACTCTGCATGCCAACCTGAAAACCTTGCAACTAACGGCCTGGAAAATACCTTGACTCCTCCTCAGGACAAGCTATCCCAGAGAGTGAAAGATATTATTATGGAAGCTCGCCGGCCTTCCACAAGAAAGGCATATTCAGCAAAATGGAAGAGATTTCACATTTGGAACACCACAAAGGGCCTAGATGCGACAGTGATGAACATGGCACATATCCTGGAATACTTGGCAGAAATGTTCCACAATGGTCTGTCTTACTCTTCCATTAAAATTCGTGCTTCAGCAATTTCAGCAGAGTACAACACTGATCCACCTGTCTTCTCTCATCCTCTCCTAAGACAGTTTCTAAGAGGAATCAAAAACATCAATCCTCCAAGGAAACCACCTCTACCTACTTGGGACTTTAACTGTGTTGGAAAAACTAACACTGCCTCCCTTTGAACCAGCAGCATCTGCAGAACTACAGTTCCTGTCTTGGAAGACTGCTTTCCTTCTGGCCATAACCTCAGCAAGAAGAGTATCTGAGTTACAGGCCCTTATGGCAGTGCAGCCATTCCTTATTTTTCATCAGGACAGAGTTTCATTGAGAACCAATCCTACATTTATGCCAAACGTAGTATCCAGGGTTTCATTAAATCAAGCTATTCACTTGCCTACCTTCTTTCCAAATCCACAAAACAAAGGGGAGAAACTTCTGCACACCCTGGACATACACAGACAGTTGTGCTACTACTTGGACAGAACTAAAGGTTACAGAAAAACTGACCAGCTGTTTGTAGCATATGCTGCTGGTACACAAGGAAAAGCAATTTCCAAACAGACAATTTCAAAATGGATAGGCAATTGCATTCGTTTTTTTTACTCCTTTCATGAAAAAACTGTGCCAGCTAACATTAGACCTCATTCCACGAGAGCCACAGCCACCTCCACAGCCTTCTTAAGAGGGGTGGCTACCAAGGACATTTTAGAAGCTGCTACATGGAGCTCCGTGCATACATTTGCCAAGCATTACAATTTACCTTTATATTCCAGATCCAGAGCAGGCTTTGCTACGGCAGTCCTGCAGGGCATTTTAGCTACACCATCCTTTACATAGTTCCTCCACCCCCAGATTGGCTATGGTATTCTACCCATATGTGATGACTGCAGATGCATCCTTGAAGGACATAGTATAGTTTTGTACCTACCATAAATGTAGATGTCCGATAGTTATGCATCTGCAGTCAGGTTTACCCTCCCTCCTTCCCCGCTGTGGTATTTCTTGGGTACTTTCCCCTCTTATAGCTAGCTGGGGGGATCTGTTATGGTGTATTTGTTTTTATATTATTGTGCATGTTTGGATTTTTAAATGCATCTCTCCAAATTTAGCCTTCCTTAGAAGGGCACCTGGCATCTGGGGCAAGAATAACTGAGGAAGATGGCGTCGGCTGATGCTTTTATACCCCAGGCGCTCTGACGTCGGGGAAAGTGCGACATCAGCCGACTCTGGACCCAGACTTTGGAATCCGGCCAACCGAATGGCTGCCTGAGGCAGGAAAACCCATATGTGATGACTGCAGATGCATACCTATTGGACAGCTACATTTATGGTAGGTACAAAACTGTACTTTCCTTTTAGTTCCAAGAAAGACATGGGACAGGAGACCTATTCTGGATCTCAGCAAACTAAACAAATCCGTAAAGAAGTCAAAAGTTCTGGATGGTGACATTGCAGTCAGTATTTCTCTTTATATGGAAAAACGATTGGATGTGCTTGATAGATCTCCAGGGCGCGTATTACCACATAAAAATGGACAAGTGGTCCAGGAGATATTTATGCTTTCGGCTGGGAGATGGTCATTACCAGTTTTGGGCCCTGCCCTTTGGTCTCACTACAGCCCCCAGAGTGTTCAAATGCCAGGCAGTGGTCATGGTTCACTTAAGACGTCAGAGGAGTCTTTCCATACCTAGACGACTGGCTCCTGGCCACCACCACCAAGCATCTACTTCTGCAGACGAGGGACGAAACAGTGCTTCTTTACACCAGGCTAGGCTATACAGTAAACTCAAAAAATTTTGCCTTGTTGCCTTCACAGCGACTTTCTTAGGTGCAGAATTGGATTCAAAAGAGATGGTGGCAAAACTTTACCCCCGATAGAATTCAGTCCCTTCATTGTCAAATCAGGATATTATCAAAAAGAAAGGTTCAAGCCAAGGTTGTGTTACAGGTTCTGGGTACCATGGCAGCCTCGATTCCTTTAGTTCCCCTAGCATGGCTGCACATAAGGGTTCTACAATGGTTACTCTCTGCCCAGTGATCCATGCAAGATCTGCCTCTATCACACCAGATAATCATTACGGAGTCATGCAAGAAAGATGATCTCTGGTGGCTACAGACAGAACAATTGTACCTAGGTTGCCCCTTTGTTTTTCCACAACTAACAGCAGTACTGACCACGGACGCTTCCCAGATGAGGTGGGTGGGGGGGCATTATCTGGGAATGACAGTCCATGGCTTATGACAAGAACACGAGAGCCTCTTGCACATCAATGCCCTAGAGATGAGAGCGGTGCTGTATGCGTTGCAGGCATTTCAAGACTCTCTTCTAATAGGAACAGTTGCAATTCAAACAGACAACATGTCAGTGGTATGGTACATTAACAAGCAAGGAGGAACCAAGTCGTACCCCTTGTGTCAAAAGACACAATGTGTGGCAATGGGCGGTCGCTTCACAGCGTTTTCTGATAGCACTGCATATCCCAGGGAAATCCAATGTCATAGTGGATAAACTCAGCAGAGAGATTCTGTTGCCTCACAAGTGATCCCTAAAACCAGAAATTGTGGAAGAGATCTTCCAGAAATGGGGCTAGCCTTGCTGCGATCTTTTTGCCACCTCCATGAATGCCAAATGCAGCAGCTACTTTGCCCTCATTCCTCCTCCGGGGAAGTCCGCAAAGGATGCACTTGTCCGCGATTGGCCTCCGGGACTACTCTATGCCTTTTCTCCCTTCCCCTTAATACCCAAAATGCTTCAGAAAGCCAGCACATTGAAAAGCACTTTGATTCTTATTGCACCTTACTGGCCTTGACAAGTTTGGTTCCCCTTTCTCTGGACCCATTTGGTGGAGGAATCGTGAATTCTGGACCCAGTTTCAGACCTTTTGCCCCACTCATCTGGATCATTCCATCCGTCCATCCAGACCCTCAAGCTGACAGCATGGCTGCTCCAATTCCACGCTTATCCAGGTGTTAAGAATTTTGCCCTTCAGTTAAACATATCCTAGTCTCTTCACACAAACCATCTACAAGGAAACTGTATTCAAGTAAATGGAAAAGATTTTCTTACTGGGCTGATAAACGCATTATAGAACCTTTTATAGCTTCTATTACTACAGTTCTAGAATTTCTCTCCAAGCTTTTTGACGGAGTGGCAGCAGCTACCATCAGAGTTCAACTGGCAGCCATCTCTAATTTTCATACTGGTGAGATAGGAATTCCTGTTATGTCTCATAGATTACGTAAGGCTTTTATTAAAGTTACATTCTTACTCAGACCCCCGATCAGAGACCCCCCAACTCCTTGGGACCTTAATTTTGTTCTCTCTGCCTTGGATTTGCCACCATTTCAATCTGCATCATCTTGTGATATGAAGTTTTTGTCCTGGAAAACTCTTTTCTCGATAGCTATTACTTCTGCCAGATGGGTGTTAGAACTTCAAACTCTCTATATGTGCTCTCCTTATTTAGTTTTTCACAAAGACAGAGTATCATTAAGAACTAATCCCTTTTTCTTACCCAAAGTTTGTTCAGAAAGCAATCTAAATCAATCTATTGAATTGCCTGTGTCCTTTCCTACTTATACTGACAAGGCAGAGTATACATTACATCATTGTAGATGTGCACAGACCGCTGCACTTCTATTTGCATAGGACCAAAGATTTTAGAAAGGCTGACCAGATTTTTGTGTCATTTTCAGACAAAAGAAAAGGATTGCTAGTTTCTAAAGTAACCTTGTCTAAATAGCTTACAGACTGCATCTTTTTCTCATACAGTAAAAATAACAGACAATTACCAGGTAAAGTAAAAGCCCATTCCACGAGAGCGGTCTCAACATCCTCTGCTTTTCAGGCTGGGCTTTCTATGGTCTCTATTTGTACAACTTCCACATGGGTGAGACCTCCTAGCTTTATTACTCATTGCAAAGTGTATGTGGTCTCCCGGAGCAGGTCTTCCTTTGGTTCCACTATATTGAAGAGTCTCTTATTTTTTCCTGAACCACCCTATGGTAAAGGTGCTGGGGACGCAGTCCCAACCACCAAGAATTACGGCGAGATAGGAGAACATAACATTAAGAAGTTATGTACTCACCATAACGTTCCATGTTTGTTGTCCATCTCGCCTATATTCTTGTGCCCCACCCACCTTCCCCCTCCTTCATTCCTGCAGGAACAGGTGGATAATCTTATAGATATGTATATAGTTATGATGGTCTGGAGTCACTGATTCTTCTTTTCTATAGTTAGACAATCTGTATGTGTTAATATGTAGGCATACTAATTCTGTTTGCGCTTGCAAACAAGATCTGAGTATTTTACCCGGTGCATCATGGGATAGGAGTTAGCCTCGAGCCAGTGGAAGCTCTCGAGCTTTTGTATTGGGCCGAGTAGGAACCGATACAATGTTCCAAACCCAACCAGAAAGAATGTAGGCGAGGTGGACAAAAAACATGGAACATTATGGTGAGTACACAACTTCTTCTTTTCTTCAGCGACCTTTACATTCAGGTCCCTGAATTATCTTACACACTTCAGCAGGTTGCCGAGAGATCTCTTGAAGGAGCTAGGAGATATTCTCCAGGGTTCAGTAGCTGCGGGGTATCAGATAAAGTGTTCTCCTAGCTCTCCACTTTGAATTCAGTAGTAAACTCATCCATGAGGCGCATTTCTTATGCCGCTGATGGAGCGAGTAGGTCAGCGGGATGAGGAATTTCCATTAGGAGACATTCCTGGATGTGCTTGTGTATCTTTGCGGAACCCTTTAAAGTCTTCTTTTGTTATCGCCCCCTTCGATGGCTCATCCTTGTTCAGGCCTAAGGTCAAAGACACACTAACCAGATGTGAACAGGAAGGAAAAAATGTGTCTGCCATCTGAGTCCGTCTTTCCATACCTTCTAGACCTTATCCAAAAGGTCAAAAGGGAGGAAAGATGTGGTTTGGAAAATCCCAGAGAGTTTAAGCCACATGTTGTGAGTTTACTCCCAGGGGCAGAGGGGGAAGCAATAATGGAAGACGCCAGCCATGCGGCGGAGGGGGTTCGCAGAACCAGGACGACAGAGAATCCTTCTTTGGTAAGCCCTTTCAGCGCTTCTGAAAGGAAGCCTCATCTATCCTTCTCTGGAGGCAGTCGGGGGTCGGTTATCCTTGTATCCAGACACCTGACTAGAAATAACAAAAGACAAGGCATTATCAGGGAAGGACAGTCCAAGGCACTTGGCAGGATCATGAAGCCCACTTGCACATCAATGACCTAGAGATGAGAGCGATGCTTCTTGCGTTGCAGGCATTCCAATACTCTCTTCCGATGGGATTGATTGCTATCCAAATGGACAATATGTCAGCTGTATGGTATATAAACAAACAAGGAGGAACCAGATCTTAACCCCCTTTGTGGAGAGGCACTGAGAGTATGGCAGTGGACAACCTCCTCCCAATGTTTTCTGGTAGCAACGCACATTCCGGGGAAATCCAACATGACAGCAGACAAACTCAGCAGGGTAATTCTGATGCCTCACAAGTGGTTCTTGACACAAGACATACCAGAAATGATTTTCCAAAATTGGGGACAGCCTTGCTACGACCTTTTTGCCACATCCATGAATGCCAAATGCAGCAGCTACTTTGCCCTCATCCCCCCTCCGGGGGAGTCCCCAAGGGGTGCACTCACACACAATTGGTCCTCGGGTCTCCTTTACGCCTTTCTTCCTTTTCTGTTGATACCCAACATTCTTCAGAAAGCCAGTGGATTGGGAAGGACCTTAATACTTCTCGCCTCATACTGGCCTTATCAAATCTAGATGTTCTTCATGTTTCACTGTTGCAGTCATTACATTTGGGTAATCTGTTGGCAGGTTGTCCTCAGTCAGCCTGAATAAAAGTCTTGGGTCCTGCGTTGGTTGCTGTCTTGTCTTCCATGCCGTCAGGTCATCAGGGGTATAAAATATGCAGCAGACGCCATTTTAATTGGTCTTTCTTGCCGCGTGGTGCCCGAAGCAAAAGCAGTTCGCAAGTGCTGGTTGGCTGACTCTTGAAATTTTCGTTTTTGAGTTTCAGAACCGAAGTCTTCAAACTAAAGCTAAGTACCCCCTTTGGGGAAACTTTTTCTTGCTCCTTACCGATGTCATTAAAAGTTAATTGTATTACTTGTGGGAATCAAGTACCTCATAAGGATTTTCATTTGTACTGTATTCCTTGCCTAGGCCCTGATCACAATGTGCCTTGCTGTCGGTTTTGTGCTAAATTTAACCAACTCACTGTTAAGCGTCGGTATATTTTTGCTTCCTAAATACTTAAGTTCAAGATTTAACTATCCTGAAATGTCGTCAGTTAGCAATCCCACTACCGGAATTCACAAAAAACGCAAGGAAAAAGACAGAGGCAGACCGTCGAGGTCCAAAACTGACAACGAAGCTTCTCCTAAGCCGTTTGGCGGTACTCAGTGAGGTGTTTTTGCAGCCCATGATGCCCGCTACTTTTGAGTCGCAGGCCTCTACTGAGACCCATTCGAAGTCCAGTATGCCGTGAGATTCTGCAAGTATTGAACTTGTGGATGTCTCTCCCTTGGATGGGTCCAGAGCCGCTGAGCAGGCACCGGCTTCTGAGGGTCTTTTCAGACCTCAATATTTGTATATTAAACCAACGCCATCATCAAAAGCAAGGCCAAAACCTACTTCTATGTCTAAAAAACTGACGCATGAGCGACGTGCTCAGGCCCCTATGCCTAAAAAACAAATTATCAAAATGGCTGAGGATTTAATTACCTTGATCAGGGGTTCCCAAACCCTCCCTGCTAAGAGGCCTAGGCAAGGCACTGATTATGAATCTTCAGCTCAGGTTTCCATTTCTTCTGATCAGGAATTTTCTATTCCACCTTATGAAGAGACTGATGCAGAGGAATCCATCCCTTCTGCTGCTTCTCCTGAGGATTTCTCTTTTGGAGAGACTTTGCATACTTTAAGGGAACATTTTCATTGGGAGAGTCAGGACGAATCCAAAAAGAGGCTTAGGGGTTTTCTTCTTCCTCAGCATAGGCCTTTGGCTATACCTCCTGTTTTAGACATTGTTGTTGATGTTTTCTCAGAATCCAGCATGGCTCCTGATTCCCTGCCTCCGGCTCCTAGTAAGCCAGACAGATAATACAGGATTCCTGACTCCCACAAATTTCTTTTCAAAAATCCTGCTGCTGACCCTGAAACTATTTCTCAGGGTCCCAAGGGTGTTAAGGCTTCTACAGCCAAAAATCCTACCCCTTCAGATAGACTCCAGGGCGCTGGATAGATGGGGTAAGAAGGTTTATACATCTGCAACCTTGGCAATCAGGGCTTTAAACTGCTAGTTTCATATGCTTAAATATCAACAGCATGTTATGGGCTTACTGAAACAGAAAACGATGATGATTCCTGATTGTGTGGAAAATAGAGTTACAGGATTTATTGCATTCAGCTGAACAAGTTGGAAAGCGTACTTTGCAATGTGGTTTTGATTCCTTGGAGACCTCTTGCAGGGCCGCCGTAACCGGATCTGTGATAAGAAGGCATGCTTGGCTCAAGGAACAAAATCTGCCTGATCATGTTAAAGCTAAACTGTTGGATGCTTCTTTACAGCAGGACAGTCTGTTTGGTAATAAGGCAAAAGATGTTTTAAAAAAGATGGAAGACAAAGCTAAATCTATGCAAACTGTAAAAGATTTCCTGCAAGTGCAGCCACCCAGGTTCAGTAGGCACTGGCCTACTAAGAACTGGTCCTTTCCAGTGTCCAACAGGGCCACTCGGGTCAAACCCAGATGCTCCAAAGGCTCCAGGTTTCAATCGCAAGGAACTTACAGGACAAAACAATGGGGTGCCTCCACCTCCAAATCAGGAGATAGCAAAGCATCACCCTACAGTAAGCAGTTTCAATGACTTTCCTCTGCTATCTCCAAGCACTTATCTTTTGGCAGCCCCTTTGGGGGGAAAACTAGCACTCCATGCTGAAAATTGGCATCTAATTACCCAGGACAAGTGGGTCTTAAATATAGTATCCCAGGGGTATAGATTTAATTTCCACACGTTGTCAATTCCAAACGGATGGCCAGATCTGCCCCCAAATCGGTGGGCAGAGGCACAGAAACAAGTCATGTCCCTCATGGATACTGGGGCTATTCAACCAGTACCAGAAAAGGAAAAAGGACAAGGGTTTTATTCAAGACTTTTCCTGGTACCAAGAAAAGACAAGTCATGGCGTCCAGTTCTGGACTTAGGTTCATAGGTAGGTACTTGGCTATCTGCCCGAAGGCATACATTAGTCCAGCCACGTTGTGCAGTATTCACCGCCCCTTTGGTTAGTTCCCTAGGCCCTTGATCTAGCAGCTAGTACCCTTGGCCTCTATCTAGTAGAGCTGTCGGTATTATCCCTGGTGTGAACTTTCTGTTGCCCATCCACTCGTCAAGGTTCCTCTTGAAGAGTGATAGTGAGGGGCTCTGTCTTATGTAGATCGGGACCTTGTTCCATAGCAAGGGAAGTCTTTGCGAAGGGAATCTATCCCTCCAGCATGTTATATTCATTGTTGTGCTGAGGTTTATATCCCTAGAGCGTGTAGCTCGAGTAGATTTGGTTTTGCTAAGATGGAGCATGTTCAACATTTCTGGGTTGGACATGGCTCTGTATGTTAGACAGAGATCGCCTCTGAGAAGGCGGTATGCAACAGAGAAAAGCCTTAGTTTTTTCAGTCGTGCTGCATAAGGCAACTGTTTGAAGCCAGTAATCCTCTTAGTGAGGTACCTCTGTGGTCTCTACAGCTGCTGGAGATGCCTAGCCAGGTACATTCCAATTGGTGCATTGTACTCAATAATGGGTCTGCTGAGGGAAGAGTAGAGGGGCACCATTACATCCTTAGATCTTGATGCGAACCCTTTCGTGATTAGATGGGTCACATAGAAGGATTTTCTAACCACCTTGGCAACGTGGTTATCAAAGGAAAGCTGACTATCTACTTGGGTTCCTAGATCCCTTATTACATCTTCAGATTTCAGGGGGTTACCTCCTATGTGGTAGTTCGCGGGTACTCTGTTTTTTCCAAAGGGGATTACTATGCATTTTTTAGCATTTAGCTTAAGACCATGGCTTTGACACCATGCACCAGTCTCATTAAGGCCCTTCTGGAGGATATCCATGTCGGCCGGAGACTCTGTTATGGCACCCAGTTTGCAGTCATCCGCAAACTTGGTCAGCCACAGCCCTTCAGTGCTTGCCTGTACTTCTGAGAAGTATATGCCAAACAGGAGGGGCCCCAGGACAGAGCCCTGAGGCACACCGCTTGTTACTGGTATGGATTCGGTCATAGATCCCGCTACTCTACATTTGTGGGATCTGTCTGAGAGCCAGTTTGCAATCCATCTTGTGATGTAAGGGTTTATGCCCAGGTTGGTGAGTTTATCAATAATACCCGAATGGGGAATGGTGTCAAATGCTTTAGCAAGGTCAAGGTAAGCCGTGTGTACCTCCTTTCCTTTATCTATAGCCTGAGTAACTGTCTCAGAGAAGTCCACCAGGTTCAGGAGGCATGATCTGCCCTTGAAGCCGAACTCTGTGGGGTCAACTGTTTGGAGGTTCCCAATCTCTCCATTTATGAGTTCCATAATGATTCGCTCCATTGTCTTACAGATCAGACTGGTCAGGCTTATTGGTCGGTAGTTCCCAGGGTCGGTTGTCGGCCCACCCTTGTGCAGTGGAACCACCATTGCTGTGCACCATTCTGTGGGCACATATCCTGTCGAGAGACTGAGACTGAACAGTGTATTCAGATGCGGGGTTAATTTATTTTGGAGCATGTGTATGAGACAGCCTGGGACACCATCTGGTCCCATGGAGGCAGTGTTTTTAGCTTTAGATATAGAGCCTTATTCAACGTATCAGTAATAATTGGAGTTACACAATCCCCTGAAATAGTAATAGGCCCTGTAGGTGGTGAGGGGGGGGAGGGGAATTTGCACTGAACCTATCAGCCAAGATGTTGGCAATGTCAGTGGGGTCAGTGTATTTTGTTCCATTTTGTACTAGCTCAGAAAAGACCTGAGCATTGCCATTTAGGGTTTTGATGTAACCATAGAAGGCCTTATGGTTATCCTTGGCATCCCTGGCAAGTTTCTTTTCGAAATTGGCTTTAGTTGACTTGATGAGGGCCCTCAATCTCTTACTAATGCTGATCAGGGATGATTTAGCCTTTTTTGTATAAGTCGTCTCCTTTTATTGTATAGTTTGCTTATGGCCGGGGTCCACCAGACTGGTTTCTACTTGCTTGAGGAAGGAGTCTTGGTTTTATTTGGGATAGCACGGTCCATGCAATCCTGAATATGTATATAAAGTGCCTTGGTGTAGGATTCTGCATCCTGGATATCATTATCCTTCTGCAAGGGAATAGTGAAGCTTTCCACTTCTGACACAAGTAGTTTAAAGTTTGCTTTGGAAAGGTTTTTTATGATGGTTTCTTTGACTGGGGGAGGTGGAGGGGTGAGGATGTCCAGGGTTACCAGTTTGTGGTCTGATCTGACCAGAGAGGGAGTGATAATGGATGTGGTACAATGGGCGCCTATATTTGTGATGACTAAATCCAATTTGTTGTCCCCTCTAGTGGGAAGAACATACCAGTTGTTCAAAGGCATTTGAATTTATAAATTCTATGAACAGCTGGCCATAGGAGTTAGAACTTTGGTAGTTCGCTCAGTCTATACCAGGGTAGTTGAAATCACCCAAAATTATGGTGTTGGGTAGGACCTTTATATTTTCCAATGCCTCAAGGAATGCTGAGGGAGCATCTTGAGACATGGTGGGCGATCTATAACAGGCTATGACTTGAAATGTGGTTTTGCCTGCTGATAGTTGCGCATGGATGATCTGTGGGGCATCATGCTGCGCCACTAACCTGGAGATGTGGGTATCCTTGATGAGTATGGATACACCTCAGCCCTTTGTACTGCGATCCGGTAACTGAGGCCGGAAGGTATGATATGAATTGTAACCTGGTAGTGCTGGGGTGCTCTTTGGAGCCTTGAACCAGGTTTCCGTCACTGCACAAACATCGATTTTCTCTATACTGAGGAGTGCCTCAAGTACGTGCATTTTGAGGTTGAGACTTCTGGCGTTGTGAAGCATTACCCTTAGTTTTTGGTTACCTGTGCTGGTTACGGTGGTTGGTTTGTCCTTTGAGCCTTGCCTAAAAAAGGCACTATGGGGACGGCAAGAGCCTTGGCCAGTATTCAAAAGCCTAGGGGTGACAGGTGCAAACCATCTCTGACGAAACAGCGAGGCTTGTCTATCATGTCATCCCAGGCAGACAGACACTGGATCCCCTTAGAATGACACCAGAAGCTTAGCGAATTGTTGAAATTGATCATTTTATCTTTGTATTGTGGTATCATTCTAGGTGAAGCTAGTATGCTACTCAGGGTCAGGGTCATACCAGCTTGGGCTACATGAGATCAGAGAGCTCCTCAATGTCTCTCTTCATGTAGTCCAGGGAGGTACGTCTTAGATCATTCACACCAACATGTACAATGACAGCGTCATACTTGTTCTGGTGTGACCTAAGTGCCTGTGTTATGTGGCGGATCCTAGCACCCGACAGGCAGCTTGACAGTAACCTTCTCCTTGTTCAGCCTGGTGAGTGGAACATCTGTGTGCCTTACTATAGACTAGAGTCTCCTATTACTAGCGTGTTGGGTACGGTGTTTTGCCTTAGGGGCTGTCATGAGGCACACTGCTGACATGAATTATGTGTTTTCTGGCTTGTGTTTGGAGGTGCAGGTTGCTTGCTTGTCTGCTTTGGAGGGCACTGTTTCTTTTTCAGATTAGTACCTAGTGCCTCCGAATATGTTTTTGTGTATTTATGTATATGTTTTGCCGGTGCTTGTTTTGTAGATCCATGTGTGACTGGTGGCGTGATGCTAGTGTCTCACATCTCCTCTTGACTGTCTGTTACAGTCATGGGTTGAGAGCGCTTAGCCTCCAGTCTGGCTGTGTATTTGCATCTCTCACACGTGTTTGTGTCTAGAGGTAAGAGGAGAGGGTTGTCTGTATACATGAGGCAGTTGTGACATTGCCTCAGGATGCCCAATTCCACCAGATGAACTGAAGAGTACACCTGAAGCTGACCTCTGGACATGCTTGGAAAAGTGAATTTCACTTGTCTTGCAGACAGTCGAGGGTCTTTACACTGTATTATAATAGTGCTGTATAGGAGATTTGGAAAATAGTGCTGTCTAGGAGATTTGGACAAGTGCTGATTTGGGTTATGCAAGTGCTGCAATAAGAGCAGTTGATCTGAAGCACTTGAATTGAGGCTTGCCTAGTTCTAAAGGAAAATTTGCAGTGCAGACTTTGTGGAGCCAGGAATAGTATACCCCAGCTAACCGGCGCTGCTCTGTGTGCAAGACCGCACAAAAAGAGAGTTGCAGGGTTTTGAGAGAGAGATGTCAAGGAGTTTGGAATTGACCCAAAATGGCCAATAAAACTGCAGTTTCTAGGCAGTACTCCTACCGGGACAGGCAGGCTGCTCAGTGTTAACCACTGCCAGTGGTGAACACAGAAACTTCCCTTTAGCCCAAGTAAGCACTGGCCTTCAAGAAACTTACAAACAGTTCAGAACAGCAACCCTGTAACTGAACTTTTTTAAATTATAGAAAGTGGGAAAATAGCAAGATTTTTTTTTTTATTTTTTTGTTTTTGTTTAAGGATAGCAGAGACACACAAGTAGCAAACTAGTCAGAACAGTGCAATAAATGACCCCAACACGTGTCCTAGGTCAGAGGCAGGTAAAATGCAATTTTAAGAAAAAACGATTTTACATTAAGTGCAACACAAAAAATGCAATAAACGGGCTCTCTAGGTATGTTCTAAATACTGTTTCTAACGCATATATCAACTTTTGCAAGCAAGAAAATGCTGAAAAGTAGGTGGCAATGCAGTTTTTCTAAGAAATAAATCAGAAGAAAATACTTAAAATCTCAAAAGTGGCTCCTTTCTTCTCTCAGCATTTTCCTCTCTTGGTAGGTGCTTCAGCAACAACTATCAAGCATGGAAAGATGCCAAAACCACTCGGTTGCAGGGTGTTGAGAGAGAGATCAAGGAGTTTGGAATTGATCGAAAATGACCAATAAAACTACAGTTTCTAGGTAGTAACCATTCCTACAGGGACAGGCAGGCTGCTTAGTGTTGACCACTGCCACTGGTGAACACAGAGACTTCCCTTTAGCCCAAGTAAGCACTGGCCTCCAAGAAACGTACAAACAGTTCAGAACAGCAACTCTGTAACTGAACTTTTTTTAAATTATAGAAAGTGGGAAAATAGCAAGATTCTAAGTACTTTCCTGAACATTTCAAAATTCAAGATGCTGAATCTACAGCAGCTACTGCCAATGCTAGGCAAGAATGCTTGGTTGGTAATTCTAGACTTAAGAGGCATGCCTGCATATCCCAGTCAGGGAATCTTGCAGAAGATACCGCCGCTTCAAAGCAAGCTATATGCATTACAAGTTCTCTGCACTGCCCTTTGGCTCATCTGCTGCACCCAGGGTCTTCACAAAGTGCCTGGCACCAGTAATTGCATTTTGCAGACAAAGAAACATTAAAATGTATCCATATCAGGACGATTGTCTTATTCAGGCAGAGGACAAGGACACCCTTCTTTAACATCTGGTATTTGTTAAAAGACTTCTAACATGCCTATGGCACACCATAAAAAAAAAGAAATCACAACTGGTGCCCTCCCAAATAATTACATTCCTGGGTGCAAGCTTGAATATAACTGCTCAGATGGCTTACCTCATTTCAGACAAATTCAATTCACAACAGACTTCAAACAAGTAGCAACAAAAACCCAGCTATCTGCAAGACAAATTCTGCAGGCTTTGGTGTTTACGACATCCTGCATTCTACTAGTTCCATATGCAAGACTGCATATGAGGAAACTTCAATGGTACCTAAAAAGCTTATGGAGTCAACATTGTCACAACCTGGAAACAATGAATCTGAAGTAGGGAGTTCATTTGTCAGCAACCTGTGGGTCTTGGATCCGAGCCGGCAACTTGTTTCAAGCTAATGGATCCGAGCTCCTGGCTCCTCCCTTCACCCATAATGCCCTGCTAACCCTCCATGACCTCAGATCTAGTTTGCCGCGCTTGTGGATAGCTGGATCCCCTTGAGCTCAGCAAGTGAATTACCAGATAAGTTTACTTTTTCTGTCAAACTTTAACGTGTGTAAGTGTTAGGTACCTTTAAAAAAAAAAAAAAATGTATTTCTTTACTTAGTTCCCTCCCTTCGTTTGGTCATTAGTGAGTGTGTGTGCGTTGTGTTTTTGGGGCCTTTGTGTTTGTGTAGTCCTACCTTTTACTTTTAAGTATGGCTGAGGCCCCAAAAGCCATTTTCTCAAAATGTACCGAGTGTGGCCATAAGCTCTCCCTGGCTGATGGCCACACTTGGTGCGTTCGGTGCCTTGGGGTTGAACACCTCTCCTCAGGCTGTACCATTTGTGCAGCGTTCAACCCCAGGGCACTGAAAGAGTGGAGGTCAAAACTGGTCTTGGCGGGACTTTTACCCCCAGACTCAGCTCCGTCCTCCGCTGCTCCCGTGGCTCCACCACAGCCTGTGGTTGCTGCCATTCCTGCCCCCTTCCTCCATCCGGGACTCAAACTCCCGCTAAAGCGTCGGAGGACAGGGAGGCCAGGAGGGAGACGGAGGAGAAGCACCTGGCGGGCCGAGACCTCCGTTTCGGCCCCGCCAGCTATGCGGGCTTCTCCCTCTACTGCTAGGTCTCCTCCTCCCCGACTCCGATCTCCTTGTTTCTCCCCGGGGCCCGAGGAGGAGGAGGCCCGATTTCCTTAGAGGTCATTGAGGCGGCATTCCAGGCCTGCCTCTGTGACCTCTTCGAGATCTACCTTTAGTTTATTCAATGCAGACTTGGACCGGATGATGCGAAAGTTCATCCAGGCCCAGCTGCAGATGGGAGTGCTCTTGCCTCCCCCGGAGCTCGGGTTCGGAGCGTTTGGAGCCGAGCAGCGTTGGAGCCGGGGGTGGGTCGGCACCGACAGTACTTGGTACTTCAGATCCGACCCTGCCCTCGAGCCTGTCGGATCCAACCTCTCGGAGCCATGGCCCGAGCTTTGGATCCAAGGGATTCAGTGTGCCTTCGGCTCCGTCCAGGTCGGAGCGCACTGGTCCTTCGGATCCGATGGTCTTGGCGCCGGTTCTGATCCTTTCATCGGATCCGAGGGTGAGCCAACTTTCGGATCCAAGAGAGAGTGGTTCTCCCTCGGCCTTCGATGTTGTGGAGAGGGCTCTGTTGAGAGCTTCCGGACCCCCGGTCCTTGTTTCGGCTCCTCCCTGCACTCCCTCTCTGCTGGGCCAGGCTTCCATCACCTGGCTAAAGGGACAGCCTGCTTCAATGTCACAGATGGTTCTATTGGAACAAGATGTTGCTGGCGAGGCCTCCTCGGACAGCCCCCCCCCGAGGAAGTGCCCCGCAAGCATAAGTGCAAGAGGAGCCACGTGGACTCCCCTGAGTCCTTAACCGAGGACACGGACTTGGAAGAAGGGGAAGGCTCCCCAAGATCGCCCCCTGAGGATGTCTCCTTTGGAGACATCATGGAGATGCTGAGGATCAGAGGTGGGTGGTCTGCCCCCAAGTCTTCCTCCGACAAGTCTGTGTTTTTGGAGGCATTTGAGGCAAGCCCGTCTACCTCTTGGATGTCCCCTCCGGCCGACCCCCTGGTAGACCTCATCACCACCAGGGCATGGAAGGATCCGGACACCGTGGAGCCAGTACCAAAACGCCCGGACAAAATACTTAGCCCCCCCCTCAGACCGATCACACTGGAGTAAGGCCCCCCCCCATAGATGCCATGTTGACGGTGGCAGCCACGAAGAGGGAATTGGCTCAGGAGAGCCCCTCAGTCCATCCACCGAGCAAGGAGTCCCGCTCGATGGACCGCTTAGGGAAGCGAGTTTTTAGTTCAGCGACATTCTTGGTAAGGTCTCTGAACTATATGGCACATGTCATCAGGATGCAGCGGGATCTTATCAAAGAATACGCTGCCTCCCCCCCTGAGTCCACGTCGGCGAAGGACAAGCAATTGTACTCCACCCGAATGGCCACTCTGAGATCAATTTCTAATACCTCTATGCGGCTATTGTCCCACGCCACAGAGGGAGCCGCTAGGGCTAGCGGAGCAGGCCTAGTCATGAGACGTCAGGCCTGGCTCCGTCATTGTGACTTTGTGGAGCCTTTTAAAGTGTCCTTTGCGAACGCCCCCTTCGATGGTTCTGCCCTGTTTGGCAAAATGGTTCGTGAGACACTTGTCCAGAGCGAAAAGGACGGGAAGACGTTGTCTGCCGTCAGAGTCCGCTTCTCTGCTCCCCAGCGGTCCTTCTAGAAGAACCAAAAGGGTCACAAGAAGATGTGGTTCCGGAAATCACAACATTCCCAACCCGCTCCGGACAACCAGTCCTGCCGTGGCAGAGGAGGACAGGGGGGACACGCCGCCCCAGGGGCAGAGGGGCTCCGAGAAACTTTGGGCCCAGAGAACCTTTCTCTGAGCGGCCCGCGCAGCAGCCCTTAAGGGTTGCCCAGCTGCTCCACTCTGGAGGCAGTCGGGGGGCACTTCTTGGAGCACCTAACGGCATGGGAGTCCATCACTACAGACCGCTGGATGCTTCGCATTCTATCCAGAGGGTACAAAATACCATTATTCCATGTCCCCAAACTCAAAAACCTCCCGATCAGAGGGAGGCCGCAGCTGCAGAAATTCAGCAGCTGCTAAGAAAGAGCCATCCAGCCCGTCCCCTAAGACCAGATCGGATTAGGGTTCTACTCCAGGTTCTTTTTGGTGCCAAAAAAGACGGGGGACTTGAGACCGATTCTAGACCTTTCCCGCTTGAACCTGTCAGTAACCAAGGAAGAATTCCGAATGGTCACTCTCCAATCTATTCTTCCCCTTTTAAGGGAAAACCATTGGAGGTGCTCTATAGACCTCAAGGATGCGTACTACCACATTCTAATGGACAGACGATCCAGGAGGTTCCTCCGCTTCTGGCTGGGAGCCAGTCACTGTTAGTTCAGGGTCCTTCCCTTTGGCCTCACCACAGCACCCAGGGTGTTCACCAAGGTATTAGCAGTGATTGCGGCCCACCTGAGACTCCAGGGGATACAGGTCTTTCCGTACCTGGACGACTGGCTCCTGACCGCCTCAACAAGGCATCTACTTTGCTCAGCCAGAGACTTCTTTCTCCACCTAGCACCACAATTAGGGATTACCATCAATGTCGACAAATCTCTTCTGGCCCCAACACAAGTCATAGAATTCATAGGTGCCAGAATAAACACCAGAGAGCTACGAGCCTTCCTAACCTCCGAGAGAATCCGGAATTTGCAACTCCAGGTGCAGGCCATCCTCCAATCAGAGACTTCTCCAGCGGAATTAGTCTTGAGGGCACTAGGCTCCATGGCGGCAGCGATTACGCTTCTTCCATGTGCCCGTCTGAACATGCGGATACTGCAATGGACACTTCTAGTGCAGTGGTCCTTTCTATCCCTTCCTCTTCACCACCCCATTGCTATCAGCAAGGTTTGCAGGAGGGCTCTATTATGGTGGCTCCAAGCCTCGGACCTCCATACGGGCCGTCCCTTCTGCACCTCTCCCCCTCTCGCCACAGTGACCACGGACGCCTCCCGCCTCGGGTGGGGGGGACATTTTTCAGGCAGGACAGTCCAAGGCACGTGGAACAACACAGAGACCTCCCTGCATATCAACGTTCTGGAGATGAGAGCGGTGCTATTCGCGTTGCAAGCACTTCAGGATCTCCTCCCCATAGGAACGATTGCGATTCAGTCGGACAACATGTTGGTTGTCTGGTACATCAACAAACAGGGAGGAACCAGATCTTACCCCCTATGCCGCGAAGCCATGAGAGTATGGGAATGGGCGATCTCCACCAACCGCTTTCTCATTGCAACGCACATTCCGGGATGGACCAACATCCTACCGGACAAGCTCAGTCACACCCTTCTTACCCCGTACGAGTGGTGTCTCAATCCACTAGTAGCGAAGCAGATATTCACAAAATGGGGGCAACCCTGCTGCGATCTTTTTGCGTCTCCATCAAACACCAAATGCAACAATTTCTTCGCTCTAATCTCCCATCCAGGGGAAACTCCAAGAGATGCTCTGGTGCATGCTTGGCCACCCGGTCTACTTTATGCCTATCCTCCGCTACCCCTGATGCTACAACTCCTACAGAAAGCCTCACGGTTGGGGAGCAGGATGATCCTCATTGCCCCATTCTGGCCGTGGCAAATTTGGTTCCCTTACATGTGGTCTCACCTTGTGAATCCTCCGTGGATTCTAGATCCCACTCCGGATCTCATCTCCCTTCTGTCGAACTTACCGACCCCAAACCTGGGCAGTCTCAACAGCTTGGTTGCTCCAGTTCCACTCCTAGTTAGGAGTCCCGGTATCTCTTCACCAGTCAAAGCCATCCTTGTGGCAGCGCATAAGCCTTCCACCAGGAAAGTGTACCGCAGTAAATGGAAACGTTTTTCCATCTGGGCGGAGCATCATGATCTAGATCCCTTTACGGCTCCTCTTCCGTCTATATTAGACTTCCTAACCGAAATCTTTCAGGAAGGCGCTAGTTGTTCAACTGTTAAAGTGCAATTGGCAGCCATATCACATTACCATGTGGGACATGATACAGGGCCTTTGATGTCGGCCAAATTGTGTAAAACCTTTCTCAAGGGCACCTTCTTACTTAGACCCCCTATAAAGGAAGCCGTGCCACCATGGGATCTTGCATTAGTTCTTCAAGCCTTGACTGCTCCACCTTTTGAACCCGCTGCTTCAGTAGATCTCAAATTCCTGTCTTGGAAAACAGCATTCCTTGTAGCCATCACTTCAGCAAAGAAAGTTTCGGAGCTTCAAGCTCTTTCTGTGAAGCCTCCTTATTTGATCTTTCACCCAGACAGAGTGTACCTCAAGATCAATCCCTCTTTTCTCCCCAAGATAGCATCAGAAACCAACATAAACCAATCCATAAATGTACCGGTTTTCTTCCCTAAATATCAGAATAAGGGAGAGTACAAGCTGCATTCATTAGATGTTCATAGGCAGCTTAATTTTTATACTCATAAAACAGCTGGCCATAGGCAATCTGACCAGCTGTTCGTTTCCTTTGCCAAATTTAATTTGGGGAAAGCAATTTCAAAAGTATCTTTATCACGCTGGATTTCTCAATGTATCCTGTTGGCGTATCAAGCCTCTGGGAGACCCACACCAGAAGGAGTTCGTGCTCATTCCACTCGCTCCATTTCTACTTCTGCGGCCTGCAAGTCTAGAGTCCCATTGGATGATATTTGTTCAGCAGCCACTTGGGCTTCATCTCATACCTTTATTAACCACTACAAACTGGACGTGATTTCTAGAGGAAGAGCATCCTTTGGCTCTGCGGTGCTTCGCAATATCCTTCCATGATGGCCACCCAAGGTGCAGGTAGCTGGGGACTCTGTCCCACAGGTTGCTGACAAATGAACTCCCTACTTCAGATTTAGAAGTTATGTACTCACCGTAATGTTCCATCTGAGTAGGTAGCTTCATTTATCTGCAACCATCCCCCCCTCCTTCCCCCTGGCCTCCTTCGGATCTATTGGTAGTTGGATACCCATTTTCTGGGGTAAATATTGAGGGGCACACTCGATCTGAGGTCATGGAGGGTTAGCAGGGCATTATGGGTGAAGGGAGCAGCTAGGAGCTCGGATCCATTAGCTTGAAACAAGTTGCCGGCTCTGATCCGATATCGGATCCAAGACCCACAGGTTGCAGACAAATGAAGCTACCTACTCAGATGGAACGTTATGGTGAGTACATAACTTCTAATTCCTCTCATTCCCTGCCTACAACAGGAGTTCCTTTGGTGGGCAGAGACATGTCACCAAAACAAGGGACTGTCATTCATTCTATCCCCTGGTACCCAAACCCTGACTACAGATGCATCAGACTATGCTTGGGGGGCCGATCTGGCAGGGAGATGCATTCAGGGCGAATGGATCCCAAATCAAATGCATCTGGATATCAACCAAAAAGAAATGCTAGCTGCACAGAATGCTTTGACAGCCTTCAAGGACTGCCTTCATCTAGGACAACAACTGATAGGGACGGACAACACCACAGTTATGTGGTACATAAACAAGCAGGGGGGGTACCCACTCCCTACCCCCTTTGCAGACTGGCCATGACCTTGTGGAATACAGCTTTGACTTAGCAAATACATCTTCAAGCTCAATTCCTGCCAGGAATGCAAAATGCTCTGGCAGATGACCTAAGTAGAAATCTTGTGGACCAACACGAATGGAAACTGGTTCCATAAATTTTTAGCATGTTGACACGAAAATGAGGGAGCCCAGACATAGATCTATTTGCCTTTCCCCAAAACTATCAGTTGGACAAATTCTGCACAAGAACTCATCGCAAAAAAGCTTGGAAAGTGGATGCTCTATCCTTCAGATGGAAAAACCTATTGGTCTATGCCTTTCCCCCTCTGCCTCTGCTCTCCAAGGTCTTACCAAATGTCAGACAGGAAAAAACAAAAATGATTCTGATTGCTCTGGACTGGCCTCGCCAACACTGGTACCCACTTCTAAGGAATATGTCACACCTTCCTCCATGGTACTTGCCACCAATACCTCATCTACTGTCTCAACAGAACTATCAAATTCTGCACGCTCAGCTCAAAACTGTGAATCTTGCAGCATGGCTAATCAACTAATTTCATCAATCATGTCTCTCAGTAAACCTGTGATGGATGTCACTTTGGAGGCTAGAAGGCCTAGTACTAGAAAAAGTTATGCTGATAAATGGAAGATATTCTGTGCTTGGAGTCAAGCGCAAGGAATAGACACAGCAAAGCCCAATATTCCTCTAATTTTACAATACTTAACTGAGATGCTTCACAAGGGTCTGTCTTCTTCAATAAAAATCCATGCCTCTACCATCTCGGCTCATTACAACACAGAGCCTCCTCTCTTTTCTCATCCTGTGCTAAAGCAGTACCTCAGAGGAGCCAAAAATTTAAGACCACCCAAGAGAGCACCGACTCCTGCATGGGACCTCAATTTTGTCCTGGAAAAAAACACCCTACATCATTTTGAACTAGCTGCTACTGCGGACATTAAATTTCTTTCTTGGAAGACAGCCTTTCTTTTAGCAGTCACTTCAGCTAGAAGGGTTTCAGAACTACAGGCTGTCATGGCAGTGGAGCCTTTCATTATCTTTTACCTGGACAGGGTGGCCCTCAGGACCAATGCCTAAGGTGGTATCCAGTGTGGCTCTTAACCAGACCATTCACCTGCCAACTTTTTCCCCAAATCCGCAAAACAAGGGGGAGTTAATTCTGCATTCATTGGATGTACACAGACAACTAAGATTCTACTTAAACAGGACAAAATATCTAAAAGTCTGAGCAACAACTAGTGGCATTTGCTGCAGGAACAGAGGGGAAGGCTATATCAAAGCAGACTATTTCAGAATGGATTAGCCATTGTATTCGTTTCTGCTACTTGCCCCATGGTAAACCTGTGCCCAAGGGGATCAGATCCCATTCCACCAGGGCTGCTTCTACTTCTGCAGCCTTTCTCAGAGGGGTTCCTACCAAATACATTCTAGAAGCTGCTATTTGCAGCTCAGTTCATACGTTCACAAAACATTACCATTTACCTCTCTTTTCTAAATCCAGGGCAGGCTTTGCCACTGCAGTCCTTCAGGGCCTTATAGCTGCTCCTAATGCTGTTTAATTCCATCCTCCCATCCACAGCTTTGGGATTCTACCCAAATGTAATGACTGCAACAGTGAAACATGAAGAACATAGTACAGTTGTGTACACTTACCATAAATGTAGATGTTTGAGTGTATTCACTGTTGCAGTCCGGGTTACCCACCCTCCAGCCCCCTTTTCTTCTCTGTTGTTATAACTCTTCTTTCCTTCACTATACTCAAAAGCCTTTGTGGTGTATTTGCTTTTAGTTGAAGGTAAATGTTTTTGTGTTCTAAAATACATGCGCATATATATATATATATATATATATATATATATATATATATATATATATATATATATATATATATATATATATATATATATATATATGTATATATATATATATATATATATATATATATATGTATGTATATATATATATATATATATATATATATATATATATATGTATATATCTGTATTTACACTCTCCCCATTTGGGGGGTACCTGACATCTGGGGCAAGAAAAACTGATTAAAATGGCGTCTGCTGCATGTTTTATACCCCTAACGACCTGACGTCATGGAAGAGAGAGCAAACGTCGCAGCACCCAAGACTTTGTTATTCAGGCCGACTGAGGGCAATCTGCCAGCAGATTACTCAAATGTAATGACTGCTACAGTGAATACACTCGAACATCTGCATTTATGCTAAGTGTACACAACTGTACTTTCCCCTTCTTGTGGCCTCATCTTCAGGAGGAACCCTGGATTCTGGATCCAATTCTGGATCTTCTGACTCACTCGTCAGGAAGGCTCCATCCATCTCTGCAAGCCCTCAACTTGACAGCATGGCTGCTCCAATTCCAAACATAGTCGGGCTACCTGACCTTTCACCTTCAGTGCAACATATCTTGATTTCTTCTCACAAAGCTTCTACAGGAATATTATATCTTAGCAAATGGAAACGATTTTCCTCCTGGGCTTTGGAAAATAATCTTGACCCTTTCTGTGCACCTTTTTACCCTCCATTCTGGAATTTTTAGCGAAGCTTTTTCAGGAGGGGGCAGGTGCAGCTACTATTAGAGTTCATCTAGCCACAATCTCTAATTTCCATCTTGGAGGAGCAGTTCTGAATATTATGTCCCACAGACTTTGCAAAGCTTTCGTGAGTGGTACTAATATGTTAAAACCACCCATTAAACCACCTCTACCTCTGTGGAACTTAAGTTTTGTATTATCCCATATAATCGTTTCCCCCTTTGAGCCCGGATCATCCTGTGACCTAAAGTTTTAACCTGGAAGACTACTTTCTTAGTAGCAATCACTTCAGCTAGGCGGGTTTCGAAGTTACAAGTGTTGTCCATCAAACCTTCCTACATGCTATTCCATAAGAACAGAGTCTCACTTCGTACAAACCCATCCTTTCTACCAAAGGTATGCTCAGAATCAAACTTAAACCAGTCCATAGACTTACCAGTTTTTTTCCCCAAATATGGCAATAAGGCAGAATATATGCAACACCAACTGGATGTTCACAGACAATTACGTTTCTAGTTACACAGAACAAAGGACTTTATAAAGACTGACCAATTGTTTGTATCCTTTTCAGACTGCAAGAAAGATGCTCCAGTAGCTAAATCTACTATATCCAGATGGTTGTCAGATTGCATTACATTCACCTACCAGTCTGTAAACAACTTCCAGGCAATTTAAGAGCTCATTCTACCAGAGCTATTTCTTCCGCTTCTGCTTTAAATGCAAAACTGCCAGTTGATAACCATCTGTGCTGCAGCAGCATGGACAAGACCTCATACCTTTATCACTCATTACAAAGTGGATTTGGCCTCCAGGGACACAGCCTCTTTTGGGTCCACGATTCTGAAGAATGTTCTCCCGTGAGCCACCCAAGAAAGATGGTGCTAGGGACACACTGTCCCACCAGTAAAGAATGAAAGCGAGATAGGACAACACATAAAGAAGTTATGTACTCACCATAATGTTCCATGTGAATTGTCCATCTCGCCTTCATTCTTGCGTCCCACCCTCCTGCCCCCAGCCTTTGGTTCCTGGAGGATCAAGAGGTTACTATTTGGCATCTAATATTCTCTGACCCTCCACTTGGTTTTTATTGATAACCTTTTTTATATGCGCTTTTTAGTATACCAGTAAACAAAGATCTGGGGAATTCCCTAGAGAATCATGGGATAGAGAGTAAGTCTTAAGCTAGTTGGGAGACCGCAAGCTTTTATAAACATACTTTATGTGATAGTGTTCAATCTCGCCGTTTGTTCTTACACATGGGTTCGGAGCCGATCCTCTGCTCCGTGTCGGCCGCTTGCAAGCTCTGCATCGAGAAGAAGCTCGAGACAACCTAATACCCACAATCCCCCTCTGCCTTTACCTCAGATCTAGTTTGCCGCTGCTGCGTTCGCATCACTGGGATTTAGCTCGAGCAACTTAAGATAAGATATAACTTTATTTTTGTTATATTTGAGAAAAAAATTGTTCTAAAAGTACTTTTTGGTAGACATAGTGTATGTGTGTGTGTAGGTAGAAATTCTCGGTACCGTTAAGTTTAATTAAACTGGTTAGAGTTTTTCGGGGCCTTCCACCCCTTACTTAAATTTGACAACCGGACTGACTTTTATATCGGATTCGACTTTTTTCTACTGGATTTGTCTCTCTACTGGACTTGACTTTTTCTCTTTCCTGTAAGATGTCTGAGAAAATTAAATCAGGCTTTAAACGTTGCCAGTGTGGCCAAAAAATGTCAGTTACTGACAACCATAGTTCCTGTGTCTACTGCCTTGGCCCTCTCCACTTACAAGAGGACTGTTCAATTTGTCACTCTTTTAGTGGGAGGGTCATGACAGATAGGCGCAGGAAACTCATGGACAGGGGGTTATTAAAACCTTCCTTTCAGGAGGCTCTGGATGCTTCAGACCAGGCATCCAAATCCTCGAAGGAATCGAAGACGTCGGAGCCCAAGTCATCGGCTCCGAGCTCTTCGAGTAAAGTTAGATCACGGTTCCACAGACTTTGGGGCCGAGTGTTCAACTGGTGTCAGTTCCTGAGCCTCGAGTCTTGGAACCGGTGATGGAGCTCCCTCCCTCGACTCTATTGAGGTCGGCTCCGTCTTCGGTTCCTTCGACCCGTTCTTCTTCTAAGCTCTCCGATGTCGATGTGGATCGTGTGGTGCAGAAGTTATTGGAGCATTCGGCCCTATCCAAACTTATTTCGGTTTCCACCCAGTTGGTGTCGAAACTTGAAGGCCTCCAATTGTCTCCATCCATTCCTCCTCCGAGACCTGTCCAGTCTTTGGAGCCGGAAGAGGTTGATCTTCTGATTGTGGAGCCCTCGGGTCCAGAACCGTCCTTTTCTCGCCTCGACTCCGTCGGACCCGGTACCGGAGTCTCGGAGCCGACGATCTGTCCTTGGTTCCGGGGCCGAGAGTCGAACCGACGTTTCGGTTCCGACTCTTCCCCTCGGGGCCCCGGCGCGGATCGATTCGGCTCCGTCCTCGGGGTCGATGCCTTCGGTGCCTGTCTCGGGGATTCTTCCCATTTCTTCGGAACCGGGAGATTCTTCGACTCGGGACCCGGGGGCTTTCGATCTCATGAGGAAGGTGTTGTCTACCCAGACAACCACATCAGTAGAAGCAACCTCTCCTCCCCTTAAAGGACCGTTATCCTCCTCTGCACCCACGGCCACATCCAAGCGTCGAGAACCGGTGTCTCAGCCACCCCTGGAGGGTGCCCCCTCTTCCTCGGAGGCTTCTTCGGATGCTCCCCATGAAGAAGTCCCTAGGAAAAGATTGTGTAAGAGGAGACAGATTCTCCACAAGAATCTTTGACATCCGATACTGACTTGGATGAGTCAGAAGGGTCCCCTAAGTCACCTTCAGAAGATGTCTCTTTTTCTGACATATTGGAGATCCTGAAACAGAGAGGTGACTGGCAGTCCCTTCCCCCTTCCCCCTTCTGAGGATGAGTCAGTCTTGCTGAAGGCATTCGGTGCTCACCCTTCCTCCTCCTGGGTCACTCCGCCCTTCGATGAATTAATGGAACTTATTGCTCGAAGGGCGTGGGAGGCTCCTGACACAGTGGAACCAGTCCCTAGGAAACCCAATAAGTATATCACTGCACCCCAGGACAAGACTTACTTGACAAAAGGAGTTCCAGTGGACGCTATGGTGGTGGCAGCGGCCACGAAAAAGGAGATGTCGGAATCTTCCTCATCTGTCCATCCCCCTAATAAAGATTCTAGGACTATGGACAGGTATGGGAAGCGCATTTTTAGTTCAGCGGCTTTTTCCATGCGATCCCTGAACTATTTGACCCACTTTACACGACTACAGAGGGATCTAGTCAAAGAGTTGGGAGATACCCTCCAGGGTACTACAGATGCTGCAGTCTCAGAAAAAGTGACAGCGCAACTTAATACCCTTACATCCATTGTGAACTCGTCCATGAGGCTGATCTCTTACGCAGCCGAAGGTTCGAGTAGGGCAGCAGCTTCAGCAATTGCTCTTCGCAGACAATCCTGGATGCGCTTATGTTCATTTGCGGAAGCCTTCAAGTCTTCCTTTACTAACGCCCCATTTGACGGTGCCACTCTTTTTGGCCCCAAAGTAAAGGAGACCCTTACCCGGTGTGAGCAGGAGGGAAAGACTCTGTCTGCTGTCGAGTCCGTTTTCCACCCCAGCCAGACCGCACCCCAAAGGGCAACGTGGTGGAAAAATGTGGTTTCGAAAACCCCAAGGATCTTTCCCAGGCACACAGGGTGATGCCCTTTCTAGAGGCAGAGGAGGGGCAGAGGTGGAAGACGCCGCCCTGGCGGCAGAGTGGGTCCGCAGAATCAAGGTGACAGGGATACACTCCCTGGTAAACCTTTCCAGCACTCCTGAGAGGAGGCCCGACTGTCCTGCTCTGGAGGCAGTCGGGGGTCGCTTAGCTTTATACCCTCAGGCCTGGCAAAACATTACTACAGACAAGTGGGTAAAAAGCGTGGTTACCAGAGGTTACAATATACCATTTCTATCCTATCCCATTCCAAAGAAAAGACTCCCAGATGTACCGCCCCATCTGCGAGAGCCAGCAGCTATAGAAATTTCAAAGCTGCTAGAAAAAAAGAGTCATCCATCCAGTCCCAGCGGACCAGAGAGGATTCGGGACTTACTCAAGGTTCTTTTTAGTTCCAAAGAAAACAGGGGACTGGAGGCCCATTCTGGACCTAAGCGACCTCAATACCTTCGTCAAGAAAGAAAAGTTCCGAATGGTCACGCTTCAATCGATCCTTCCATTCTTACAGAAGGACGACTGGATGTGCTCAATAGATCTGAAGGATGCATACTACCACATCAAAATGGCCAGGGCATCCAGAGATCATTTGCGCTTCCGGCTGGGTGCCAGTCACTTTCAGTTTCGAGCCCTGCCCTTTGGTCTGACCTCAGCCCCCAGGGTCTTCACCAAATGCATGGCAGTGGTAGCGTCTTACTTGAGACGCCTAGGATTCCAGGTGTTTCCATATCTGGACGACTGGCTCCTTTCGGCCACCACCCAGCGTCAACTAGTACAGGCCAGGATTACACTCTTCAACTGTGTACTCACCTAGGAATTTCCGTAAACTTCGGAAAATCCTTACTACAGCCATCACAGCGTATCTTATTCATAGGAGCGGAATTAGATACACATCAGTTAATTCTAAGACTTCCTCCAGAAAGGGTACTTTCACTTCAGACTCACATACGTCTTCTTCTCTTGTCCAGGAAATCCCCAGCAAAACTGGTACTGAAGGTTTTGGGACTCATGTCAGCTTCTCTTATTGCAATACCCTTGGGAAGACTGCACATGAGAGTCCTACAATGGCTACTGTTTGCACAATGGTCGTTCCAACAACTACCTCTAACACACGAGATTCTTATAACGAACACTTGCAAAACACACCTAAACTGGTGGCTTCAGACTTGCAACTTTTCCAAGGGGAGACCATTTGTGCTACCCACGCCTACAGCTACGGTGACCACGGACACTTCCCTGATAGGGTGGGGGGGCATCTTTCAGGGACAGACAGTCCAAGGCGAATGGACCAATTTAGAGTACAATCTGCACATCAATGTTCTAGAGTTGAGGGCAGTGTTTCTAGCGTTGCAACACTTTGCTCCCCTTCTTCCTCTGGGAACTATTGCAGTTCAGACGGACAACATGTCGGTAGTCTGGTACATAAACAAGCAAGGGGGAACCAAGTCCTATCAGCTATGCGGAGAGGCCATGAGAATCTGGCAATGGGCGGAGTCCACGGGTCGCTTTCTGATAAACGCACATCCCGGGGTCATCCAACGTCATAGCCGACAGGCTGAGCAGAGCAATACTGTTACCGCATGAGTGGTCCCTAAAACAGTCAGTTGCGAAAAAGATTTTTCGCACGTGGGGCCAGCCTGGCTGCGACCTGTTTGCGTCTCCAATGAACGCCAAATGCAGGAGCTACTTTGCCCTATTACCCCCTCCAGGGGAAGTCCCCAGGGACGCACTGATTCACGATTGGCCCCCGGGACTCCTGTACGCATTTCCTCCCTTCCCCCTGATCTCAAAGTTTCTCCAGAAAGCCAAAATCCTACACAGGACAATAATCCTCATTGCCCCATTCTGGTCTCGTCAAATTTGGTTCCCCTTCCTCATGACACACTGCATTCGGGGACCCTGGATCCTGGACCCAGAGCCAGATCTATTGACTCACTCGTCAGGGGCTCCCCACCCCTCGCTCTTGTCCCTCCATCTAGCAGCTTGGCTGCTCCAATTCCCAACTTAGCCAGGTCTGATCTTCTTTCGCCTGCAGTTCAGAATATATTAGTGGCTTCTCATAAAGCTTCCACTACTAAAACATATACTAGTAAATGGAAGCGCTTTGTATTCTGGGCGAATACACAGCAAGTGGACCCTGTTATAGCTCCTTTGAATAAAATATTAGAGTTTTTAACAGACTTGTTCCATCAGGGTGCTTCTCCTGCCACATTAAGAGTTCAGTTGGCTGCCATTTCTAATTTCCATGTGGAAGAATGTGGGGCTCCTGTTATGGCCCACAGACTTTGTAAAGTCTTTTTAAAAGGCGCTTTTCATATTAGACCACCAATTAGATCTCCTACGTCACCTTGGAGTCTAAACTTATTATTATCTAAGTTAATGCTACCCCCCTTTGAACCAGCCTCCTCTTGCCCATTGAAATTTTTGTCATGGAAGACTCTCTTTTTGGCAGCCATTACATCCGCTAGGCGAGTATCTGAACTTCAAGCTCTCTCCATTAAGCACCCTTATTTGATCTTTCACTCTGACAGAGTTTCTCTTCGCACTAATTCATCCTTCCTTCCTAAAGTTTGTTCTATTAACAATATTAATCAGTCCATTGAATTACCCACTTTCTTCAAGAATCACTCCAATAAAATGGAGTATATGTTGCACAAATTAGATGTCCACAGACAACTAAGGTTTTACTTGGATAGAACAAAAGATCACAGAAAATCTGATCAACTTTTTTGTAGCCTTTGCTGATAACAGGAGAGGAGTAGCGGTTACCAAAAGAACTCTCTCTAAGTGGTTAACTGATTGTATCATCTATGTCTATGATTCTTCAGATCAAACTCTTTTGCACAAACCCAAAGGACATTCCACAAGGTCAGTGTCTACATCCCTGGCTCATGCAGCTCGCCTACCACTAGACGCTATTTGTGCGGCTGCTACTTGGTCTAAACCACATACATTCATTTCTCATTATAAGGTAGACAAGGTTTCTAGGGACAGGGCAACCTTTGGTTCCACTGTGCTCAAGAACGTCCTTCCGTGAGTTCCTCAGGAACAAGGAGCTAGGGACGCTACCCATGTGTAAGAACAAACGGCGAGATTGAACACTATCACATATAGAAGTTATGTCCTTACCATAACGTTCCATGTGGAGTGTTCATCTCGCCTTTGTTCTTACATTCCCACCCTCCGCCCTTAGGAAGAACGTTCAGTTTGGTGCCTGGTCTGGGGCATTCTGCTTCTGCATTGCAGTTGTTGTGTATATAGTTGACATGTATATATATGTGTGTATATATATATATATATATATATATATATATATATATATATATATAGACTCTTAGTTTCTGTGCATATGTGATATTGGCATGAGTGTGCTCTCTCTGACTACTGGTTTGCTTGCAAACTAGATCTGAGGTAAAGGCAGAGGGGGATTGTGGGTATTAGGTTGTCTCGAGCTTCTTCTCGATGCAGAGCTTGCAAGCGGCCGACACGGAGCCGAGGATCGGCTCCGAACCCATGTGTAAGAACAAAGGCGAGATGAACACTCCACATGGAACGTTATGGTAAGGACATAACTTCTATTTTTGTGTATTTGTAAATGCGCTTGACCTACATGCAATCATTTGTTCTGTTCTGTTGTAGTATCAGCGCTCCTGTACCATTGAGTGGTTTCTACTTGCAGCAGACCTGACTTGTTTACTTCATGATGTCTTAATGTTTGAACTTTTTTATTGCTTTATTAAGCATTTCAAATCCCTTCTCTCATTCAGAGATCCAGTCTACGTCTTCCTTCATCAGCTTCCTTAGAAGGTTACCTCACTTGTGGGGTACAAACTTTGCAAGATACTGTATCATTCTTAGAAATTTTTCTACATGCCTGTTTGTATTCAAGATGTAACATTTGCATCATTTATCAGATGTTTTTTCTAGATAAGGTTTCAGACCCTTTGAAGTTCAAACATGACCTGTGAATTCCATTTGGCTTGAAAGAATGCTGTATCTTCTTTTTCAGCAACTATGTCAATTTGTCTCCATGTGTTTGACCCCAGACTAGTAGATTATTAATTATATTTACATTCTCCAAGCCTTCAGTTACTTTGGCAGCAGCTTTTAGGAATGCTTTTGGTGCTAATGAAATGCCAAATAAAAATGTATTGAATATCTACCTTCTTAATGCCATATGAAATGTACATACATAGTTTGGAAGTTGCTTTGTCTAATATGTCAGAAACCCTGCTTTGCATCTAATACTGAGAAGAATTTGGTCTTTTTGAGATCACTTCATGTAATCAATTGGTAATGCTCTCTTAATTACTTTATTTAGAACTAATGGATCAGTACAAGTGTCACTCTTGCCTTTCTTCATAATATTGACCTTACCGTATATTCATTCTATTGGCTGTAATTGTTTCTTAAAAACATCTGGCTAATCATTCTGTTTAGTTCCTTTTCAGCTTTACTTCTGAATGCTGTGTGTACTTTTATGGCAACATGCTATTAGTGGCACTGCATTAATTTTGATTTTTACATAGTATTTTCAAGTAAGTACTTCCTGAGCTCTAAAATAGAGTAGCATTGGTTTTCAGGATGTCATTGTTTTGACCTTGCATAGTATTTGAGATGTCCTTAAAAACTTAAGTAATTCTTTGCATGTAGTCTGTGTATAGTTTTTATATCCAAGGATGTGTCTAATAGCATGACTTTATCTACACACGGTCTCTAACTGGTTTTGAATACATTTTGTCTTTGCTTTCTTCCTGTGATTTTTTTTCAATTCATATGTTTTCAGAACTCCATATAATCAATATTTTAGAGTAAAATTACCTCTTCACTTGCAATTGTTTGTACAAAAAAATCCTCACAATGTTTTATTGTTGTACTGACGTGTGTTATCAGTTAGTGACTTAATGGTTTCATCTGGTATCTACGATAGGTTTATAGTGTAACCAACACTTTTTCTTAAAAGCCAGAAATACAGATTTAGAAGCATTTTTGACAAACTGCTGCACTGTTTACCAGCATCTGATTTATAGCCACTGATTGTCAGTAGTGCTTTCTCGAAGTCTGCCTTGCAATGTTTTACTTCTTCAGGTGAATATCAGATTTTTCACTGTCAAGTGTATTCACTTCAACAGTACCCACAAACATTACTTGTGTTTCTGTACAGCATATATATCCTTTTTAATACACTTGCTTTCTGGTTTTACGCTTGTTTGCAAACTGTCCTTTTCAAATGTTGATTCATTAAAGACTACAGTTCCTTCTTTCATGTTTTTATGTTTATATCCACTCCCATTGACATCTTTAGATGAAATGGGCAAAATGCCTTGACCCTTTCTTAGTTACAGTACGTTGCCACATGACTCTTTTTTCATACCCTTCTTTTTTGTGTGTGTATAACATACTGGTTTTATTTATTTTGTTGTCTTCATTGACTTTTATTTCTTTTTACGTCTTCTTTTTATCATTTAAATATTTTATTTCTGTACTAGTAATTTCACTTGCTTTGCCCTCATCCACAGCCTTTTACAAGGTCATGTCTATTTCTCTTAATAGCCTTCCCATTTCATAATTTACTGTAATGCAAACTGTTCACTAATAAGAGAACTGTACAGTTAATTAAACTCAGTCTTATGCTATGTTGTTCAGGTTAGTACCACATCTATAGTTTCTGTAGAATCTTGTGCTCTTGTAAACAGTGTATGTTTAACAAACTTAATAGTTCTCTCTGTGCTGAAAATTAACTGTTTATGTAATTACCATTGTGTCTTTCTCAAGGAAAGAAAAATTAGGAATACAGCACACTGTTCTCTCTCCAGATGTTTCATCTAATTCACCTAGCTGTGAGGGACAAATCAAATTTCTGGATCCCCAGCTTATAATTTTCAGGCAGGTTTTCTTTTTTAAAAAAACTTTTCTTTATTGATGCCTTTCTCTCTTTCGGCTTTTCCCGGTTAGGGTTCGCCACAGCGGATCGCTATGTTCACTCATGATTGGCAGTGGAGTTTTACGGTATCGAGTTGCCAGCCCGGTGCCCAACCTTCTACAGAAGGCACGCACTCACGCCTAGGGCCAATTTTTTACCGTGTCCATCCACTTGCTACTTAATATTAACTTGTTTAGAATACCATTATAAGACACATTTCCTTGCAGTTTGCATTCGTATTACTGTAACTGTTGTAGTCCACTCTATGATGATATTTTATCCTCATAGTTATATGACTACACTTTCCTGGGCTTGTATCTTAACACACTGTGCACTTAGGACACTATTTTATTAAACGTTCATGCATACATATCTTAATTTTGCACTTAATATGTCTGGGGTGAAAGCTAAATACTGGACATTGGTAGTTTTGTCTTGGTTACCTCCAGTACTAAAACTGCCAGGAATTAGCCTAGCATTTAAATCTTTCCTGGGCTGCCTTATCCCCTTCATTTATTCCATAATGCAGAACTAAGTACATAAGAGCCCTTCTGTAGATCTTTTTAGCTGAGGTTAGTTGGTCACAGTGTTTAAATTGCCTTGGGTTGCCATTATTTTTTTTCAGTCTTTTTGTGTAGAAGTTGTCACGTTTGTTTCTTCCTGAATTTTCCTGCCTTTATCAGTTTAATTTTGCTGTTGCTGGTTCATGTTTTCTGCTTATTTATTTAGTTTGGTGTAGGCAAGTTTTCCTCTTCCCACCTCACCTTTTTATGCCTTTTACCTCTGGCCATGCAGAAGAAACAGGATTCTCAATCGTATAAGAAATGCAAATGTGCAGCATAGACTCACTCCAAAGATATGCATGTTAAACATAAAATGTATTGAAGAGGCTCACATTTTTGAGGACTGCAGTACTGTGTGGCCTTCAAGGCTTCTACCTCGAAAAAGGGAAAATTAGATTAAAATTGCTGAAGCTTAGGGCATACCCCTATTCATTTTCCCTTTTTAGGGCTTCTCCCTCATCTGTCAAAACCTGTGTAATGGAAGAGAAAGTTACTATTAAGTAAAGGTACTGTGTTTGTGTCTAAAAAGTCACATTTGCTGATGCCTCTGCATCAGTGTCTATTACCTCTAATATTTTTGTGTATATTAAATCTGTTTCTGTTAAACGTAAGCCTGTGGAAAGTGTCAAAAAGAAGTCCTTTATTTGTCACCTTTCCTTTTTTAGTTAGTTTCACCTTTGTTTTGTTGGAGTCTGAGTTTAGTTTTCCTCATCCTTCACTCACAACATGCCAGGTTTGAAAAATTCGATTTCTGTCTAAATGGACTACTGAATATTGTGGCAGCAGGTAGTTTTGATCGTACAGCAGCTGTAGTCTTGACAGTGTTGCCTCTCCGGGAGTGGGGACTTGAGAGCTACTCCTCTGACTTCCAGTCTAGGTTTTTACCTCTTGTTAATGGAGTTGATTGAGGCCCCAGTCTGTTTGAGACCATCAGTTATTCCATCTTTACTATCTGTATAGATGGCCCTTTCAGGGCCAGTGCCCCTGACAGCTTTGACATTGACCTTCTTTTCAAAAACATTCCCAAGGTGTATAAAACAATGTTGTGGTTAGTACTACTGTATGGTACAGAAGTCTGGGCAGTGAAGGCAGAGCGGTTGAAGCTGTAGGTGATGGACACAAAGTGCGTGAGATGGGTGGTAGTGTGCACAGTGTGGGTCAGACAAAAAGAAATGGCATCAGAGATGAAGCACAAGTAGCTCCAAATGCAGAGAAGGTCAAAGAGAATTGATTATGGCAGTTTGGGCACATATGCAGGAAAGCATAAGGCAATCTGGTGAAGATGATTTGGGATAGAGCGGAAGTAGGCAAGAAGAATCAAGCGCATCCAACAAAGAGATGGATGGATTGTGTAAGAGAAGACCTGCAACACTCAGGCATGACTGTCGAAGAAGGTAGAAATGTGGCATTGAATTGAGAGAAATAGCAACAGTTGACAAGACACCCCAACCCCATATAGAAAAATGGGAAAAGGGGAGTGGCTGATGATTCCAAACTCTGATATCTTGGGGCTGAGTGCTGACTGACAAATCTCCCCATGCTTTGGATGGATTGCCAGACTCTGAGCTTAAGACTAAGTTACAACTCCAGATGGCAGCCCTGGTTTTAAAGGCTAACTAGAGCCGTTGCTTATCCCACTGTCGATTTTTCAGCAGGGGTGGTAGGCGTGGATATAAGTGCTTATCATCACACTCTGCTAGACTTGACAGAAATTTCAGAGCACTTCAAAGATGAATGCATAAATAACACATTTGATGGAACCTCATTTTTATAGTCTCCATAAAAAGCCACTTTAGAAGGAAAATAAAAAAGGAACTAATGCAAGAAGTACTTGAAATTTGGGGTACAGTTTCAGGTTTCTCAGCATCCCATCTGTCAAACACAGCATAGCCCCTGTCAGCAGTGGTTTTACCATTCCCAAATAAATAATGTGAGACATTATAAGGTGTTTCAGTGGACATGATACCTTACAAAAACAGGAGCTGTCCCAGAAGATATGGTTTATGGCAGAAACACCAGGGGAACCACACAGCCCACCATCCTCCTTCAGGAGGACAGCAGTTTACTCCCTAATGCATTGCCTGGCTGCTCCCTTTTGGAAGCAGTCAAAGATCATTTGACAGGTGAATCAAGAACTTAGTAGCCAGAGGCTATTCATTCCATTCCTGACCAACCAAAGCTAGAAATCTCCTCTTCTCATGGATGTCCCATCTCATCAAAAAGCTGTGGAATAAAGCAGAGGCTCCATGTCTGCTTCTAAAAGAGCCGTCTGGAAAGTTCTGACAGATCAGAAGGTACTAGTTTTTTTACTAAAGGTTCTCTCTGATACCAAAGATGACAGAGTAACTCAGGCCTATCCTCTACTTGAGCGGCCTAGGTCAACACATCATCAGAGGCATCTCAGATGGTTATGGTGCCATACCATCCTTCTGTGAAGGAAGCTGGAAAGATACTGAGAAGTCCTTTGTTTCCTGATAGCTAGCCATTATGAGCACTGTCCTTGGTCTCACCACAGCTTCCAGCATGTAGAACAGATGCATGTCAGTAATTGTAGGGGGCTCTCTGACTGAAGGGCTTCATGTTTTTTCTGTCCTAGCAGCTTGTACAGTGGGCAGTCTGAATATCCTAGGATTTGCTTCTCAAGCTTTTTCATTTTTTTCAAAAAAAAAAAAAATGGTGAGAGAACTCACTTTCCCAGTTGATGTCAAGTAGTCTATCTGTAGGCTCCACTCTGGACATTCTGACTTGTTTCTCTCTTCTACTGATAAGATACCTTCTAAGTCTACTGTTCCTTATCTTCTACTTAGTGGAATTTCTGAGGCTCTGTCTTTGATTGCTAGAGTTCATGGCATCCACAGTTTTCATAGTTCCCTTGGCAGGATTCTTTATAAGGGTTGTTTTGTGAATATTTATGATCCAATGGGGTCTACTTGACAGACCCCTTACAAGCTGTCATCTAGATTTCGAAAAATGCAAGGACCATCTCTCATGGTAGATTTGGAAGTCTGCATCAGCTTGCAGTAAGCACTGAGGAAGTGACATCCCTGATATAAATATTTGTGATGCTTATGTTACAAAAAGGAAGAATGTAGTTACTCAGGGTAATTCAGTCACTCTTACTTGGTTTCCTATACCTAGTAAATTAAGTAATACGGGCAATATACTTTTAATTTTGTGAGACTGCATTCTAAAATCCATGGCTAATAGACTATATGGTTCAAATAAGAACACACTTAAAATGTCAGTCCTGCTGGGCTTGAGACTGATATACCTAGCCTCCTACAAAGACTGATAGGCAAATTTAGATATGATATACTTGTCCTTCATACAGGAACTAATGAATTGAGGTACACCCCTCTTCACCATATGCAAAATGCTATTCCAGGTATGATAGAGTATCTAGAAAGTTTAAATGTGGAGTATGTCTATAGAGAAGACATGTCATCAACTTTGTGGACGGACTACTTATTTACTAAAGCACATAACTGTCCTAATCAATTGATCTGATGATGTAAATTTTTCATTCTGTCCTCAACTTAGTGGTTCAGATCTGGTCCCTCAGATCTGACTTGGCTGTTGCTAAACCTTGTGCCAACCAAAAACTCTCAAGCTTCTCCCTTGCCCATAATGCACCAGCCCCAGTTACCTAAGATCTCATTTACTACATCAAGCTAAAGATGTGGTCTTCCATCTCTCTCGAGTGGTCATCAGATAAGTGTTATTTTTTAATTCCTTACTTATGGAACTTTTTCTGTGTATATCCCTTATCTTTGTTTATAAATTTCTAACATTTTTTTCTGAATATCGTGCATTTTCTGTATCTCTTACTGTTATTTCCTTTCCTTTATGACACTGTCGTAGCTTATTTACCATTGTTGGTATTTCTATTGCTTTTCCCCTTTTTTTTTTATTTCCCTATCCAAAAAAAAACTTTCTGCACTGTTTGGTTATAGTGTTAATGGTTATTTTGATTGGCAATGACAGATACATTGGCAGGATTTAAAAAATGTTAGAAGTGTGGGCACAAACTGCCACTTTTTGATGCCCACACAGTCTATTGTTTCGGTCCTCTCCATTTGCAAGAAGACTGCTGTGTATGTCATGGCTTTAATCCTTGAGCATTAATAGAATGCAAGAATAAGGTAATACTAAAAGGTCTTCTTCCCTCTTCATTTGAAGAGGCTATATCGGAGGGTTCTTCCTCTGAGGCTAAAACTATAAAAACTACAAAATCCTCTTCTCCGAAGCCATCTTCCTTCTCCTCAGCTTTGGACTTCTCAAGAAAGAGGTCTTATAAGGACCCCCCCCCCCCCGATCTCAACTTCCAATCCAAAAAAAAAAAAAAAAACAAAAATGCAAGATGCTACTAAGGAAAAAGTATCGGATCTGATGAAGTCAAAGCTCTTGGATTTGACAAAATCAGATCTAATACAATCCGACCCTGACTTTCAGACTGCCAAATTACTTTCCAGAACAAGGTACCCAGATTTCCGTCCATATACTCCACTCATTCTTCCAAAAGCCTTACAGAAGAAGATATGGAAAGACTGGTAAGAAGATTATCTTGGCACAGAGCCAGAGTCAGATTGATGTTCCTTTGGCTCTTATCCCTCTGGGTAAGGAGATCCATGTATCTATTACTCCACCTTTACAGATTCCTCCTCTGACTCCTGTAGTTTCAGAGTTTTTGGTTCCGAATCATCTGGATTCATCTGGCTCGGATCTGAGGATAATTTTATCCTCTGATCTGAGATCTCTGAAGCTCTGGTCCCTTTGGATCAGGAGAGCTCTTGAAGCTATTGTCTGCCTGTCTGATCCGAGGTGTTTTATTAGACTGTGAAGCTTTTGGAGCTGCCTCAGCACTTCACAGCTCGGCCCTGGCTTCCACCTCAGAGGTTTTGCCGTCTGAGCAGGGGAGGCCTATGATTCAGAAGCTTGTCTTCTTGGATCTGACATCCTCTCTGTCTCTGAGCTGCTGTGCCTTTGAGGCTGCAAAGAGAGTATTTTCTGCCTTGACAGTTCTAACGGATCCATCCCCCTTGGATCCTAAGTCTTCTTCCGTGATGCGTCAGTGCTCAGAGTTTCACCATCTTCTTTCACAGGGACAGCCAGTATCTAAACCCCAGGCTCCCACCCAAGGAATTGTAATCTCCTCTTCTGATACCTCCCCAGAGCACCTCACTGAGGAGATCCCTAGGAAGAGGACGTGTAAGAGAAGACACTTGGACTCCCTGGTGGAGTCCATCACTGAAGACACAGATTTCAATAAAGGTGAAGGGTCCCCATGATCACCTCCTGAAGATGACTCCTTTGTAGACCTCCTAGAAATCCTGAGAGAGGTGGTTGGATGTCCAGCCGCACTAAGTGTGAGGAATCTATTCCCCTGGAGGGTTTTGGTACTAGACCCTCTACCTCCTGTATGACTCTGCCCACTGATAAGCTCATTGACTTGATCTCACTGTGGGTGTCGAAGGATCCCGATACCATACAGCCCATTCCTCGCAGACCAGATAGGATAGTGGCACCTCTTGGGTGCTTTTTCTTATGAAGTCCAGGCATCTGTTACTTCCCAGCTGACGATCCTACAGCCCATAACTAGTTCATCCATGAGGTTGATCTCACATGTAGCAGAAGGACCTCAAGGGCAGTGGGTTCAGGCCTTTCCATAAGGAGACATGCCTGAATGCGCCTGTGTGAGTATGTAGAGCCTTTCAAGTCTTTTTTTTTTTCAGTGCTTCTTTTGACAGAACATCTTTATTCAAACCCTAAGTAAAAAAACACACTGTCCAGGTGTGAAAAAGCTGGAAAGACCTGTCTGTTGTTGATGTGCGTTTTTCGACTCCTCAACGAACCTTTTTCTGGAATCAACAAGGTGGTTGAAAAATGTGGTTCAAGAAGTCTAGGGGTCCTTTTCAAGATGCATGTGGAGGATATTCCCCCAGAGGCAGAGGAGGGAACTTTAATGGACAAAGATACCCCCGTGGCAGAGGTGGCCCACAGAACCAGGGTACCAGAGAATCGTTCTTTGACAAACCCTACCAGCGCTCCTGAAAGGAGGCCCAGTTGTCCACCTCTGGAGACAGTCTGGGACGTTTATCCCTGCACAAGGGAGCCTGGCTAGATAATACAAAAGATACTTGGGTGCAGAAGATTCTTTTCAGAGGCTGTATAATATCCTGTTTGAAGTTGTTTTCATTTGGTTTTTAACCTGTGGGTTGGGATCCGATATCGAATCTGACTCAAATACTACAGCTCTAGGATCTGAAATATCTGAGCTCCTCCCCTACCCACAATGCCATGCTCTCCCTACACCCTTCAGATCTCATTAGCCATGTTTTCAAACAGCACAGAATTGCGACTGTCTGAGCTCCTTTTGGTCTTTGTGAGTGAATTTTAAAAGTTTTATTCTTATAATCTCACCTATCTCTGTTATCTCCCCTGACTTTTATCTGTACCTCATGGGCCAAATCTCTTAAGGTTTTTTCTCCCTTTCTCTAGATCCCTTTCCATTTAAAAAAAATGACTTGTAACTATCTAAAAACTTTCTGTACCCTTTCTTTTAGTGGTTAGTTATATTTAAAGCCTTTTCTGTATTTAATAATTTTGTCTGATAGTTTTCCTGATTGGCCTGTACTATGTCAGACAAGCCATCGGGGTTCAAAAAACCCACTACACGTGGGTATAATATTCCTCTATCCGATGCCCACATGGAATACATTGTTTGCTTGGGTGCCTCTCACCTGGACTCATTTTGTTTTATATGCGCTGGGTTCAGTCAGTGCGCTCTCATTGACAGGAGAAACTGATCTTGAGGGGGTCTTCTGCCTTCCTCCTCCTGTTCTGGTTCTCTGTCCACTTCAGGGGCTGAAAACCTCTGCCAAAAGTCATAAGGAGAAGAAAAGGTCCTCTGACAGAAGGTATTCCTTTCCCAGGTAGCCCTCTCGCAAGTCCGCTAAAACTTCGGATCCTAAGTCACCTCTTCTGAATATGAGAGGAAATGGTCAGGATTTGATCCCCCGGGTTTTCTCTGGAGCCAATTACCTCCAGGCCCAAGTCAGCGCTACTTCATTCTCCTAGTCCAGCCTTCAGGCCTCCATCAGTTGCTTCATCTGCCAGGTCCTACTGGAGCTTTTCTGTAGCTGAAATCGACAGAAAGCTGATGAAGTTTGTCAAGGCACAAATTCAACTGGGGTTCTTGCCTGCTCCATCCCCTGTTGGATCTGGTAACCTTCAGCCTGCTTCTGTCCCTATCTCACTTTCTCTGATCCCATCCCCGGCTTTGTAGTTGTTGGTTCTGAGGATCACAAGAGCCGACAGGTGCTGTTACCTTGACCCCGACAGTTGCCCTGAGTAGCTTGGCCCTGACAATTTCAGATTAGGGCTACTCTTGGAGCCGTAGCACAGGCATCGGATCTGAGAGCTTGTTATCAGCTGTGAAGTTTTTGGAGCCATCTCTTCTCTTCAGAGCCTTTGCACTTGATAGTTCAGCTCTGACTCCCTCCTCTGACACCGGGAGTGGCGGGAACTCATAGGCTCCTCCACCGTCAACTTCGGCTTCCATGGAGATTCTCTCGCATTCCCTTTGGCCCTCTGCATTTGAGGTAGTGGAGAGGGTTCTCTCTGCCACTAGGAGAGACTCAGCTTCCCCCCCCCCCTGCCGCCGGGAGCCTAGTCCCTCCTCAGGAGAATTTGTGCAAGAGTTTCTGGCTGGGAGCCAGTCATTATTTATTTAGAGTACTGCTCTTAGGACTCACCACAGCCCCCAGGGTGTTTACCAAGTGCCTGGCAGTAGTAGCAGCTCACCTGAGACTGCATGGAGTCCGAGTGTTTCCATATCTAGACAACTGGCTCATTACCACTTGGACCAGGCATCAACTCGTATGTGCAAGAGACCAGTTTCTCCAGACTTGCATTGTTCTGGGGATAACTATAAACTGTGACAAATCTCATCTGCAACTTTCTCACAGTTTAGAGTTTACAGGAGCAATTCTCAACCCATAAACAACTATTGATTCCCTTCCATTACTGAGAATTCAGACTGTAAGACTCAAGTCAAAAAGATAACCTGCAGCACCTCTGTTTCAGCTCCGACTGGTCCTTCAGGCGTTGGAATCAGTGGCAGCAGCAATAATGTTAGTACTATTTGCTAAGTTTTATATGAGAATTTTTCAATGGATGTTAGCTGCTCAGTGGTCGACTCTTTATCAGCTGATGTCTTAGAAAATAAGAATCACTCACATCTGCAAAAGAGATCTCAAGTGGTGGATTCGTTCGACCAGGTTCTGCAGGGTCATCCATTCAATCCTCAGCCCAAGGCCATGGTGACTACGGATGCTTCCCAGCTTTTGGAGGGGGGCATTATCTGGGGAAGATAGACCAAGGCACCTAGTTCCCCAAGGAGACCATCCTAAAGATGAGAACAGTGTTATTACCATTGCAGGCATTTCAGAATGCTCTCCATCTGGGGACAGTTGCAGTACAGTCAGACAAGTCATTTGTCTGGTACATCAACAAACAGGGAGGAACCAAATCTTACCATTGTGTCAAGAATCTTTCACTGTGTAGCAATGGGTGATATCTTCCAACCTCTTTCTTTTAGCAGCATACATTTTGGGGAAGTCCAGTGTGATAGCAGACAAATTGAGCAGGTAGATTTTTCTACCTCACGAATGGCCCATCAACAAAAAGATTGCAAACGTAGTCTTCCGGCAGTGGGGCCAGCCTTGCTGCAATCTCTTTGTGTCTCCTCCCCACGAACAACAAATGCAGCAGCTACTTTGCCCTAATCCTCCACAGGGGGAAATCCCCGAGGGATTCTCTTCTTCTCGACTGGTCCCCCGGTCTTCTTTGTGTATCCTCCAGCTCTATTAATTCCCAAATTTCTTCAGAAAGCTGCAAGGTTGAAGAGCAAGGTACTCCTCAATCTGAAGTAGTTTACTTCATTTGGTCTTCAACGTGTGGGATACGGATCTGTATCTGATCCAAGCCGGCAAAAATTACTAGCATCAGCTCCGAGCTCCAGACTCCTCCCCTTACCCATGATACACCTCCACTGCCTTCCATCCCCAGATCTCATTTGCCGCGATTTGTAAAACATAGTGTCTCTAGAGCTTCAGCTAGCAGGGTGAGTCTGATTGTAAGTTTTTCTAAATTTTCTGTTACTTTTAGCCGTTTCAGGTTAGTATAGGTACCCTTTCTCCCCTCCCATCGCTTTGGCGTCAAATGTAGGTTTGTAGTTAGAGTAGTTTGTCTGTGGTGCCCCTCCCCCCTCATAGTCAGTCTAGTGTGATGAGTGGGTGTATTAGTCTAAAGAAAGAAAGTTTTTGGTCTCTATTTTAAGGCTTCTTATTTGATAGTATGGCTGAAAAGCTCATCTTTAAGCACTGCACAGAGTGTGGCCATAAGCTCTCCCCAGCGGATGGCCACACTCTGTGTTGTGCTTAGGTGTGGTCCACCTTAATGTGGAGTTGCTCCATTTGTGCGGGGTTCAATCCCCGAGCTTTAAAGGATAGAAAGGCCAAGTTGGCCCTCAAAGGTCTTTTGCTTGCCACTGATCCTCCTTCCTCGTCTTTGGCTTCAGTCACAGCGGTTGCTGTGGCTGCCTCTCCCACTTCCCTCCCTCTAGCTTCCCCTCCCTCCCAGGCTGGCACTCAAACTCCTGCATCTAAGCCTGTGGTAGCGGAGCAGAGGAGAGGTATTGAGCAGGAGAGAGAGTAGAAGATGAAGGGAAAGAGGAAGAGGTCCCCGGATCTCTCGTCCCTGAGCAAGTCTGCATGGACCCGTGACTCCCCTCGGCTCTGGTCTACGAGGTTCTCCCCAGAGCCGAAGTAGGCACGTTCAGTCTCCCAGGCCTCGGTTCCCCGACCAGCCAGGTCGGAGTCCGTGGCCTAGTCTCGGTCAACCTGTTTATCGGACATGGATCTGGATAAGATGATGAGGCGCTTTATCTGTACACAGATCCAGATGGGGGTCTTGCCAGCTCCCTCTCCCTCAGGAGGGGGGGGGGGGCTCGTTTCCCTTTTTTCAGCCCAATACTCCTTCCCCGATCTGACCTTCGGCTTTGGAGTCCTCTGATCCGAGGTTGGCCTTGGTCAGGGGGTCGGCGCCGATGGTCCTTGCTTCCTCGATGCAGACAGCTACCTGGAGCAGCTTGGATCCAACCAGTTCAGATCCGAGACGCTCTCGGAGCCAGAGTCTGATCCAATGGAGTGGAACCTTTTCCATTGGCTCCGACGTTGTCAAGCCAGGTTCCCTCCCTCAGAGCTCCGTCCACTTCGAGTCCAGCTCTGATTCTTTTGTTGGATCCGGGGATACCGGCCTCCTTATTAGCTTCCCAGGAAGTCCGCTTTCCTTTGGCATTCAGTGTGGTAAAACGGGTCCTCTCCATCTGTTTGAGGCCCCTGACTGCCCTCTCTGACTCCACCCAGACCCCCTCTGCTCTGTCTGTGGTCCCCATTGTCTTACCAGAGGGACAGCCTGTGCCCGAAGAGCCCCAGACGGTTCCCCCAGAGGAGCAGATGGCTTCCGAGCGCTATCCGAAGAGCCCAGTAGATGATGTGCCTCACAAGCATATGTGCAATAGGAGGCACTTGGACTCCCCCGAGTCCCTAACCGAGGACACAGATTTAGGTGATGGGAAGGGCTCCCCAAGATCACTTCCCGATGATGTCTCCTTTAAAGACATCATGGAGATCCTGTGCCAGCGGATAGGTTGGTCTGCCCCCAAGCTCTACTTTGATGAGTCTGTGGTCCTGGAGGCTTTTGGCATGGGCCCGTCTACGTCTTGGGTGTCCCCTCCCGTGGATCCTTTAGTGGATTTGATCACCTCTTGGGCTTGGAAGGAACCAGATACCATGGAGCTGATCCCCAAGCGCCCCAATAAGGTTCTGAGTCCCCCTATTGACAGGCCTTTCTGATACAAGAGCTCCCCAGTGGACGCCATGGTGGTAGCAGCAGCCACGTAGAAGGAACTATGTCCGGAAAGTTCCTTGGTCCACCCTCCTGACCGAGAGTCATGGTTGATGGACCGCTTAGTGAAGCAAGGGTATATGCTTCGGCTACATTTTCAATAAGGGCGCTGAACTACTTGGCCCATGTCACGAGACTCCAGCGTGACCTAGTGAAGGAGCTGGAGGAGTCTCCACCCAAGTCCATGTCGCAGGAGGACAAGGCTTCATTCTCTGTGAAAATGGCCACTCTGAGAGCAGTATCAAATACATCCATGTGACTCCTCTCTCATGCCACGGAAGGAGTGGTGAGGGCGGCTGGGTCTGGTGTGTCCATGAGGCGTAACGCCTGGCTCAGGTTGTGCCAATTCATCGAACCCTTTGCCAATTCCCCTTATGACAGCTCAACTCTTTCGGTAAGACCGTCAAGAAGAAACTAGTCCAGAGTGCGTAGGACAGGAAGACACTGTTTGCCATTGGGATCTGCTTCTCTAACCCTCAAAGGCATTTTCCCAGAACCAGAGAGGGCAAAAGAGGATGTGGTTCCAGAAGTCTCAGTATTCCCAGGACAATCAGGGCTGCTCTTCCCCTAGAGACTGAGGGGGTCCGCGAAAATTCGGGTCTCGAGAACCATCCTTGGACAGACCCAGGCAGCAACCCTGAGGGGTTGCCCGGCTGCTCTACTCTGGAAGCAGTCGAGGGACGATTGTCCTTGCACCCAGTAGCATGGGAGTCCATAACAATGGACCGCTGGGTGCTTCAAATCATATCCAGAGTATATTCTATCCCCTTTGTGGGTTCCCCCATACACCTCTCAAGCACCTCCCGGACATTCCACCTATGCAAAGGGAGGCAGCAGCACAGGAAATTTCCAAGCTGCTAGGAAAACGAGCCATCTAAACCATTTCCCCCGATCAGTCCGGATCGGGCTTCTACTCCAGGTTCTTTTTGGTGCCAAAGAAAACGGGGGACTTAAAGCCCATCCTGGACCTCTCTACCCTGAACCTGTAAGAAAAGTCCAGGATGGTCACACTACAATCCATCAATGCCGTACCTTCAAGAGAGCAACTGGATGTGCTCGTTAGATCTCCGGGATGCTTGCTATCACATAAAAATGCACAGAAGCTCCAGGAGGTTCTTCCTCTTCTGGCTAGGGGCCAGTCATTATCAGTTTCGAGCCCTACCCTTTGTTCTCACCACAGCCCCCAGGGTCTTTACCAAAGTGATGGTTGTAGTGGCTCACCTGAGGCTTCAGGGGATTAAGGTCTATCCGTACCTGGACGATTGGCTCCTCACTGCTCCCAACAGGTGTTTACTTTCCCAAACCAGGGATTACTTTCTGACACTTGCCCTGAGTTTGGGTATCACAATCAACACAGTCAAGTCTCTACTAAAGCCTGTACAGGTGATAGATTACATTGGTGCCAGGCTTAGACACACTACAATGCAAAGTGTTCCTGACTTCGGAGAGAGTTCAAAACCTCGGGATGCATGTCTCCCTAATTTACCGTTCTCACCTCCCAACAGCAAAATCAGTGTTGAGGGGCCCTAGGCTCGATGACAACCATAACTCTCCTTCCATGTGCTCAGCTACACATGCGGATTCTTCAATGGACTCTTAAGCGGTTCACTGGTCCCTGTTGGATTTGCCACTAACCTATCCTATCCACCTGAGTCAAGTGTGTCGGTCATCCCTCATATGGTGGATGAGCTCTCCGGACATTTTGGAGGGATGATCCTTTGTTCCAGCCCCAGCCCAAGCCACAGTGATCACTGATTTCCCAACTCAAGTGGGGGGACATTGTTCTGGCAGGACAGTCCAAGGCCTGTGGTCCCCCTTAGAGACCAGCTTGCATATCAGTGTCCTAGAGATGAGAGCGGTCTTTCTAGCATTGCAGGCCCTTCATGCCATTCTTCCTCTGGGGACGATTGCCATTCGATCAGACAACATGTCAGTAGTCTGGTATATTAACAAACAGGGAGGGACCAGATCTTATCCCCTTTGTCGCGAGGCCATGAGAGTGTGGGAATGGGCGATCTCCACCGGTCACTTTCTCATCGCAACGCACATTCCGGGATGGTCCAACATTCTAGTGGACAGGCTGTCAGACCATTCTGATGCCTTACGAGTGGTCTCTGAATCTATCAGTAGCAGAACAGATCTTCAACGAGTGGGGTCAACCTTGCTGCGATCTCTTCACATCTCCTTCCAAAGCGAAGTGTAGCGAGTTCCCCAGAGACGCTCTAGTTCTTGCTTGGCCTCCTGGTCTTCTGTATGCTTACCCACCGGTTCCTCTCATACCGAGGTTTCTGCAGAAAGCTTGTCGACTGGGGAGCAAGGTGATCCTCCATTCTGGCCCCATTCTGGCCTCGCCAGGTATGGTTTCCCTTCCTTTGGTCTCACCTTCTGGCTTCACCTTGGATCCTAGATCCCATTCAGGATATGATTTCAAATTCACACCCATCGGGGGTGCCTCATCTGAGTCTGGACAGCCTGAAGCTCACGGCTTGGCTGCTTCAGTTCCCGTGATTGCTAGGACTCCCGGACTTTCCTCCTCAGTTAAGTCTATTTTGGTAGTTGCTCATAAGTCTTCTACCAGAAAGGTTTATCACAGGAAATGGAAATGTTTTTCTTTCTGGGCCTCTCAGAGGAGTTTAGATCCTTTTACGGCTCCCATTTCCACTATTCTTGATTTTCTAGCTGATATTTTCCAGCATGGAGCTAGTTCTTCTACTGTCAAAGTTCAGTTGGCTGCCATTTCTCATTTTCATGTGGGTGAGAATTCTGCATCCTTGGCATCTTATAGACTGTAAAGCCTTTATTAAAGGCACTTTTTTGCTACGCCCCCGGTCAAAAATCCTGTCCCCCAGTGGGACCTTTCTATGGTTCTCCAAGCTCTGGTCGCTCCGCCTTTCGAGCCTGCTGCAACTGCAGGTCTAAAATTTTTATCATGGAAAACGGCTTTTCTGGTAACGATTACCTCTGCTAGAAGGGTTTTAGAACTACAAGCCTTGTCCATAAAATTCCTGTACATGATTTTTCATAAAGATAGTTTCCCTTTGAACAAACCCATCTTTTCTTCCTAAGGTGACGTCACCAGTCAGTATCAATCAGACTATAAATTTGCCTGTGTTCTTTCTCAGTTTTACCAACAGGATGGAATGCAAACTACATGTTGGATATTCATAGACAGTTACGATTCTATTTACACAAGACAAAAATTTTTCGTAAATCTGATCATTCTATAGACCCTTTTTGGGCAAACCTATTTCCAAGGTCACTATAGCTAGATTGATTTCTTCGTGCATCCTACAGGTCTATAAGGACAAAGGCATGTCTTCTCCAGGTCAGGTTAAAGCTCATTCCACTAGGTCCATGGCTATGTCTGCAGCTTTCTGGTCTAGGGTGTCTTTGGATGACATTTGCTCGGCAGCTACTTGGTCCTCATCTCATACATTTATTTCCCATTACAAATTGGAGTTGACATCTAAAAGGAGAGCATCCTTTGGCTCCACGGTGCTCCGGAATATCCTTCCATGAGGGCCTCCCAGGAGTTTAGTAGCTGGTGACTCTGTCCTACAGGTTGAAAACCAAATGAAGTAAACTACTTCAGATAAAGAAGTTATGTACTCACCATAACATTCCATCTGAGTTGTTGTACTTCATTTGTCTTCAACCATCCCTCCCTCCTTTTCCTGGACCTTGGCGCATGTTCAGCCTACGGGCTGTAGTATAGGTCACAAGTATGTTATCAGGTCGGGTTCTAAGTATAAGTTCTGCAAACTCAATCTGGGGATGGAAGGCAGTGGAGGTATATTATGGGTAAGGGGAGGAGTTTGGAGCTCGGTGCTGATGCAAGTAATTTTTGCCGGCTTGAATCCGATACGGATTCGTATCCCACAGGTTGTTGACAAAAGGTACAACTACTCAGATGGAATGTTATGGTGAGTACATAACTTTTTTACCCCTTATTGGCCTCGACAAATTTAGTGTCCCTTCCTTTGGCCTCACCTGATTCAACTACCTTGGTTTCTGGATCCAGCTCCGCACCTCCTGTGTCACCCAACAGGCATGATACATCCAGATGTAGTAAATCTCAGGCTGGCTGCCTGGTTCCTCCAGTTTCATTAATAGCCAGACAACCTATGCTCTTTTCTCCTGTCAGTCATATTCTTTTGTCCTTCCATAAACCTTCCACCAGGTAACTATACTCCAGCAAATGGAAGAGATTTGTTTTTTGGACTCAAAAATGTAATATTGAACTTTTCACTGCCCCCATTCATAATATCCTGGAGTTTCTAGCACCTTTTTGAAGAAGGAACTAGTTGTTCTATTGTTGAAGTACAATTATTAGCAACTTCAAATTTTCATGGTGGAACAAATGGTTCTTCTGTAACATCCCATAAGTTGAGCAAAGCATTTTTTAAAGGCACTCTACTCTTAAGGCCCCCCTTTAAAGATCCTGTTCCCCCTTGGGACTTTAATCTTAGTAGTCTCTTACACAATCTCTATTTGAACCCTCATCTACAAGCAAACTCAAAAATCTTTCACGGAAGACAATTTTCTTAGTAGCCATTACCACGGCCCGAAAAATTTCTGAGATCCAGGCATTGTTCTCAAAACCTTTATACTTGATTTTTCATAAAGGCAGAGTTACCTTACGGACCCAACCCATCATTTCTTCCAAAGGTGGTGTTAGACTCCAATATAAATCAGTCTATTAATTTGCCAGTGTTCTTTCCCAAATTTCCTAACAAAGGAGAATATGCATTACATTTATTAGGGGTTCATAGATAGTTGTGTTTTTACTTGTATAGGACTAAAAACATCAACATTTCTGACCAATTGTTTCATATGCAGAACCAACAGTGGATAAATCAGTTACCAAAGTTACTCTGCCTAGATGGATAACAAACTGCATTTCCTTTGTGTATAAAAAGTTAGGCATTCCTCTGACAAAACCTGTTCGATCCCATTGTACCAAATCCATGGCAATTTCCTCAGTTTTTCAATCCAGACTATCCATGGATGAATTTGTGCAGCAGCAACTTTGGCTACTCCCCATAACTTTATTACTCATTACAAATTAGATCTGGTGTCCAGAGGAAGGGCATTTTTTGGTTCTATGGTGCTCAGGCATATCCTTCCTCAAGTCCACCCTGGAAATTAGGTAGCTGGGGACTCTGTCCCATCAGTTGAGGACATAATGAAAATTGACAGAATCAGGTAAAGAACTTAAGTACTCACTTTCTTAGTCAGCTCTCATCTCACCAACCACCATCCTTAAGCCTTTTGGAAGAATGAGTGTTTAGAGGACATATATCTCGTTTTTTTTTACATAAACTTCAACTATAGCTTCTCCATGATGATTTCCATTTTATAGGTTCATAGGAGGGTACTAGGCTATTGGCCTTAGGGCTTATATAAGCCTAGCCAAAAATGTACCCTGGCTTTCGCCACTCAAGAAAATTATTTTCTTGTGCCCCTGTCGAGCAGAGCCACAGAAGTGATCCCCAGGGTGAATTTCCTATCTCCCATCCAGTCATCAAGATTTTTCTTGAAGAGTGCTAATGAGAGCTCTGTTTGACATAGGTAGTCTGTTCCAGAGTATGGGAAGTCTCAGGGACAGGAATCTATCCCTCCAGCATGTTCTGTTTATTGTGGTGATAAGGTTTAGGTCCCTAGAGCGTGTAGCTCGGAGGGATTGGGATTTCTTTAAGTGGAGCATGTCCAACAGCTCTGGGTTTGACATAGCTTTGTATGTTAGGCAGAGATCGTCTCTGAGTAGGCGATATGCGACGGAGTAAAGCTGGAGTTTTTTGAGACTGTTGGCGTAGGGCATCTGTTTGAGGCCAGTAATCCTTTTTGAGGTATTTCTGTGGCATTTCCAGTTGTAGATGTCTTGTGAGGTACATACCAAAAGGGGTGTTGTACTCTATAATGGGTCTAATGAGTAGAGGGGAACAATGACCTCTTTTTTTTCTGGATGAGAAACCTTTTGTGATGAGGTGAGCCACGTAGAAGGATTTCCTGACTACTGTGGTGTTGTGATTATCAAAGGAGAGACTACTGTCCACCTGTGTCCCAAGGTTTCATCACATTTTCGGCGTTAAGTAGACTACCAGCTATGTGGTAGTTCATGGGTACAAAGTTTTTACCAAAGGGGATGACAGTACACTTTTTGGCATTGAGCTTGAGACCATGGCTTTGACACCAGGCATCTGTCTCAGTGAGGCCCTTTTGTAGTATGTCCACATCGTTAGGAGTTTCGATTATGGCTCCTAGTTTGCAGTCATCTGCAAACTTTGTTAGCCAAAGACCTTCTGTGTTAGCCTGTACTTCAGAGAAGTAGATAACAAACAGGAGAGGACCCAGGACTGAACCCTATGGTACTCCACTTGTCACTGGTCTGAAGTCGGATTTGGAGTCTGCTACTTTCACAGTGTGGATTCTGTCCGTGAGCCAGTTGGCAACCCGTCTTGTGACACAGGAATTTATACCTAGTTTAGTGAGCTTGTGTATAATTCGAGAATGGGGGATGGTGTTGAAAGCCTTGGCGAGAGCTAGATAAGCAGGCTTTGGTGACTGCTTCAAAGAAGTCAATCAGGTTTAGGAGACATGATCTGCCTTTTACAAATCCAAACTGGGTAGGGTCCAGAGTTTGGAGATTACCAATGTCTTTGAGTTCCATGATGATACGTTCCATGGCCTTGCAGACCAGGCTCGTCAGGCTTATGGGGCGGTAGTCCCCGAGGTCCATCGTGGCTCCCCCTTTGTGAAGTGGAATAACAGTTGTGCGCCATTCAGTGGGCACAAAGCCTGAGGTGAGGCTATGACTGAACATGGTACTTGGGTAGGGTGCCAGTTCATTCTGTAGTTCCTGTAGAACGCAGCCTGGGATATTGTCAGGTCCCATGAATGCTGTGTTCTTGGCTTTGGAGAGTGTGTTTTTTACCTGTGCAGCCGTGATTACAGGAACTTTGCATTCTTCCGGAATAGAGATGGGCCCTCTAGGGGGTGAGCAGGGGGTAAATTTAGCACTGAGCCTATCTGCCAGGATGTTGGAAATATTACTTGGTTCTGTATATTTAGTGCCATTGTGCTGTATCTCAGAGCAGATCTGAGTGTTGCCATTTAGATTCTTGACATAGCTATAGAATGCTTTGTGGTTGTCTTTAGAGTCAGTGGCAATTTTGTTTTCGTAACTAGCTTTGGAGGATTTTATGAGGGATCTCAGCTTCTTACTGTGCTTGACCAGGGCGTTCCTCCAGTCATGGGATTTTACTCTCTTTTTTCAACAGTTTCTTTCTTCTGTTGTAGAGTTTGTTTATGGCAGAGGACCACCAGATCGGCTTCCTTTTTTTGGGGGATAGCATCTTGGTTCTATTAGGGATAGCATGAACCATGCACTCGTGTAAGTGCTTATAAAGTGCATTTGTGTAGGATTCAGCAGTCGTAACTCTATTGTCCGTCTGCATGGGTGTCATGAAATTTGCCACTTCTGTCTTAAGAAGTGTGGAGTTGGCTTTGGAGACGTTTTTTACGGTGGTTTCCCTAATTGGGGGTGGGGATGTGGATGTCTAGGGTGATTAACTTGTGGTGGGATCTGACCAACGAGGAATTGATCTCTGGTGTGGAACACCGGTTGCCCATGTTGGTAATGACCAGGTCTAGGATATTACTGCCCCTGGTGGGGGTGCAAATACGTTGATCCAAGGCGTTGGAATTTATGAATTCCAGAAAACATTGAGTAAAAGAGTTGGTAGTGGTGGTGCTGCGGTAGCGTTGTCGCCTCACAGTAAGACGCTGTCCGGTTCAATTCTCAGCTAGAGAGTCTTCTGCGTGGAGACATGCGTGAATGGGCGTACCTTAGTTGAAGGTTGTGCGTCAGGCCTGGCAAGCCGGTATGTAAAAATCAACTGCCAATCATTAGCAGACCAGAGTTCCACTGTGGCGACCCCTAACCTGGAAAAGCCGAAAGACACAAAACATGAGTAGTTTTCCCAGTTAATGGTGGGGTAGTTGAAATCGCCCATTATTAGGGTGTTAGGTTGTACCCTAATACTTTCCAGTGTATCAAGAAATGAGGAGTGGGAATCCTGGGGCATGGTGGTGGGGGGTCTGTAGCAAGCTACAATTTGGATTGCGGTCTTGCCCAGAGTTAGTTGCAATTTGATAATCTTGGATGCATTATGCTGTTCAACTAGCCTGGAGGTGTGGATATCCTTAATGAATATGGACACTCCTCCACCTTTAGTGCTTCGTTCTGGGTTAGGTGGCCGAAAGGTGTGGTATGAATTAGAGCCTGGTAATGCAGGGGTGCTCTCTGGAGCTTTGAACCAGGTCTCTGTCACTGCACAGATGTCGATGTTCTCCATTTTAAGAAGTGCCTCGAGTGAGTGCATTTTGAGGTTTAGACTTATAGCATTGAGTAGCATTACCCTCAGATTTAGCTTGCTTGTACCTGTTACGGTGCTGAATTTGTCATTCGAACCTTGCCTAATAAAGGCACTATAGGGGTGGCAAGAGCCTTAGCCAGTATCTGGAATCCCAAGGGCGACAAGTGCAAGCATCTCTGGCAAAGCATTGTGGTCTGTTGCTCATGTTGTCCCAGGCAGACAAATACTGGATCCCCTTAGAATGACACCAGAAGCTTAGCCAATTGTTAGTCAATCATTTTGTCCTTGTACATGCCATCGTTCTGGGTGATGGCAGGATGCTACTCAGGGGCAGTGTCATGCCTGCCTGGGCTACAAGATCGGAGAGCTCTTCCATGTCTCTCTTCATGTAGCCAGGGAGGTACGTTTCAGGTCATTCACACCAACATGGACAATGACAGTGTCATATTTGTACTTGTGGAGTGACCTGTGTGTGTGCGTTATGTGGCGGACCCTGGCACCTGGCAAGCAGCCGACAGTAACTTTCCTTGTTTAGCGTGGTGAGTGAAACATCAGTGTGCCTGACTGTAGAGTCACGTATGACTAGTGTTGGGTACTTTGTTATGCCTTATGGGCTTTGGTTGAGTGGCACACTGAGTTTGTGGGCTATGTGTCATTTGGGTTGTGTTGGGAGGTGGAGTTTGCTTGTGTTTCTGCTTTGGAGGTCCCTGATGCTCGGGCAGGTTTTTATTGAGAGCCTCCGCGAATGTAGGTGTGTGTTTTGTGTTTCTATGTGTGTGTTTTGGTGGTGTAGGTTTTGAGGGACTATGTGATGAGTGTGGTGTGGTGCAAGTGTTTATCTTCTCCTCTTGACTGTCTAGTCCAGTCTTTGGTGAAGAGAGCTTTGCTTCCAGTTTGGCAATATAAGTGCATCTCTCACAAGTTGTAGTGTTGGGTGGTATGAGGAGAGGGTTGTCTGTGTACATGAGGCAATTGCTGCATTGCCCCAAGATACCCAGATTTATCAGGGTAGACAGGATAAATCACCGGGAGCTGACCCTTAGAAATGTCTGGATAGGTGCTTATTTAAGTAGTAAAAACTGCTTTCCTCTAGACAAGTGCGGTAAGTTGAGTGCTGTAGTAATTTGCAACTTTAGTGCTTACAAGTTCTGAACAAGTGCTGAGTTGAAAGAAACAGATTTGAGTGCTGAAACTAGAAAAATAGCTAGTTCTAAGAAACAAAATTAAGCTAGAAGGCTTCCCTCCAAAACAGAAAGGCTTGGGGGCTCAGAAGCCTACAGTCTAGACCACTTACAGGAAAGGCAGGAAACAAGCTTAAATGTTTTTTTTCTCTTTACCAGATGCTCTCTTTGTACACAGTAGGAGTGCCTGAAATCAGAATATGATCCCACTGTACTCAGTTGAGTGAGCAAATGAGATGGGCCCAGAAGGAGTATCCAAACACAAATTTACAAGAGGGGCGGGCAGTTTCAAAGCCACCAAGATTAACACCAAAACAAAAACAAGGAGGGTGGGTGGAGAACTGACAAAACAGAGTCAAAGCTTCCAGTTCAGTTAATATTCAATGCAACACAAATAACTCAATTTAAGTGCTGTATTATTTGAAAAATGTGCTGATAAAAGGTACTTAAATTTTCTTGTACATCCAGTTGAATACAGCTAGATCTTAGCCAGCCAAAGCTGAAGTTTTTAAGCAGAAAATATTCCTAAATGTACCACTTAAGTAGGCAGTGACAGGCTATCAGTGAATGAGACTTCCCCTTCTGCAATTACTAACAGCAGTAAAATCTAACGAGCACTAACTGACAAAACAGAGTCAAAACTTCTAGTTTTACTTTCTACTAAGGCAGCAAACAAGATCTGAGGTAATTGGGGTTGGTGCATTGGTGGTAAGGGAGAAACCTGAGAGTTTTTGGTTACCATGAGCTTCAGCAATAGCCAAGTCTGATCAGAACCTATCAGTTGAGAAAGAATGAAAATGCACAACACAGATGAAACATTAGGGTGAGGACATATCTTCTTTTTAATGTTAGCACTTGTCTATATGGGTTACATCTTAACATGTATGGTGCCAGTTACATGGCAAGTAAAATTATGGAAGATTGTTTTTTAATGCAACAGAACACCAAACCAGATAAAAGTGGCAGGTTTATAAAACTAAAGAATGTTTACTTTGCAATGAAAGAAGCCTGAGTAACAGATTTGATGAACTTTTACTAATAGCTAAAGACATTTTTCTGATTATTGCTATCACTGAATCATGGAACTCAACTTTTTATGCTTTACAAGATTTCATCAAATATGAATGCCTAAGGGTAAATTTTTAATGGTAGAGGAGTGACTTTAACGGTCCACAAAAGTTTGCCTTTATGCTTTCTAAAAGGTGTAAATCTTTATGAAACATTTGATAATCTGTAGTCCTATCTCGCCTTCATTCTTACATATGGGTTGGCGCCGATCCTTGGCTAAGACTTGGCCTGTTTACAAGCTGGAAGTCTTCTAGTTGGCTCGTGGCTAGGTAGGTATCCCATGGTGCACCAGCACAATCCCCAGATCTCGTTTGCCACGTTGACGAGTTCGGGTGTGCTTCTCTTTGGCTCTGGCTAAGTTTTGCATTTATTCAAATTTTCGAAATTTTGTGGACTGTTTTAGTCAAAACTGTTATATCATTGTTAGTCATAGCATAGTTTGCAATTTAGAATGGTCTTTCTAATTGCACCTTTCATAGGTTCATAGGTTCATACTAGGCTGTCTGCCCAAGGGCATTTATAAGCCTAGCCCATAGTTATGTGGCTTTCGCCACCCCTTTAGTTTGAATAAAAACTATGGCTATCATTTTTCTGTGCCTCTGTCAAGCAGTGACACTGAAGTAATCCCTGGGGTATATCTGCGATCTCCCATCCATTGGTCAAGATTCCTCTTGAACAAGGCCAGCGAGGTGCTCTGCCTCACATGTACCGGGATTTTGTTCCGCAGCATTGGGAGTCTCTGGGTGATGAATCTGTCCCTCCAGCACGTTCTATTTATAACCGTGTCAAGGTTTAAGTCTCCCGCCCTTGTGGTTCTGAGGGATCTAGATTTTTTGAGGTGAAGCATATTCATCAAATCTGGGTTTGACATGGCCTTATATGTCAGGCACAGGTCACCTCTGAGCAAGCGGTATGAGACTGAATAGAACTGGAGTTCTTTCAGTCGGGCAGCATAAGACATATTTTTGAGACCCTTTATCCTTTTGGTGAGGAACTTTTGGGGCCTTTCAAGCTGCAGCAGGTGTCTGGTCAGATACATTCCAAACGGGCATTGTACTCAATCATAGGTCTAATGAGTGATGAGTACAGGGGACGATGACCTCCCTTGATCTAGATGTGAATCCCTTCATGATCAGGTGGGCGATATAGAAGGTTTTCCTAACTACTTTAGCAACATGAGTGTCAAACGAAAGGCTACTGTCAACTCGGGTCCCCAGATCCCTGATGACTTTTTCTGTGCTCAGTGGATTGCCACCTATATGGTAGCTAGGGGTAACCTTGTTTTTCCCGAAGGGTATGACTATGCATTTTTTGGCGTTTAACTTCAGGCCATGGTTCTGGCACCAGTTATCCGTTTCTGTGAGGCCCTTCTGGAGGATATCTATGTCAGATGTGTTTTCGACTATAGCGCCCAGTTTGCAGTCATCTGCAAACTTTGTCAGCCATAACCCTCCTGTGTTTGCTTGTACTTCAGAAAAGTAGATGCCGAACAAGAGTGGACCCAGGACTGAGCCCTGTGGGACACCACTTGTGACAGGCTTTGAGTCTGACATGGCTCCAGCAACTCTGACCCTGTGGGTTCTGTCACTTAGCCAGTTTGCAACCCATCTTGTGATGTATGGGTTTACATTCAAGCTGATGAGTTTTTCGATGATACCTGAGTGGGGTATTGTGTCGAAGGCCTTTGCCAGGTCGAGGTAGGCTGTATGGACTGCCTTTCCCTCATCAATGGCCTTGGTGACTGTCTCGAAAAAGTCAACCAAGTTTAAGAGGCAGGATCTGCCTTTGACAAAGCCAAACTGGGTTGGATCCAAAGTCTGCAAGTTCCCTATGTCTTTATGAGTTCCATTATGATCCTCTCCATGGCATTGCAGATAAGGCTTGTCAAGCTAATGGGGCGGTAATTTCCAGGGTCTGTGGAGGCACCGCCCTTATGAAGTGGGACCACAGTCGCCGTGCGCCACTCCTTGGGTACGTATCCTGAGGTGAGGCTAAGATTAAACAGCTGTCCTAACTGTGGGTTTAATTCCTCGTTGAGTTCATGAAGCACACAGCCGGGGACACCATCCGGTCCCATGGATGCTGTGTTTTTTGCCTTAGTGAGGGCAGTTCTCACCTGGGCGTTGGAGATGTTTGGGGGGCTACAATCCTTTGGAATAGATATCTCTCCTTTTGGGGAGGGGGAGTTTGCACTGAACCTGTCAGCCAGTATGTTAGCAATGTGTGTAGGTTCAGTAATTTTCACATCATTTTAAACTAATTCTGAGCATATCTGGGAGTTTCCTCCTAGGTTTCTAACATAGCTAAAGAAGGCCTTATGATTGTCTTTAGAGTCCTTGGCGATTTTTCTCTCAAAATTTGCCTTGGATGATTTTATGAGAGCACTTAGTTTTTTACTTATAATGATCAAAGGTGTCTTACCTTTCAAGGATTTTGCTCTATCTTGTAGTGGCTTCCTCCTTTTGTTGTAGAGCTTGTTTATGGCTGGGGTCCACCAGACTGGACGCTTGCCTTTGGTACAGAGAGTCTTAGTTTTGTTTGGGATTGCCTGATCCATGCAGTCCTGTAGGTGCTGGTAGAAGGCATTTGTAAGTGATTCAGCGGTTTGTGTGCAATCTCTTGGTATTTTGGCCTTTTGGCCTCATAGTATTGGTATCCTGTGTGCTGTTTTTTGGGTTTATTAATAGTATTTGTAGGTGCCTTTGCGCTCAGTTAGACTGTGTGCTGTTATTAGGTATAAGTCAAAGTTTTTTGGCGGATTCCCGCTTGTTAAATTGTAATCGTTAACAGAACGAGATTCTGTTTTATTTTCTTAGTCATAAGTCTGAGTTGTTTGTGGATTCCTGCTTGCTATATTGGTTAGTGTTGTTAACAGAACGAGGTTCTGTTTCCTTGTTGAGTTTACACTTTATTCCTGTTTGAGTGTGTGACTTCTCTGCTTATTGTAACTTTCACTAGGTCTGTTTTAGTTAGAAGACCTAGTTTTTCTGTTCCTTTCCTGCCCGGGCTAGGCCCGTTTAAGTTAGAGGACCTAGTCCTCGTGGTGTCTTTCTCTTTCTTGTAAGGCTAGGCCCGTTTAAATTAGAGGACCTAGTCCTCTTCCCTTTTCTGTGTGTTTGTGTGTGTGTTTGTGTGCTCGCTCCTCTCTGTGAGAATGTCTAAAGAAAGTAAGGACCATAAGCCATCTGGCTTTAAGAAATGTATTAAATGCTCACAGAAAATGTCCATAACGGATAGCCACAGTAACTGTTTACTGTTTGGGGGCCATCCATTTACAGGAAACTTGCCTATTTTGCCACTCTTTCAGTGCTAGGGTGTTGCAAGAAAGAAAAAATAAGCTCACCCTAAAAGGTGGTCTTAAACCTTCCTTTGAGGAAGATCTGACCAGCTCTTCCTCCTTTTCTAGATCTCTGGGATCTAAAAAGGAAAAGTCTAAGTCCCCTAAGAGGCCCTCCCTGGCACCAGCTGGTGTCTCGGAGCCACCTCTTAAAATCACTAAATCGGACAAGTCCACTGCCTCATCGGTTCCACTGAGCTCGGTGCTGATTTGGAGCAGTACTGTGGTTACAGGGTCGGCCCCAAGCAGCTTGGTGCCGACCGCTGAGAGTATCTCACGGAGCTGGTCTATGGATCCTCTACTGGTCTCCCCTATGTTGAAGTCTCCAATAATGCAGAGATCTCGCTCTCCTACTCCATCCTCCAGGTCTTCCAGGAGTTTACCTGAAGATGATGCGGAGAGGGTAGTGCTGAGACTTTTGAAGTAATCTGCTTTACCTAAATTATTGTTGGCTCCAACCCAGTCGGTTCTGGAGCCACTTGAGTTCGTCATGCCCCCTTCTGTCATTCCTCCTCCGAGCCATGCTGGTCTTTCAGAGCTGCAGTGTTTGGTACTACTGGTGGAACCCCTGGCTCCAGCTGCCCCTGTGGATGTTTTGTAGCAGAGTTCCGCTCAGACACCGTCTGTGCCGTCCAGGGTGTCTAGGAGCCGAAGTTCCTTGGTTGGCCCCGACAGGGATGCTTGGAACTGAACCTCTTAGGTTCTGAGTCTTCCTCTCGACATGTCGGCGAGGATGAGTTCGGATCCTACATCTGTCTTGGAGCTGATGGCTCTGGCGCCGACTGCATCCTCAGTTTCCTTGTAGCAGGGGAGATCTTCAGAGCCGGAAAGGTCAGCATTCTAGATGAGGAGTGTGCTGTCCCGATCTTCAGCTCCTACCAGGGGTACCAACACTCTTCCCCTTAAGGCACCTATTTCTGTCTCGGCTCCTACTCTCTCCATGGACAGCAGAGACCCTCAGCCTCAGGAGCCACCAGCCAGGGGCCCCCACTCTTCCGAGACCACCCAGGAATATCCTTCCCCCATGGAAGAAGACATGTAAGAGAAAGCATATAGACTCCCAGGATGAGTCTCTGACCTCAAGGAGTCAGAAGGGTCCCCCAAGTCATCTTCGGATGATGTCTCCTTCGTAGACATCCTGGAAATCCTTAAACAGAGGTGCAGCTGGCCCACTGTCACCCCCTTCTGATGAGTTAGTGTACCTGAAGGCTTTCGGGGCTCAACCTTCAGCCTCTTGGTTGTCTCCACCCTTCGAACTGATGGAGCTAGTTAGTCGAAAGGTGTGGGATACTCCTGATGCCATGGAGCCAGTTCCCAGGAGACTGAATACGTTTCTTTCTGCACCCCCAGAAAAGGATTTTTTGTCTAAAGGTGTTCCCGTAGATGCCATGGTGGTGTTGGCGGCCACTAAGGAGGAGCCAGCTGAGATGACTTCTGTCCATCCGCCGAATAAGGAGTCACAAACAATGGACCGATACAGGACGTGTATATTATCTTCAGCGGCATTTACCCTTAGATCGCTGAACTACCTGACTCACTTCACGAGGCTTCAGAGAGATCTCCTTAAAGATTTAGGAGATTCTGTACAAGGTACATGTACTGGGGGAGTCCCTGACAGGGTGTCTGCCCAGTTGTCCACCTTAAACTCTGTCTTTAACTTGTCCATGTCGCTTATTTCATATGCATTCAATGGAGCGAGTAGAGCAGCGGGTTCAGGAATTTCCCTAAGGCATCATTCCTGGATGCGTTTGTGTAACTTTGCAGAACCGTTCGTTTACCTTTACCAATGCCCCCTTTGATGATTCCTCATTGTTTGGATCCAAGGTAAAGGACACTCTCATCTGGTGCGAGCAAGAAGGAAAAACGCTCTGCTGTAGGAGTATGTTTTACTGTTCCCACTAGACCATATCCTAAGGGTCAGAGGGGCGGTAAAATGTGGTTCAAGAATCCCAGAAGTTTTTCTGGGATGCACAGGGTGACTCCTCCTTCAGAGGCAGAGGAGGAGGAGATAATGGTAGAAGTCGCCCTAGAGGCAGGGGCGGTCCACAAAACCAGGGATGTTGCGATTCCTTTTGGAGCCAGCCTTACCAGCGCTCCAAATGTGAGGCCTGACTGTGCTTCTCTGGGGCCGGTCGGGGGTCGCATTTCTTTGTATCAAGAAGCCTGGCTGGGTATCACTCAAGACAAGTGGGTACAAAGAAATATTATCAGAGGTTATGTCATACCCTTTTCTCTTCCACCCTTTGTCGCCAAAAGGATCCCGGACGTTCCACCCAGTCACAGGGATCAGGCAACTGTGGAGGGCAACAAGTTACTGTCGAGAGTCATCCAAACCATCCCAGCAGACCAAATAGGATCCGGAACTTATTCCAGATTCTTTAGTGCCAAAAAGTACAGAAGACTGGAGGCTCATCTTGGACCTCTGTAGATTAAACAAATCAGTAAAGGAGGACAGGTTCCGGATGGTGACACTGCAGGTCTATACTCACGTTATTAGGGAAAGACAATTGGATGTGCTCAATAGATCTCCAGGACGCCTACTACCACATAAAAATGGACAGGGCATCGAGGAGTCATCTATGCTTCCAGCTGGGAGCCAGTCATTACCAGTTTCGTGCTCTGCCCCTTGGTCTCACCACAGCCCCCAGGGTGTTCACCAAGTGTATGGCGGTAGTGACAGCTCACCAGAAACGTCAATGATTCCAGGTTTTTCTGTATCTGGACGACTGACTCTTGATTGCCCCCCACCAGGCATCTACTTCTTCAGACCAGGGACGCTACCCTTCAACTTTGTGCCTAGCTGGGAATTTCTATAAATTGGGAAAAATCTGCCTTATTGCCCTCTCAATCTGTGATTGTTATAGGCGCAGAGATAGACACAGTAGACATGTTGGCTCATCTTCCTGTAGAAAGGGCACAGAATCTAGTTCTTCAAATTCAACATCATCTCCCCTTACGAAAGGTCAAAGCCAAGACTATTCTACAGCTTCTAAGGACCATGGCTTCCACCATATTACTAGTGCCACTAGCCAGACTACACATGAGGATTCTTCAGTGGCTCCTGTCGTCCCAATGGTCTTTTCAGCATCTGCCATTATCTCATCACATTCTACTGACAGACTCTCTTATTCTGAGTTATCGACTTGGTTTTTCAGTTACTGACAGACTCTTGCAAGAAAGACCTCCTTTGGTGGACTCCACCCAGTCAGTTAACCACGGGCACTTCATTTTTTCCTCCCCAACCTGTTGCCATGGTGACCACGGATGCCTCGCAGATAGGGTGGGAGGGACATTATCTAGGCAGGACTGTCCAAGGCACATGGCAAGATCACGAGGCTCACTTGCATATCAACGTTCTAGAGATTAGGGCGGTGCTGCTGGTGTTGCAAGCACTTCACGACCTTCTGCTTCTGGGGACTGTTGCAATACAATCAGACAACATGTCTGTAATATGGTATATCAACAAACAGGGTGTAAGCAGATCTTACCCACTCTGTCGAGAGGCCATTTGAGTTTGGAAATGGGCGATATCTTCCCAGTGTTTTCTGGTGGCAACACACATTCCGGGGACAACCAACATGATAGCCGACAAGCTCAGCCGGGCAATCCTGATGTCCCACGAGTGGTCTCTGAAACAGGAAACAGCGGAACAGATTTTCTGTGGATGGGGACGGCCTTGCTGCAATCTCTTTGCCAGCCCAAATAATGCCAAATGCATGAGCTACGTCTCCCTCATCCCCCCCTCCAAGGGAGTCACCGAGAGATGCACTTGTTCACGATTGGCCCCTGGTCTCCTTTATGCCTTTCCTCTCATTCCCAAGGTTATTCAGAAAGTGAAACGGCTGTGAAGTAAACTAATCCTCATTGCTCCTTACTGGCCTCGTCAGGTTTGGTTTCCCTTTCTCAGGCTTTTTCTCTCCGACGATCCTTGGATTCTGGACCCAGTTCCAGATCTCCTGACTCGCATGTCAGGCGCTTTTCACCCCACGTTACACACCCTCAATTTGACAGTGTGGCTGCTCCAGTTCCATCCCTAGTCAGGCTTCATGACTTCTCACCCTCCGTGACTCTTATCCTTACGTCCTCTCGTAAACCTTCCACTAGGAGACTAATTATAATGGACGAGATTATCTATCTGGGTGAAGGTTGACCCTTACACCGCCTCCATTCCAGTGGTTTTGGAATTCCTGTCTGAGCTTTTCCACCAGGGATCTGCGGCTGTCACTATCAGAGTTCAATTGGCAGCGATTTCAAATTTTCATCTAGGCTTTCAAGATTCTAATCTGATGTCACATAGGCTGTGCAAAACTTTCCTTAAAGGTGCCACTTTAAGACCCCCCCTTTCAAGAAGCTGTTGCCTCATGGGATTTAAATTTTGTGTTATCCAAATGAACTTCTCCATCTTTTGAGCCTTCTCATTCATCCCGTTTGAAATTCCTGTCTTGGAAGACTTTGTTTCTGGTGGCTATCAAGTTGGCCAGATGGGTGTCAGAGTTATAAGCATTGTCTGTGAAACCTCCTTACCTGATTTTTCACAAGGACAGGGTGTCCCTCCGTACTAATCCTTCCTTTGTCCCCAAGGTCTGTTCCCATGCCACTTTGAATCAATCCATAGAACTTCGGTGTTCTTTCCAAATCATTCCAGTACAGCTGAATACAGGTTTCATCAGCTGGATATCCATAGACAATTACGTTTTTATGTGAACTGAACTAAGGAAATCAGGAAAGAAGATCAATTATTTCCTTTTCTGAATCCAGGTCAGGCTTGCCAGTTTCCAAAGTAACACTCTCTAATTGGAATTCTAGCTGTATAGCTTACGTTTACAACTCTGAGGGTAGACCTTTATCCTTTAAAATCAAAGCTCATTCTACGAGATCTCAGTCTACCTCTGCAGCCTTTCAAGCCAGGGTTCCACTTGATATTTGTGCAGCAGCAACATGGGCTACCCCTCACACATTTATTACTCGTTACAAATTGGATTTTACCTCCAGGGGTAGAGCATCTTTTGGTTCCACGGTACTCAGGAGTATTTTTCCTTGAGTCACCCAAGAATAAGGCGCTAGGGGCACTGTCCCGTATGTAAGAATGAAGGCGCGATAGGATTACAGAACATAAAGAAGTTAAGTACTCACCATAACATTCAATGTTTGTAGTCCATCTCGCCCTTCATTTTTACGAACTTACCCTCCTACCCCCATCCTGGAATTACCTGGAGACAGAAAAATATAAATTTTTTATGGAGATCTTTTAGTATTGGCTTCTTTTGTATATTTGATATTGTCTCTCCTAGTTAGCAGCAAACAAGATCTGGGGATTGTACTGGTACACCATCGGATACCTACCTAGCCACGAGCCAACTAGAAGACTTCCAGCTTGTAAATAGGCCGAGTCGGAGTTGAGGATCCGCTCCGATCCCATATGTAAGAATGAAGAGCGAGATGGACTACAAACATGGAACGTTATAGTGAGTACATAACTTCTTTTTTATCAAAATTGTGGGTCCTAATCAAAATAGCATTTTCATAGTTTTAAACTATCATACTCCAGGTATGTCTAGTATCATGCATTGGGAGCCTTGATAAATTTAGCAAATTGTTTTGAGAATAAACAAAATATTTTACTTGTGGGTGACTTTAACTACCCTGGGGTAAAGTGGAACTCCATGTCAACTGACTCATGTTTTAAGAGAAAATGTAACATTATTTCTTGTTATGGACTAGCACAATTGGTTACTAGTAGTACTTGAGGCGATAATATTTTAGATAGAATTGTGATTACTATCCCATAAAATACAGGATTTATGAGCGACATGTCCCCTGGGTTGTTTTGACCGTAATATAATTAAGTTTCAGATGGAACCAAATATAAGCGGATCATTTCATGGTAAAACTTGTGCTGTATGTTGAACAGATTACTGTAAATATCTTCTTGAAATATTTAACACAGACTAGTCTTATCTATCAGAGTGTCAACATGGGTACTGTACCTTGGAGAAACTATTGAGTAGCTGTTTTAATGAATCTGTTCATTTGGAAATATTTAATTCATTTCCTGCATGGTGGAGTAAGCCCATCATAAGGTTATATAGAATGAAAAAAGAGAGTACAGAACCCTACCAAGGTTTCCTACTAATGTAAATAAGAACATTTTTAACTCTGTAAAAAAATAGCCAAGATTAACTATGAAAAATGATGATTAAATCCACAAATAAAAAAAGCATTTTACAAATAAAGTAACTCATTGGATACAGGAGCATCTTCTGTTGAAGTTATTTTGAATAATGATATTGTATTAACTGATGCTTACACTGTCGTGTGTTAGTTTAATAAATCCAGTGTTGTCTATTTTCATCTGATTCAACACATTGGTTGATCAGACTGGATCCGACGTCGGCACCAACTCTGAAGCTTCTTTGGTTCCAGTGCTCTGACTTCTCCCCTTCCCATAATTCCTTGTACTCCATCCTAATACCTTGGATTTCGTTTGCCACAGAAGACTTTGGAGATGTTCTCAAGGACTCCTCTCTTGGTGTGTATCCTTTTCAGATTTTGGCCTTTTCCCTCTTTCCCTTCCAAGAGTTGTTATACTCTGTAGTATTTTATTAGACCATGTCTTTTAGATAGCTTCATGTTTTAGATAGTTAGTTTTGGTTGTTGGTATGGCATGGTAGTCTAGTATAAATATCTTAGTTGTAGAGTAAGTTAGATACATAGTTTAATAAGCTTTGTGATTGTTGTTTGCATGATACTTAATACTTTTGATATGGTAGTGTTCCTTTTACTGTAGTTGTTAGGAGTCCTAATCTTTGGTGGTGTGTTTTTACAATGTCAGACTAGCAAGGTTTTAAGAAGCATTCATTGCAGGCACAAGATGTCCCCAAGGCACCCCATTTACTCTGTGTATACTTATTGAGAGCTGTACACTTAGACTCAGATTTTCAGTTTTGTGCTTCTTTTAGTGCCAGAGCTCTTCAAACAAGAAGAGAAGAACTTGGTTTAATGTCTGCTGCCTCCACTGACAGGGACTTCAAATACATCATAGTATTCTTCCAGTATTTCTCCAGCCACCAAGTTGGACAAGTCTAAGGCAAAAGAGAAATCTAAGGAGAAAGAAAAGGACAAATAAAAAGAGAAGGATAAACATGGGAAAAGTGAGAAATCTGTATCAGAAGTCTCCAGGAAACCTTCTCTAAACCCAACTGTACCGGTTGAACTGAATCCAAAATCATCTCTGAGGTTGGAACAGTCAGATTTTCAGCTCCATTTCTCTTCCACTTGGCCCCAGTTCTTACTGGTATGAGTGAGCCTGAGGCTCCATACCCCTATTATCCGTGAAAGGGGATACTGCAGACCATCCTTAGTGGCCTCTTCCTCCCAGACATCCTGAAGCCTGTAAACTGGATGAGGAGGAAGTTTCTCAAAACACAGATCCAACTTGTGGTTCTCTCAGTACTGTCCACTGGAACTGTACAAAGCATCTGTCCAACCTACCCCCTCTTTTCTGTCCAGTACCAGTCCACCCTTTGTTGTAACTGGTCCATCCGGTTCTATCCTGCACAGAGGTGCCTTGGTCTGCATCAGCAGTCTTAGTTTGACCCTGACAGGATCCTGCTCTCTCAACACCGATGTGTTCTGATCATGGATAAACTTGAAGCCAAAGCGTTGGTGCCGGGGTTTGAGGGGATGGCTTGACATTGATGGAATCGGAGTCATCCCTACCCCTTGGTGCCTCTGCTTTTGACAGCTAAGATCCAAGACTGGCTATCAAGTAGAGGCATATTGGCACTGAGAGATCTTCGTTTTTGGACAGGGGTAGGTTCTCTGAGCCAATTGCAGCTTCTGCCGTTGAGGCTTTCCATAGGGTCCCAGCTATGTGTTAAGGAGAAGGCCCCTTCAGTTCAGTGCCACCCACACCCCAATAGGATTCTGCCTCTTCTTCTCATCTTCCTGTTAGGGATAGTCGGAATGTGTAGCTTCTGAGATCTCATGCTGTATTAGCTCCCAGTCTGATTCTGAACCTTCTGATCTCCCACCAGAAGCAGTTCACAAGAAACAAACTTGCAAATGGAAGCACATAGACTCATCTGAGTCCTTCACAGAAGCCACTGATTTGGATGAAGGTGAAGGGACTCCCTGCCCCACCTTGGAAAACATCACCTTCTGTCTGATCCTTGAGTTGATGAATCAGAAGGGGGATGGTCTACCCAGGATCCCTCACCTGATGAGTTGGTGGTGTCAGAAGCTTTTGGTTGTAGCTCAACATTGTCCTGGATAGTACCACTCATTGATTTTATGGCTCAGTGGGCGTGGAAGAACCCTGATGTGGTGGAACCCATACCCAAGAAAGACAGTATATTGGCAGGTCTGAAAGAGAAAACAATGGAGCAAAGGTCCCCCAGTGAATGCTAGGGTGGTAGCAGCAGCCACAAAAAAGGAATTATCTTGAAGATGGTTCCTTCTCCTAACAGGGAATATAGAGTAATGGGCAGGTTTGGGAAATGGAGTTGCACCTCAGCAACTTTTGCTTGCAGATCGCTGAATTACTTGGCTCATGTTACTAGGTTCCAGAGAAATATGACCAAGGAGCTATCCAAATCTCTCACTGGTATCTTACCTGTGGATATTCAGAAGATGGGCTCCCAGCAATCTACCCTACAGTCGACCTCCAGTATAGTCATGAGACTGTTGTCCATCGTGGCTGATTTCATGACTAGGGCTGCAGGTGCTGACATCACCGTGTGCCGTCATGCCTGGATGTGCCTTTGTGACTTCACAAAAAGCTGCAAGACATCCTTTGTAAATGCCCCTACAATGGAGCCACACTTTTGGACCCAGAGTTAGACATTACCAGGAGCCATCTCTTCCACTCCACAGTGCCCTTTTCTAGGAATAAGAGGATGGGGTGAAAGATGTGATTCTGTAAATTACAAACTTCTTACTGAGATTTTCCTAGTGATAAGACAACCTTGTGGCAGAGGTAGTGGTAACTCAAACGGACATCACTCTGTGGGCATTGGCCTGCATAACCAGGGCTTCTGTGGTCCTTTTTCTGAGAATCCCTTCCAGCACCCCTGAATGGTTGCACGACTGCTTCAGTCTGGAGGCAGTTGGGGGCACTTGTCTTTGCACCCACAAACCTGGCAAAGCATAGCTACAGATGTTTTTTGTGTTTCACTGTTGCAGTCATTACATTTGGGTAATCTGTTGGCAGGTTGCCCTCAGTCAGCCTGAATAACAAAGTCTTGGGTCCTGTGTCGGTTGCTGTCTCCTCTTCCATGACGTCAGGGGTATAAAACATGCAGCCTATGCCATTTTAATCAGTCTTTCTTGCCACGCAGTGCCCGAAGCAAAACCAGTTCGCAAGTGCCGGTCGGCCAACTCCTGAAATTTTCGTTTTCGAGTTTCTGAACCGAAGTCTTCAAACTAAAGCTGAGTACCCCGTTGGGGAAACGTTTTCCTTCTCCTTACCGATGTAAAAGTTAGCAATTGTATTACTTGTGGGAAGCAAATACCTCATAAGGATTTTCATTTATACTGTATTCCTTGCCTAGGACCTGACCACAATGTGCCTTGTGGTCAGTTTTCTGCTAAATTTAACCAATGCACTATTAAGCGTCTGTTTATTTTTGCTTCTAAATACTTTGGTTCAAGATTTAACTCTCCTGAAATGTCATCGGTTAGCAATCAGACTACTGGAATTCACAAAAAATGCAAAGAAAAAGACAGGGACAGACCGTCAAGCCCCAAAACCGATGACAAAGCTTCTCCTAAGCCAGTCGCCGATACTCAGGTGGTTTCGCAGCCCCTAATGCCTGCTACTTTTGAGTCGCAGGCCTCTACCGAGACCCATTCGGAGTCTGGTATGCCGCGAGATTCTTCAAGTATTGAACCTGCGGATGTCTCTCCCTTGGATGGGTCCGGAGCCGCTGAGCAGGCACCAGCTTCTGAGGGTGATTTCAGGCCTAAAGATTTGTATCTTAAACCTACGGCCATCATCAAAAAGAAGACCAAAACCAACATCTAGGTCTAAAAAAATGGCGCATGAGCCACATGCTCAGGCCTCTATGCCTAAAAAAACAAATGATCAAAATGGCTGAGTATTTAATTACCTTGATCAGGGATTCTCTACCCCTTCCTGCTAAGATGCCTAGGCATAGCACTGATTATGAATATTCAGAACAGGTTTCCATTTCTTCTGATTCCTCTTCTGATCAGGAATTTTCTATTCCTCCTTATGAGGACTCTGATGCAGAAGAATCCATCCTTTCTGCTTCTCCTCTTGAGGATTTTTCTTTTGGAGAGACTTTGCATACCTTAAGGGAACATTTTCATTGGGAGAGTCAGGATTTTTTCAGAATCCAAAAAGAGGCTTAGGGATTTTCTTCTTCTTCCTCAGCATAGGCCTTTGGCTATACGTCCTGTTTTAGACATTGTTGATGATGTTTTCTCAGAATCCAGCATGGCTCCTGATTATCTGCCTCCGGCACCTAGTAAGCCAGACAGATATTACAGGGTTCCTAACTCCCACAAGTTTCTTTTCAAAACTCCTACTGCTGACCCTGAAACAATTTCTCAGGGTCCCAAGGGTGTTAAAGCTTCTACTGCTAAAAATTCTACCCCTTCTGATAGAGACTCCAGGCCGCTGGATAGATGGGGTAAGAAGGTTTATACGTCTGCAACCCTGGCGATCAGGGCTTTAAACTGTCAATTTCATATGCTTAAATATCAACAGCATGTCATGGACTTACTGAAACAGAACATTATGTTGATTTCTGATTGTGTGGAAAATAGTTACAGGATTTATTGCATTCAGCTGAACAAATTGGAAAGCATACTTTTGCAGTGTGGTTTTGATTCCTTGGAGGCCTCTTGCAGGGCCACCATAACTGGATCTGTGATAAGAAGGCATGCTTGGCTCAAGGAGCAAAATCTGTCTGATCATGTTAAAGCTAAATTGCTGGATGCTCCTTTACAGCAGGACAGTCTGTTTGGTAATAAGGCAGAAGAAGTTTTGAAAAAGATGGAAGACAAAGCTAAATCTATGCAAACTGAAAATGATTTCTTGCAGGTGCAGCCACCCAGGTTCAGTAGGCACTGGCCTACTAAGAACTGGTCCTTTCCCGTACCCAACAGAGCCGCTCAGGTCAAAACCTGACACTCCAAGGGTTCCAGGTTTCAGTCACAAGGATCTTAGAGGACAAAACAATGGGGTGCCTCCACTTCCAAATTAGGAAGTAGCAAAGCACTACCCTACGGTAAACAGTCTCAGTGACTTTCCTCTGCCATTTCCAATCATTTACCTTTTGGCAGCCCCTTTTAGGGGGAAAACTAGCACTTTATGCTCAAAATTGGTATCTAATAAGTGGGTCTTAAATATAGTATCCAAGGGGTACAGATTTCATTTCCACACGTTGCCAACTCCAAACGGATGGCTAGATCTGCCTCCAAATCAGTGGGCAGAGGCGCAGAAACAATGTCCTTCATGGGTATGGGGGCTATTCAACCAGTACCAGAAAAGGAAAGGACAAGGTTTTTATTGGACTTTTCCTGGTATCCAGAAAAGACAACTCATGGCGTCCAATTCTGGACTTATCCATTCTAAATACTTTCCTGGACATTCCAAAATTCAAGATGCTGACTCTACAACAGCTACTGTCTATGCCAGGCAAGAATGCCTGGTTGGTAACTCTAGACTTAGAGGCCTACCTGGATATCCCATTCAGGGAATCTTGCAGAAGATACCTTGCTTCAAACAGGCTGTTTGCATTACCAGTTCTCTGCACTGCCCTTTGGCTTATCTACTGCACCCAGGGTCTTCACAAAGTGCCTGGCACCAGTGATTGCATTTTGCAGACAAAGAAATATTCAAATTTATCCTTATCTGGACGATTGTCTAGTTCAGGCAGAGGACTAGGACACTATTCTACAACATCTGCATTGTTCTAAAAGGCTTCTAACATGCCTAGAGTACACCATAAACGAAAAGAAATCACAACTGGTACCCTCTCAAATAATTACATTGTTGGGTGCAAGCTTGAATACAACTGCCCAGATGGCTTACCTCACTCCAGACAAACAAGTTCAATTGATAACATACTTCAAACAAGTGGCCACATAAACGCAGCTATCTGCAAGACAAATTCTGCAGGCTTTGGTGTTCATGGCATCCTGCATTCTACTAATTCCATATGCAAGACTGCATATGAGGAAACTTCAGTGGTACCTAAAAAGCTTATGGAGTCAACATTGTCACAGCCTGGAAACAATGATTCCTCTCATTCCTTGCCTGCAACAGGAGTTCCTTTGGTGGGCAGAGGCCTGTCACCAAAACAAGGGACTGTCATTCATTCTACCACCTGCCACCCAAACCCTGACTACAGATGCATCTGACTATGCTTGGCGGGGGGGGGGGGGAGGGGGGGCATCTGGCAGGCAGATTCATTCAGGGCGAATGGAACCCAAATCAAATGCACCTACATATCAACCAGAAAGAAATGCTAGCTGTACAGAATGCTCTGACAGCCTTCAAGGACTTCCTTCATCCAGGACAACTACTGATAGATGAACAACACCACAGTTATGTGGTACATAAACAAGCAGGGGACTACCCACTCCTACCTCTTTTGCAGACTAGCCATGGCCTTGTGGAACACAGCATTGACTTACCAAATACATCTATAAGCTCAGTTCCTGCCAGGAAAGCAAAATACTCTGGCAGATGACCTAAGCAGAAATCTTGTGGACCCACACAAATCTTCAGCATGTTGACACGAAAATGGGGGAGCCCAGACAGATCTTTTTGCCTCTCCCCAAAACTACCAGTTAGACAAATTCTGCACAAGAATTCATCACAAAAAAGCTTGGAAATTGGATGCTCTATCCTTCAGCTGGAAAAACCTATTAGTCTATGCCTTTCCCCCTCTGCTCCCGCTCCCCAAGGTTTTACTAAAGTCAGACAGGAAAAACCAAAAATGATTCTAATTGCTCCAGACTGGCCTCGCCAACACTGGTACCCACTTCTAAGGAATATGTCACATCTTCCTCTGTGGTAGTTGCCTCAGACACCTCATCTATTGTCTCAGCAGAACTATCAAATTCTGCACACTCCGCTGCAAACTCTGAATCTTGCAGCATGGCTAATCAACTAATTTCACCAAGCACTCCCCTCAGCGTTGTCACCTCACAGCAAGTCGTCACGTTCAATTCTCAGAGCGTTTTCTGTGTGGAGGCATGCGTGAATGGGCTTGCCATTTTTGAAGGTTGTTCATCAGGGCTGGTAACTCGGCACGTAAAAATCCACTACCAAACATTAGCAGACCGGAGTTCCGCTGTGGCGACCCCTAAGCCGAAAGACACAACAACTTCCCTCAGTAAACCTGTGATGGATGTCATTTTGGAGGCTAGAAGGCCTAGTACTAGAAAATCTTATGCTGATAAATGGAAGAAATTCTGTGCCTGGAACTAAGCACAAGGAATAAACACAGCAATGCCCAATATTCCTCAGATTCTGCAATATTTAACTGAGTTGCTTTACAAGGGCCTATCTTTTTCTTCTATAAAAATCCATGCCTCTGCTATCTCGGCTCATTACAACACAGAGCCTCCTCTCTTTTTTCATCCCCTGCTAATGCAGTACCTCAGAAAGGCCAAAAAGTTGAGACCTTCCAGGAGAGCACCAACTCCTGCATGGGACCTCAATTTTGTGCTGGAAAATCTCACCCTACCTCCTTTTGAACCAGCTGCTACTGCAGACATAAAATTTCTGTCTTGGCAGACAGCCTTTCTTTTAGCAGTCACTTCAGCTAGAAGGATTTCAGAACTACAGGCTCTCATGGCAGTGGAGCCTTTCATTATCTTTTATCCGGACAGGGTGGCCCTCAGGACCAATCCTCCTTTTATGCCTAAGGTGGTATCCAGTGTGGCTCTTAACCAGACCATTCATCTGCCAACTTTTTTCCCAAATCCGCAGAACAAGGGGGAGCGAATTCTGCATTCATTGGATGTATACAGACAACTAAGATTCTACGTAAACAGGACAAAATCTCTAAGAAAGTCTGAGCAACTGCTGGTGGCATTTGCTGCAGGGGCAGAGGGGAAGGCTATCTCAAAGCAGACTATTTCAAAATGGATAAGCCATTGTATTCATTTCTGCTACATGCACCATGGTAAACCTGTCCCCAAGGGGATCAAATCCCATTCCACCAGGGCTGCATCTACTTCCGCAGCTTTTCTCAGAGGGGTTCCTACCAGAGACATTCTAGAAGCTGCTACTTGGAGCTCTGTTCATACGTTCACAAAACATTACAATTTACACCTCTTTTCTAAATCCAAGGCAGGCTGTCTTGCAGAGCCTTATAACCGCTCCTAATGCTGTATAATTCCATCCCTCCCCATCCATAGCTTTGTGATTCTACCCAAATGTAATGACTGCAACAGTGAAACATGAAGAACATAGTACAGTTGTGTACACTTACCATAAATGTAGATGTTCGAGTGTATTCACTGTTGCAGTCCAGGTTACCCACTCGACAGCCTCCTTTTTTCTGTATTATTATACCTCTTCTTTCCTTCACTATGCTCAAAAGCTTTTTTGGTGTATTTGCTTTTAGTTTTTTTTTTTTTTTTTTGCTCCTCATTTGCGGGGCACCCGACATCTGGGGCAAGAAAAACTGATTAAAATGGTGTTGGTTGCATGTTTTATACCTCTGATGACCTGACATGGAAGAGGAGACAGCAACCAACGCAGGACCCAAGACTTTGTTATTCAGGCCGACTGAGGGCAACCTGCCAGCAGATTACCCAAATGTAATGACTGCAACAGTGAATACACTCAACATCTACATTTATGGTAAGTGTACACAGCTGTACTATTTGTTGGTGGTAAAGATAATTTCAGGAGGCTATTCAATTCCCTTTGCCCTTCTTCCTCAGATAGAGGAATGTCCCTGATGTTCCACCCAGTCAGTGGGAACCAGGAGCAGTACGAGTTTCAAAACTACTAGAAAAAAAGTTATCCAACCAGTCCTCCAAGACCAGTTTGGAGTCCAGTCAAGGTTTTTAGTGTCAAAGAAGATGGGAAACCTCAGACTCATTCTGGATCTCAGTCACCTCAATCAGTTTGTAAAACAGACAAAATTCAAAATGGTCACAATTCAGTCCATATTGCCTGTACTGAGGAAGGATGATTGGATATGCTCAGTAGATCTCCAGGATGCTTAATATCATGTGAATATAGAGAAGCACTCCAGAAGAATCCTCTGTTTCCAGATGGGAGCCAATCTCTATCAATTCAGACCCCTGCATTTTGGTCTCACTGCAACCCCCACAATGTTCACCAAAATGGCAGTGGTAACAGTGCACTTCCATCTGCTAGGGATCCAAGTTATCTCCTAACTAGATGATTGGCTCCTAACTACTACCTCAGAGCATGTGCTGCTATGCCATCTGGATCATGTGCTCCAGTGGTTACAGGATTTAGAAATAATAAACTTTCCCCAAGTGTCAACTGACACTAGCCCAACAAACAGGATTTATAGGATGCCACCTCAAAACCAGCCTACAGATTGCAAGCCTTCCCCAGTCCAGAGATTTATTGTTACCAGTAATTGCTATGCAGGTTCTTCATCAGTCACATTCAGCGAGATTGATCTTATGCCTCTTAGGTTTAATGGCTTCCTTGATACTGATGGTTAAAATGGCCAGGTACCACATTATTGAACTTTAGCGGACTTTAACAGTACAGTGGTCTCAGAACATTCACCTGCTGTATGCAAGGATTCAACTAGCCCAGATATGCAGATGACAAAAGGACGTCCATTCCACATGGACTTACCGGTAGCGAAAGTAACCATGGACACTTCCCTCCTCTGGTGGGAAGTGGCATTTTAAAGGGATGTTGGTCCAAGGTACATGGGTCACCCATAAAGGCCAATCTTCACATCAATATGTAGGAGATGAGAGTGATCCTTCTAGTGTTGCAGGCATTCCAGGATCTTCTCCTCTAGGGTGTGATCTCCATACAGATGGACAGTATGATATTAGTATGGTACGTCAACAAACAGGGAGGAACCTCTTATCTGCAGTGTAGAGAGCCATGTGAGTTTGGCACTGGGTGATGTATTTACACTGCTTTCTGATAGCAGTGCACATCCTGGGATTGTGAAGTGTTTGTGGACAGATTGAGTTGGATTATCCTGACACTTCAGTAGTGGTCCCTCAATCCCACAGTGCCAACTTTGATTTTCCGTTACTAGGGCCAATCTTGCTGCAAACTCTTTGCCTCATACTTCAGCCACAAATGCAGCCGTTAATTTGCTTTGATCCCTCCACAGAGTCCGTCACCGAGGGATGCTGTAGTCTGCAGTTGGCCCTCGGGTGTCCTGTATATGCCCCCTTACCTCTAATGAACAGGTTTATCCAGAATTCAGGAGAGTGCATGGAGAAGGGTGATCCTCATTGTGCCCCCTTCTGGCCCCGACAAACATGGTTCTCATTCCACGGCTGCTGGATTATTATCCAGATCAAATTAACCCATCCAGATTGCCTACGCCAGACCAGAAGTCCTTGAAACTAACCACATGGTTTCTCCAGTTTTGACCATAGAAAGAGAAATCATGCTTCCCTTCACAGTTGTCAAGATTTTATCAGCTTCTAAGAATCCAGTCTCAAAAAGGTATACCACAGCAAATGGAAGAGGTTCTATATCTCAGCCCTTTCCAAAGGACTGGATCCTTTTTCAGTGCCTATTCCATCCATCTTAGAATTTTTATCAGACCTTTTTGAAAAAGGTTCCATTTATTCCAGCCTCCTGAAAGATCTCTAAAGCCTTTTTGAGAGGAATGTTTCTGCTAGTCCTCCCATTAGAGACCCAGTTCCTCACTGGAACATTACCATTATGCTTCAGGCTATAACTTGACCCCATTTTGAACCTGCAGCCACAGTAGATCTAAAGTTCCTGACACGGAAAGCAATTTTTCTGGTGGCATTACATCACCCAGGTGAATTTCAGAATTACAGGCACTTTCATCAAAACCTCCCTAGCTAGTGTTTCACAAAGACAGAGTTTCTTTGAGGACCATGTATCCTTTCTCCCTAAGTCGGCATCCGAAGCAAACTTAAATCAGTCAGTAAACTTACAAGTATTTTTTCCCCAGAGACTCAAAGCTGAATACATTTTACATGTTAGATGTTCATCGTCAACTCAGATTCTTCCTTCATTGAATGAAACAGTTCAGGAAATCTGATTATTTGTTCATTGCGTTCTCAAAGCCAAAATTAAATAAAGCTATCGGTAAAGTTACCATTTCAAGATGGTTGTCAGAGTGCATTTCCTTTGTCTGTAACAAATACAATTTGGCTTCACTATCTAAGCCTAAAGTTCATTCCACTAGAGCAGTATCTACTTCTACAGCCTTTTGTAGAAGGCATCCCATTGATGACATTTGTTCTGCAGTGACTTGGTCCATTGTGTTTCACTGTCAATTGGATGTACAATCTAGATCACATTCTTTTGGTTCCACCATCCTCAGGAACGTCCTTCGTTATTACCACCCATATACATTAGACAGCGTAGGAATCTGTCCCATGTATTGAATCAGATGACAATAGACAACATTCGATACGAAAGCTGTGTACTCACAAGAGATCCACATTGTCTGATTTTCATCCAGTTCGACCACCCTCCCCCTTCCTAAATGGACACACATGACTTCAGAGTGACTGGGTGGTTACTACTCAACTTCCTGTCTGAGCAATCTTGATGTTCTTCGTGTTTCACTGTTGCAGTCATCACATTTGGTTTATCTGCTTGTAGTAGCCCTCAATCGGCCTTATCAAAATCTTGGGTCCTGCGTCGGTTGCTGTCTCATCTTCCATGATGTCAGGTAGTCAGGGGTGTAAAGCATGCAGCCGATGCCATTACATCAGGCACTGCACGGCAAGAAACACTGAAGCAGAAGCAGTTCGCAAGTGCCGGTCGGCCGACTTCTGAAATTTTCATTTTCGAGTTTCAGAACCGAAGTTTTCGACTAAAGCCAAGTACCCCATTGGGTAAACTTTTTCTTGCTCTAAACCAATGTCTGTAAAAAGTCAATAATTGTATTTCTTGTGGAAAGCAAATAACTTATAAAGATTTTCGTTTGTACTGTATTCCTTGCTTAGGCCCTGATCACAAAGTACCTTGCTGTTGGTTTTGTGCCTTATTTAAACAACAAACTATTTGTAGTCTGTATATTAATGCTTCTAAATATTTTGGTACTCTGTTCAATTGTCCAGATATGTCTTCGGTAAGCCACCCGACTACCGACATTCTGAAAAAACGCAAAGATAAAGACAGAGGCAGGCCGCCTAGGTCCAAAGCTGCCGACGATGCTTCTTCTAAGCTAGTTGCCAGTTCGCCGGTACTCAGTGAGGCACTTTCGCAGCCTCTGATACCCGCTACTTCAGATTCGCAGGCCTCTACTGAGACCCATTCGGAGTCCGGTATGCAGTGAGATGCTTCAACTGTGGAACCTGTGGATGTCTCTACCTTGGATGGGTCCGGAGCCACTGTGCAGGCACCGGCTTCTGAGGGTGTATTCAGGCCTACTGACTTGCATATTAAACTGACACCATCTTCTTCTTCAAGGCCTAAAACTCGAACCATGCCTAGAAAACCGATGCCCAGACCGCATGGTCAGGCCTCTATGCCTAAAAAACAAATGGTAAAAATGTCTGATGATCTTATTACTTTAATTAGGGACCTAGAGACCTAGGATTGAATTTGCTTATGATACTTCTGATCAGGATTCTCAAATTTTCCTCTGACCAGGATTTACCCTTATCTACCTATGAGGATTCTGGTGCAGAGGACTCTATTCCCTCTGCCCCCCCCCCCCAAAAAGAGGATTTCTCTTTTGGTGAAACCTTGCATACTCTTAGGGAGCATTTTCTCTGGGAAAACCAGGATTACTCTGATTCTAAAAAGAGGCTTAGGGATTTCTTACTCCTGCCCCGACACAGGCCTTTAGCTATACCCCCTGTACTAGACATTGTTGATGATGCTTTTTCGGAATCTAGTTTGGCCTTTGATTCATTCTTCTGGCTATACCTTTATTCTCCTTTACTATGCTTAAAAGCTTTTTGATGTATTTGCTTTTTTGTTGGAGGTATAACCTTGCACATATATATTTAATTGCTTCCCATTGGGGGGGGGGGGCACCTGACATTTGGGGCAAGAAAAACTGATGTAATGGCGCCTGTTGCATGCTTTATACCCCTGACTACTTGATGTCCTGGAAGATGAGACAGCAACTGACGCAGGACCCAAGACTTTGATAATCAGGCCGACTGAGGGGTAATGCAAGCAGATAACCCAAATGTGATGACTGCGACAGTGAATGCACTCTGACTTCTACATTTATGGTAAGTGTACACAACTGCACTTTCTGACTGTTAATTTCTCTCATCCTGTGTTTTATTTGCAACTATTTTCATATTTACTCTGTTGTAAATTATTTGTGGTAGATGGGGGTAAATTTGATTTGGGGTATTTTTGTGGAGTACAGAGAATTATGGGTAGGAGAGGAGTTAAAGCCCTGGAACCAAAGAAGATTCAGAGTCTGTGCTGAAATTGGATCCCACAATCCACATGTTGAAATGGGCGAAAATCAGACAACATGGATCTGTTGTTATGGTAAGTACATGACTTTCATTTATTCTTCTGCAAGTCAAGGTAAGATGTTGCTTCTTCTGATAAATATTATTCTGCTGTAAGTCAAAATCTTGGTTCCTTCTGCTCCTGTTATAGATCAGGTAACTGTGTCAGGTCCTTGTCCTCTTTTTCTTTCCTCTTCAGATTACATTAGCATTGCCTTCTCCAAATTTAAGAAAATGGCATCAGTGGGTCCAGATATAAGGCATCTAGTGCCTCTTTAATAGAGTCAAAAGAGGTTCTTAATACCCTTTTTGTGATTTACTTTCATAAGTGCCAGAAACTGTTGAAGACTTTGGGGGGGGGGGGTGAGAGGGGCACTTAGTGATCTAAAAAGGGCAATTTTTTATAACTATTTACTACCACAATGTAGGTTCACTTGGAGGATTTTTTAAGCTTAGCCAATTCCCTTTTGGTGCTTGAATTAACATTTTCTGATTGGTCTTACCTTATCCCATGGTTGATAATTGTATATTAGCTCTAGTGAGAGTAACTGTGATCATACCATAGATAAGTTGAGGTGACCCATGTAAGGGATGCAGCATTTAGGAACTGCCTCTCTCCATTAATGGTATGTGAGGCAATCCTAGGGTACATTTTCTGTTACCTATCCTTAGATCCAAGTTGCATTTGAATATGGACGAATGAGCTTTGTTTTATTTTTATGGATAGTCTCTTCTGGAACAGTGGTAGCCTCTGTGATATATAGCCATCTCTTCATAACATTCAATTTAGATAACTGGACTGAATATTTCTGATGCCATTTGACTTGCTGATGTTCAGTAGGTCCATCTGTATTAGGTCGGAGGATGCCTTGTGTGCCAGACAACACCTCTAAGCACTCTGTAGGATATTGAGTATAGTAATAAATCTTTGAGGTTGTCCATGCAAGACCTATTGTTTAGGACTTGTATCCTTTTAGTAAGGTATCTCTGAAGGTATTCCAATTGTTTCATGGGGCTGGACAGATGCATGCAAAGTGGGAATTATATAAAATGATTGACCTAATGAGAGCTTTGTAAAGGGGCAAATCATATCTAGATCTAGTCGCAAGTTGTTTATAAGCTGTGCAGTATCGAAAGGCTTTTTTATAATGCTGGGCACATGTTGATCAAAAGTTAGGTCACTGTACACACAAGTTCTCAAATGCCAAACAATTGGGTCAGTTCTCAGAGGGCATTGTCATGATTTTGACACCAGTTATTATTTGGGACAAACCTTCCTGTATGATGGTTTAGTCATTTGGGGATTCAGTAACTGCTCCTAGTTGCAGTCATCTCAAACTTAGCTGGCCAAAGCCCTTTGGTATTTCCTTTTACTTTTGAGATGTATGCCAAACAGAAAAATCTCAGCACCGAACCCTAGGGGAGGGGACTCCATTGGTGAATGGTCTCTTCCCCTATTTTGATCTCCTGCATCCTGTGAGCAAGTTGGCAATCCAGCTGATGATGCAAGTATTTGCTCCTACATTATTCGTCTTTTGTGCTACACCTGAGTAGGGTTTTTGTCAAAAGGCTTAGCCAGGTCAAGATAATGTGGTGTGAACTGTTTTATCTTCATCCATTGCTTTGCTAACAAGATTAAAACTTAAAATTTGCCCATGATTTTGAGCCTTTCACACTTTCTTCTGGGTTGTTTTCAAACGCATTTTTAGGGCCATGCATACATGTATGCATTATTTGATTTACCTTCGTGATTGTATTAAATTATATTCCTTGTATAATACAGCACCAGTTGTTAAAATGTGTTTTAAATTTGTAGTTTTGAATCTTCTAGTAAGCAATGAAACAAAATGTATGAACCAATGATGACAAAACTACCCATTTCAGAAAATGTTAACCGTAAAAGACCACTCAAACTTCTATCATTACAATCCACCGATATCAGTAAATATACAAAATATCTGCAGAAGTAAGTTGTCTAAGTAATTCCACATTAAAGAGATGTCTAACTAATGAACAGATTGCTGCTAGGAAACAACTTTATATTTCATTGTTTCATCTACAAATAAAGTGTCTGTTGCCCTTGAAGAATAAATTGCCTATGTTACATTAAAAAATGATAAGCTAGTAATATTGCAATAGGGAATGGATGGCAAACTGACGGCAGGTTCATAGTTACTAGATAACTCCTCCAAACGAGGGTATTCACAGGGCTGCAGCATCCACTCCCTTTAAAGTACAACACAGTACAGTATCAGCAATCCATTTACATACTCTTGGAGTAGAACCCATAGCTTTCTGTATCAAAAGTAAGGCTACTAACAATACAAACAGACTTGAATAATCAGCACTAAACTTCTCTTCCTGAAGCTCTCACCTCCTTGAAAAATGTTTTATTTAACATTTGTTTACCAGGAAAGTCTGACGTGGAACAAAGCCAATTTTCAGCCGAGACCCAAGGAGAAATGCTCCAGATACATGTCTTTGTAACATGGGAAGAAACCAGAGCACCCATATGAACACAGGGAGGACATGCAGACTCTGCACAGAAGGCACCCCAGCCAAGAATCAAACTGGAGAACCTCTTGCTATGAGGCAACAACACTGCCACTGCACCATCCACTTGACACAACTAAATCTCTCAATTTCACAGCAGAAGAATTCTGGAAAAAGCCAAAATTTATTTGGGGGGGTGCAAAGGCCTAAAACCAGGGACACATTTTAAATATTGCTTGTATAATCTTAGAAAGTTGCTGAAATAGTGATGTGTTACCATGTGTTTCCAAAAAAGATAGGAAGACTGAAACTTAAAGGGCTATCATTATTTAGTGAATTCCGTTGTCACTCATTTGCCACAAAGCCACAAATTTTAAGACAAACAGACCAAAGTATGAGCCAAATGTTCAGTGAAAATCTAGACAGTTGAGAGCTGTAGACTCCACTCCCTAAATCACAAGTGGTGGTGGTAGAAAATGCAGGCCGTTGTACCAAAGGCTCAGGGTTTGAGCTTAGGCAATCCTAACCACCAGTTATAAGTAACTGGACATTTTACACACACACACACACACACACACACACGCTTCATTAAGTACAAAGGGAGCACCAGCAACTTTATTAAGTACAAATGGAGCACCAGCAGCTTCAATAAATACAAACGGAACACCAGCAGCTTCAATAAATACAAACGGAACACCAGCAGCTTCAATAAATACAAACGGAACACCGGCAGCTTCAGTAAATACAAACGGAGCACCAGCAGCTTCAATAAGTACAAACGGAGCACCAGCAGCTTCAATAAGTACAAACGGAGCACCAGCAGCTTCAATAAGTACAAACGGAGCACCAGCAGCTTCAATAAGTACAAACGGAGCACCAGCAGCTTCAGTAAGTACAAACGGAGCACCAGCAGCTTCAATAAGTACAAACAGAGCACCAGCAGCTTCAATAAGTACAAACGGAGCACCAGCAGCTTCAATAAGTACAAACGGAGCACCAGCAGCTTCAATAAGTACAAACGGAGCACCAGCAGCTTCAATAAATAAGGTAAACTGAGCCTTAAGCTTACTTGTGGGTTTTGCCTTAAATAAACAGAGCAACCTTAAGCCCGTGGGTGCTGAGCATTAACACACACACCGGAGCAGCTTCAGTAAATAAAGTGAACTCAGCCTTAGTGTTGAATCTGGCAGCAATCAGGCACACTTTTGTGTTTAAATTCAATGCATGCGCGTGTCCTCTTTGTTTTTACAGGTCTTGCAGCTGTAAAAGTTATGGGGGGGCTCCTTCCCCCTCGCCCTACGTTTCCAGCGCCTATGTTTACTTTTAATAAATTACTAGAAAATGGCATTTTATCTTATAATTGGAAAATGTTTTGTATTTATTCCCATAGGGCCATATGTTTGACATCTCTGGTCACTAAGTTCTTTCAAAGATGTCTGCTAGAATTAATACATAACTCGGGCTTCAGATTAGCATTTATGGATATTGACCAACACAGTTTCATTAAGCAAAGATATACTATGAGTAGCTTAGTATTTGTTATGCTCAAATAACAATGGCCTTGGATAAGGGTTTTTTCTCCAGGTGTGATCTTTTTGGACCTTGCCAAGCCTTTGACTGCCTGCCACTGCATTCCATTCACAAACATTTATTCAAATCTAACATTAATTGCTATATTACTAGATGGATCATGAGTTGGTTAACTGACGGACAGCATTGTATTAAGATGCATACAATACATTTAGGTTTTTGCTTGTAACCTCTGGTGTTCCCCAAGGATTGGTTTTTGGACTCGGTGCTATTTAAAGGAGTACCGCACCCACAGACTCAAAAAACATGTTTAAAACATCATGGCATGATGTCTCCTACACTTTAACAGCACTCTGGGATTATTTGCAGGATTTTAAATATTTTTATATGCAATTCCAGGCTCTGACCACCTGGAGGCTGGCATATTGACGTGGTTTGGATAAATCAGGTTGCCATCCAGTATCCCAGAAATCATTGTTTGGCTCAAAAATGTTACATCATGCAGGCCTCCGTTTGCCTAAAGTTCCTGTCATTTCATAGATGTTGCATGCGTACAAAGTACTGAGTAAAATAGAGCAGTATAAGTAACATTCCCTGCTGCTAGATGACTACTTAAAACAGAAACCGTGCAAATGCCACAGAACACACTGAAAGTGCTGTTTACTGCTGCCTTTTTTTCTAATTTAGTTTAAATGGCACTAATTTGTGAGATAATGAATTCCAGTCCATTTACTTCTCCCCTCCCCCATAGCACTTAGCTTCCCTAGCTGTCAAAGTCCTGAGGGTAATTTGACCTGGTAATTCCATTGTTTGGCAGATCTCAGCAGGGTGCTTGACTCATGTAATTTAATCTTTGCTCTAGCATTTCCTTTGTTAGAGGGGGCATTTTTTTGCTGCACTATAGCCATGGCCTTACTTGACTGCAATGACATCCAGTAAGGTCTTGCACCAAGGAGCTAAAGAATAAAACATTTATACTATTAACCAGTTTAGATCTTTATTAATTTAAGTGTTAAGTCACTTCATGCTTCCACCTTGTTAAAAATTGAGATTTACATGTGCAAAGTGTGTTGATATACAGTGTTTGCCTTCATATGTTTTTACTCCACTGGTTGGTTTGCAAAAAAAAAAAAACCTTTTGTAGTGTCCCTGGATTTGTCTTTGTACATACAAACCGCATTGCTATATTTCCCTCTTCCTTTTTCTTGTGTCCAGAAGTCACTTATAACAAAGTAAATTTTTTATTGATTTTTTTTTTAAATAAAGGACATCAAGGTTAACTTACCTTGAATCAGATAATGGATGGCACTGCAAAGAATCACTGTTGAAATATTTGTGCATGGACAAAATCCATTACTAAATCTATTTGCCAGCCTCCAGTTCAATTGGTGCTATGGCTTTAATATACTGGTGTGTTTGCTCATGCCTTCCAAATATCTCCACCATTACATACCAGTTTTGCAGTGTAGTAACCACCCGACATGCCCATACACCTTTAGTCATCAATATGCAGCTACTGCTGTTCATGTGAGTATGTGAATTCATTTTCAAACTTAAGGTGTGGAAGCTGCACTGAATATATCTAAGTGCTTGTTCAGGTTTCACGTGGTGCTTGCTTAGAGCTACTCTCATGTTAAGCCACTATGAATATGTTGCACTGCCACCTCTGATACCAGGGTAATGTTTTAATCTTTCTATTCCCGCACTGCACACTAGCAGTATCTGGTGCAAATACAACAGAGAAGTATGCAAGCAATACACCACATAAGCATCATTTGCCATGCAGAATGTACAAGTATGCATACCAAATTTCTGTGTTTCCAAACATCGGTGTTACTACACTACTACTGAATAAAATGAACAGCACTCAGGCTGGGGGAAGGACAAGGGAGCCATGAAATCACATAATGGGTGGGTCTTATTATTTTAGTTAGAATTAGATGACGGCTGTGGTGATGTCACTTTGGGGGAGGGAACTGATTAAAAAAAAAAAAAGTACCTGCACTGCCTGGCCTTGATGATGTCAGTAATTGGGCGACTCCAGCAAGCTTTATTCAAAACGTGAGAGAATCATTTTGTAAGTGAAACCATCACAGTATGAGAAGGTAGGCTTCTGTTACAGAAGTAAGGGGAATTATAAAAATTGTAAATGCTTTGTTGTTGTTGCTTTACAGAGGACAATGTAAATAGGGAGGAAAAGGGCCGTGAAGTTGAGGAATACATTAGAGAAACCTGTTGTACTCCTTTAATCTTGTTTTTTCTAGTATTCCAAAGAACACCAAATTTTGGGCCCAAAAATATGCTGCTGATTGTAATATTGGTTTTATAATACAAAATAAATATGATGCCAATGATCTTGACCCGTGTCTTTGTCCAGTTTTTAAGTTGGCATAGGATACAGAACTAAAATTTAGCCTGGATAAGTGCAAAATTCTGTACTTCTCAAACTTCAAAAATTTCCCATCTATTTGACCGGCTTTTTTTTACTAGAAGAGTCCAAGGAATATAAATATCTTGGCATCAGTGTTGCGTATGATTTATCTTTTAACCATCATTTCAATACTAAACAAATATACTGGCTACTTATTAAGAAATCTTTCAGGGAGTAGAGCTTGGATGGCTAAGTGAGAGCAGCAACTTTATAGCGCTCTGCAGTTTGATCCAACTTCTTCTTCTTTCGGCTTTTCCCGGTTAGGGGTTGCCACAGCGGATCACCTCTCCGCTCATGACTGGCAGTGGTGTTTTACAGTGTCGAGTTGCCAGCCCGGCACACAACCTTCCACAGAAGGCACATAAACACAAACGCTCACACCTAAGGCCAATTTAGTGTGTCCAATGCACCTGCAGCATGTCTTTGGGATGTGGGAGGAAACTGGAGCACCCAGAGAAAACCCACACAACCACAGGGAGGACATGCAGACTCTGCACAGAAGGCACCCCAGTCGAGAATCGAACCGGAGAACCTCTTGGTGTGAGGCAACAATGCTAACCACTGCACCACCGTGGCCGCCCGCAGTTTGATCCAACTAATACAGGAAAAAATATTTTTGTATAGAAAATTTTCCTATAAACTATTTGCTAATTATACAAACCCGCTTTCAATTATTGTCAAGTTTGAAAAAAAAAAATTCCTGTCAGAATTACTTAGAGACCTACCGGTGAAGTCAAATGAGCAGCTCAAAACATTCCCATACTAAAACTTCTTTGAGAGAAGACTTGCATCTGATGACTTCTACTCTTTAGGGGAACTGTCAATGAAAATGGATGGTTTCCAGCAGAACCTGGATAAGTTGAAGGAAAATTGCTGTAAACAAACTATTTTTAAGACATTTCAATAGCATCAAATCAAAATTCAAGACAGAAAAATGCTTTAAGTAACAGACAGTGCAATGAAAAAGTATTTGCCCCTTCCTGATTTCTTTTTTTGCATGTTTGTCACATTTAAATGTTTCAAATCATCAAGCAAACTTAAATATTAGACAAAGATAATCCAAGTAAACGCAAAATGCAGTTTTTAAGTTATGATTTTATTTAAGGAAAAAAAACTATCCAAACCTATATGGCCCTATGTGAAAAAGTAATTGCCCCCTTTGTTAAATCATGAAGTAACTGTGGTTAATCACATTTTTGGGAATGGTGAGTTCAGTTTCAGTAGCCACACCCTGGCCTGATTACTGCAAGACCAGTTGAATCAAGAGATCACTTAAATAGAACCTGTCAGACAAAGTGAAGTAGGCCAAAAGATCCCAAAAAGGAAGACATGCTGCGATCTAAAGAAATTCTGGAACAGATGAGAAACCAAGTAATTGACATCTGTCAGTCTGGAAAAGGGTACAAAGCCATTTCTAAAGCTATGGGACTCCAATGAACCACGGTGAGAGCCATTATCCACAAATGGAGAAAACATGGAACAGTGATGAACCTTCCCAGGAGTGGACGGCCTACAACAATTACCCCAAGAGCGCAGCAACGACTCATCCAAGAGGTCACAAAAGAACCCAGAACAATATCTAAAGAACAGCAGGCTTCACTTGCCTCAGTTAAGGTCAGTGTTCATGACTCAACCATAAGAAAGAGACTGGGAAAAAATGGCATGCATGGCAGAGTTATAAGGTGAAAACCACTGCTGACCAAAAGGAACATAAAGGCTCGTCTCACTTTTGCCAAAAAAATCTTGATGATCCCCAAGACTTTTGGGAAAATATTCTGTGGACTGACTAAACAAAATTTGAACTTTTTGGGAGGTGTGTCCCGTTATATCTAGTGTAAAAGTAACACAGCATTTCAAAAAAAGATCATGCCAGCAGTCAAACATGGTGGTGGTATTGTGATGGTCTGGGGCTGCTTTGCTGCTTCTGGACCTGGACAACTTGCTGTGATTAATGGAACCAGGAATTCTGCTCTCTCCCAAAAAATCCTGAAGGAGAATGTCCGGCCATCAGTTTGTGACCTCAGGCTGAAGTGCATTTGGCTTCTGCAGCAGGACAGTGATCTAAAACACACCAGCAAGTCCACCTCTGAATGGCTTAAAAAAACAAAATTGAGGTGTTGGAGTGGCCTAGTCAAAGTCTGGACCTGAATCCAGTTGAGATACTGTGGCATGACCTTAAAAAAGTGGTTCATGCTCGGAAACCCTCCAATATGGCTGAATTAAAACAATTCTGCAAAGAAGAGTGGGCCAAAATTCCTCAACAGCGATGTGAAAGACTCATTGCCAGTTATCGCAAACACTTGATTGCAGTTGTTGCTGCTAAGGGTGGCACAACCAATTGTTAGGTTTAGGGGGCAATTACTTTTTCACAGAGGGCCATGTAGATTTGGATGTTTTTTTTTTTTCCTTGATAAAATCATCACTTAAAAACTGCATTTTGTGTTAACTTGGGTTATCTTTGTCTAATGTTTACATTTGTTTGATGATCTGAAACATTTAAAGGAAAACTCCGGGCTCCAGCAAATGCTAACTCAAACGCAAGTTTTCCTTTATCTTTGTAAAATCACCCTAGCCTCCTGCTGTTGCATGAATCCTCTAACAAGCTTTTCAGTTTTACATTTCTCTCCTTTCTTAGCGTAGGGCAGGGAGACCCATCCCCCATTCTTTTGTATCGCATAATTTCAGGTGGACTTTGTCTCCACCTTCGTGACGTACCTTCGACACAGTCTAATCAGTAGTTCCCACTTCTGATGTTCCTCCCACACTGTGACGTGGACATTACAATGCTGGCCCGGTTAACAGCTGCTATAAATTACTTGTTGTGGAACTATGAGTGTTACTACTTTTTCCCTCAGGACTGTAAACATCATCGGAGCAAGTATTTCCTCGATGAAAAAGTGCAGCCGAACTGCTTGACAACTATCATCACATGCACTGTTTCAGTAAGTTAACTGCAAAAAGGTTTTATTCCATACCAATATGTGGCTCTGCTTAAAGTGCCTGGTGTCATTTAATAGTTTCTTGCTTCGTGTTCTCCTGTTGTAGCTGTTTTTTTACGTCTCACTACAATCGGTCTCCAACAACAGTGCTTCATACCTATCAACCTCTTATAGCTAGAAATCTGGTGAAAGCCTTAAAAATAGGGACAGTTTTTATTGCCGTGCTTTGGAGTGTGTGTATGTGTGTGTGTCATTCTGATCGCATGTGCGTTAGGGAATGTATGCCTGAAAGCAGAATGTATGTATGTGAATGCAGAAGAGACCGTGTCTGTGTGTAAGGGAGAGAATGAGCGGTGCGTGTGTGAAAGCAGAATTTCTGTTTTTGTGAATGCAGAAGAGAGTTTGTGTGTATGACAGATGCGTGTGTATGAGAGGAAGTTAGCGATGCATGATGGAATGATTGGTGCGTGCATGAAAGCAGAATGCATGTGTGTTTATGAATGCAGATGAGATTGTGTCTGTGAGTGTATAAGAGAGAGAGTTACCGATGTCTGAGCGAGTGAACCATGTGTGTGTGTGAAAGATGAATGTTTGTGTGTGTGAATGTAGAAGCCACTGTGTCTGTGGGTATGAGAGAGAGAAAGAATGATCGGTGCGTGTGTGAAAGCAGAATGTATGTGTGTGAATGCAGAAGAGACCGTGTCTGTGTGTATGGGAGAGAATGAGCAATGCATGAGAGAATGAGCGGTGCGTGAGTGAAAGCAGAATTTCTGTTTTTGTGAATGCAGAAGAGAGTTTGTGTGTATGATAGACGTGTGTGTATGAGAGGAAGTTAGTGATGCATGATGGAATGATTGGTGCGTGCATGAAAGCAGAATGCATGTGTGTTTATGAATGCAGATGAGATTGTGTCTGTGAGTGTATGAGAGAGAGAGTACAAATAATGCCTGAGCGAGTGAATGATGTGTGTGTGTGAAAGCTGAATGTTTGTGTATGTGAATGTAGAAGCCACTGTGTCTGTGGGTATGAGAGAGAGAGAATGATCGGTGCATGTGTGAAAGCAGAATGTGTGTGTGTGAATGCAGAAGAGACCGTGTCTGTGTGTATGGGAGAGAATGAGCAATGCATGAGAAAATGAGCGGTGCATGTGTGAAAGCAGAATTTTTGTTTTTGTGAATGCAGAAGAGAGTTTGTGTGTATGACAGACGCGTGTGTATGAGAGGAAGTTAGCGATGCATGATGGAATGATTGGTGCATGCATGAAAGCAGAATGCATGTGTGTTTATGAATGCAGATGAGATTGTGTCTGTGAGTGTATGAGAGAGAGAGTTACCGATGCCTGAGCGAGTGAACAATGTGTCTGTGTGAAAGCTGAATGTCTGTGTGTGTGCATGTAGAAGCCACTGTGTCTGTGAGTATGAGAGAGACTGAGCAATGCAAGAAAGAATGATCGGTGCGTGTGTGAAAGCAGAAAGTATGTGCGCGTGAATGGCGAAGCCACTGTGTCTGTGGGTATGAGAGAGAAAGAATGATCAGTGCGTGTGTGAAAGCAGAATGTGTCTGTGCGCGAATGCATAAGTCACTGTGTCTGTGGGTATGAGAGAGACTGAGCAATGCATGAAAGAATGATTGGTGCGTGTGTCAAAGTAGAATGAAAAAGTTTGGATGGTATTCACCTTCCTTGTCTCCAATCTTAATGTATCTGAATAAATATTGAAGTAGAAAATAAATTATCATTAAATTAAGTTTGTATTTACAACAACAAAATAATATCTAATTACAAAAATTGCTAAACCTTAAAATATTTATATGACTTGATAAAATATATGTGAATATTTTACTGAGTAAATGTGAATAACAATTTTTAAAAAGGCACGGATAAGGCAAAACTTGTGCTAATGTTTCCTAGTCAGCCTTCAAAACTACAGAGATAGTTTTTTCACTGTGCTATTCTTCAGACTCTGTGATGATATACTCTTGTGTCGAGTCAAAAATGTTCCCTTAATGCCATTTTTTTTAACCATAATAGGACTACCGACATTGTAAGCACAATTAGCAGTATAGTAGTATTGCATAGAGAATTAATAGGTAATAATTAACTAATAGGTCCCTTTTTATGTTTCCTTTGTGAGGTAATGCAAACCACATATTCCCATGTCCAAGTAACATACTGATACCTGCTGCACAAAACCTTGGGTGTCATTTCATGCTACTACCTCCTTAAGTTTCAATAGGAGTCATGAAACAAGTTGTCTCTTTGTAGACTTATCTTAGAGAAAGGAGTTACAGTCACTGCTATGGATATGTTAATATTTTGTTCTCTTATGTTCTCCTTATGCTATTAAATATTTCAGCATTCAACTTGTAAGGATACAGTATGTAGCATTTCTGTTCATAGATAGCCATCAAAATAGCCCTGGTTCCCCAAACGTTGCTACTGTAGCCATCAAAATAGCCCTGGTTCCCCAAACGTTGCTACTGTATATCCTTATTTAATTATTTATTTGTACATACTTTGTATATATAGATAAAAATCTTTACAGATGTAAAATTACTTAAAAAGTACATCCCACAAGAAATAAAACAACAAATGCAGCAGTATTTCTCCACAAAATACTGGTTCATAACTTTTTAAAACATTATTACATAGCTCTTAACTTCTTAGACCAAGAAATTTGGACAAAGCCAAAAGCAATGGGGACAAATGTCCAATCACAGGGACAGATTTTAAATATTGCTCTTACAACCTTAGAAAGTTGATAAAATAAAGGGTGTTGCATTGGCATGTATTTTCTGAAAGACGTGAAGTCTGAAACTCAAATGTCTATCAATATTTAGTGACTTCCATCATCAATGACTTGCCAGAAAATCACAAATGTTATGATGAACTGAGCAAAAATAGACAACAATGTGGACATTCTGCAAAAATCTAGACAGCTGAGAGGTATGATTATATATCAAATGAGCATTCATACTGCTAAATATTAATGCCGCTAAAATGTTAGTCTTCCCCTGAATGTACATTGCTAAAAGAAAATAGTTGGAAGAGATCACCCACGGCCACACTCTCACTGCTCCTGACACAAGGGGTGAGAGTGGGTTCCTCCCTGTTTGTTGATGTTCCAGACTACTAACATGTTGTCCATCTGTATAGTAATTGGCCCTTGAGGAAGGATGTCTTGAAATGCCAGAAATGCTAAGACTGCCCTCATTTCTAGGACATTGATGTGAAGGTTGGCCTCTAAGGGGGGGGCACTTGCCTTAGAGTACAGTTTTTTGGCATAATGCTTAAGGTGTTTACCTTGCAAACAAATGGTACAAGGTTTGATTCTCACTAAGGAAAATTGACCTCAGTTTACTGGCTAGGCTTAAACTGGCCTTTCAAGGCACTTAGGCTAATATTCACCTATGCACCTGTGAGTATCCAAGGTAAAGCCCCCCCCCCCCCAGTGGGAGGTGTCTGTGGTCACTGTGGCCTTAGGCAATGGACCCTCAGAAACATTTGGTGCAGGGCTCCACCAGGATGCATGCTGTTGGCAGATCTTTGTATTTCAAATGGGAAATGTCATGGGATGTCAACTCATAGACCAATCAGCTGCTAGAATCCATCTTAGTACTCTTATGTAGCATCTTGCTGAGGGACATAGGGTTATGGAGGCTGCCAGTGACCCCACAAACTGCAGGACCAGCCTGGTTGGTGGTGACTGAAGATAAAAAATGTTTCAGTTGAAGCTGTAGTTTGGACAATCTGGACTAAAGAAGCCAAACTACTTGAAAAACTATATCCAGATGAGCCCCTAGAACTCCAGGGTTTGGGTTGGAAGGAGGTGAAATTTGTCATAGTTGACTGGAATGCCCTAGTGTAGACAGCCCCTGGCACATGTCAGTAGATGCCTGGTGGGAGCTATGAGGAGACTGTCACTGAGGTATGGAAACACCTGGAATCACAGCAATCCCAGGGCAGCTGCAATCACTGCCATACATTTGGTGAACACCGGGGGGCTGTAGTGAAACCAAAAGGGAGGGCTCTGAAATGAAAGTAAATGGCTCCCAACTAGAAGCGAATGTGTCTACTGGATTGTCTGTCCATTTTTATGTGATAGTATGTGTTTTAGTGATCTGTCGAGCACATCCAATTGTCCTTCATCAAAAGAAAGAATGGACTGAATTTTGACCACTCAGAACTTAGAGTGTTTGCCAAATTGGTTTAAGTTCATAGGTTGGTACTAGGCTGTCGGCCCTAGGGCCTATACAAGCCTAACCATAACAATTTTCTGGGTATTACTTCCCACAATGTTTACTTCCCTGAACCCCTGTCTAGCAGGGTGACTGACATGATCCCCGCGGTGAATTTTCTATCTCCCATCCAATCATCAAGGTTCCTTTTGAAGACTGCCAAAGAGGCGCTCTGCTTGACATGTATGGGCAGTCTATTTCAGAGTCTGGGGAGTCTCTGGGTCAGGAACCTTATCCCTCCAGCATGTTTTGTTCACTGTGATGACAAGGTTTAGATCCCTGGAGCATGTGGCTCTGAGGGAATGGATTTCCTTAAGTATAGCATGTCCAACAGCTCTGGGTTTGACATGGCCTTGTATGTTCATAGGCAGGTACTAAGGTATCGGCCCAAGGGCCTAGGTAAGCCTAGCCAACAAGGTTGTCTGGCTTACGCCACCCAAAAAAGTTAATTTCCTGTGCCCCTGTCGAGCTGAGCCGCAAAACTGATCCCCAGGGTGTATTTCCTATTTCCCATACACTCATCAAGATTTTTCTTGAAGAGTGCTAATGAGGAACTTTGCTTGACATAGATGGGTAGCTTGTTCCAGAGCATAGGAAGTCTCTGGGAGAAGGATCTATCCCTCCAGCATGTCCTGTTTATTGTGGTGACAAGGTTTATGTTTCTTGAGTGTGTAGCTCGGAGGGATTGGGATTTCTTAAGGTGTAGCATGAAAAAACAACAGCCACTACTCCCCAGGTACCTCTGTTGTAAAAAAGCAGAAATCCTAGGATAAGAAACAACCAACGCAGGCAAAGGTCCAGGTTCACAGGCAGTCTTTTAATAAAATACACAAGCGCTTTTACCAAATGCTTCTTCAGGTGTGATGCAAAAAGTAAATGACTAAGGCACCATGTTTAACTATTAAATTGAAGTCACATAGTAAGGCAAATTACAGCTTAAAGCTACAATTCCTAACATTAATACCAACATCATTTAAAACAGATACATATATAAAAAATGCATCATTCTAAAGCAAAAACAAAAAAAATTTCATTATAAAATGACATAAAAGTAAAAAGCACATATATGTATATCTAATAGAGATGCACTAAATATTCGATCATGAAAGTAGCATATAATGTGTAGCCAACCACTCATTTCCTTCA